>NC_084660.1:6371245-6721866 GCF_019802595.1 Syngnathoides biaculeatus
AGCTGGCGTCGCTCTTTCCGGCGTCCGGCGGCGAGCAAAAGGGTTGCTGAGGCTGACTCGCGCCGGCGCGTCTGTTTTGATGCGACACGAACGAGGGGGCCAAGGTGTGTATTAATATTACTCACGGGAGAAATTGAGCAGAACGCTTCGGTCTCATTTGGAAATAGTGAGAGGGAGGGGGAAAAAAAAAAAAAAAAAAAAGCAATTTCCCTATTAAGTTTTGTTGATATGCTTTTTATTTGCCGTTTTTCCTCGAAGGAACATTTACTGTAAATTAATTATGATGGTACTCGCCGGCTCTTTAGGGTTGGTTGCGAGATCCTCTCAATTTTACTCATTATCAAAGACGGAGTGATATTGAAAAATTATGCGGCGGCCTGCCACAAAGAAGAGCGACACGGCGGTGTTAAGTTCACGGTTTTCAAACGCATTTCACGATTTTAAAGAGGGATTCGGCGATAATAATACTTCCAATCCAGATGGCCTTCTGTTTATGTCTTTTGTTTCCGGAACAAATAAATCCATTGAACGCTGCTTTTTGAAAAGCAATTTATCGACAGGCGCATCGATGAATGGCCTCTTCTGCTCTAAACGGAGCTCGGACGTGGACGTGTTCTGCGCGCCGAGCAGCTGTTGAGCGACGCTAACGCGACGACTGCAATAAGAGGATGTCGGCGTGGCGACCTCCTGCCGGGGCGCCGTCGACCACGTGGCCAAGCTGCCGGACTATTATTAGCTATTGGATTGTACTTAGAGACGCGCCAGTGCACAGGCGGGGGGTGGGGTGGGGTGGGGGTGCTACTCTCACATCTCAGACCCTTGGCTCAATCGCGCTAAATACTCCGTTAGTGTGCCCAGGGGAGACGGCGACCGCTTTCCAGGAATCCTCTGCAGCGGAGCGTCTGTGCCATCATCGTATCCGTAACACCTCACGTGTCAGAGCTGTCAGGGGAGGGACGCCTGGGGGGGGGGGGGGACCAAGGATGGATACTTAGCGACCTGCCAGCCTGCAGCCAGCGCAGGAAACAATTAGCGTTGCGGGAAAAGCAAAATGAGAGTTAATGGATACCCAAAACGCAAAGGGAAGTGGAGCTAGCTGCGTGACGGCTTGTCCTTTTATTATATATATATATATATATATATATATATATATATATATATATATTAGGTTAGGGTACCAGATGCGCGCCGCGACAAACAAACACGTTTGCGACGTGAACTAGCCGTTGCTCTGTGACTGCGTCAGGTGAATTTCATTAGCGGGGTGACATTTAACAGGCCCACTTGCGCCCGAGCCGGCTGCATGGGTGGGTTGGGGTCCGCGTAGGGGGGAGTTGCGGCGGGTACAGTTTATGTTTGTAGTGGCTCAACACGCTTTGCAATAAGCAACACTTTGGCAAACCATTCTTCCCCCCCCCCAAAAAAATGAAAAAATAAGGCTTGACGCTATTTAATGCCACTCGAGGCTGGTTTAACTCTAAAAATAAGCATAAAACAAACAGATTTACACCGTGCGTATTTAATACAAGCACAGAGATTAGCTTCCTGTTCCGATCGCTTAATCCTAACCGGCAATATCATATTTGTTGCAGTGTGCTGGCCCTTCCAGCCAGGGTGTAAAACAGGCGGCCCCGGGGGCCAGATCTGGCCCGCCACATCATTTCATGCGGCCCGCAAAAGCAAGCTCAAAACAGTTGATTGTGTTCTGGTTTCATACCATTGAGATCGCAATCCCCCTTTGAAAAGTTGTTTTTACAAGTTTCTGACTTCAAAGCTGGTTACGCATCGATCTGGTGCGTATACTGTACGCAGTCACAGTATATGTGGTAATCTTTCATTGATATGGATTTGAAGTCGCAGCAGCCGTCCAAGGGAAGTCTTGACTACAATGTGGCCTTTGACAAAAACGAGTTTGACGCCCCTGCTTGAAGCAGTGGAGCACAGACAGTGCCGCATCGCAAATATACAGAAAATTAACAGTACACCCTCCCTCATATTAGAGCCGCAACGATGAGGTGAGATGAGTTGCGACATCTCAACGTGCAGTATTTCCGTCTGCACGTAATACTAGACGCGGCAATTTGTACGATGGAGAGCAGTACAAAACGGGAATATATTCGATTGAGATACTTAAGGAATAGAATCCGGGGACCGCAGTCTCGCTGTTGTGGCCCCCGCTGTGTCCGATATGCCAATATTGCCCTTTTGACCAACATAATAGAAGGCCGGCACGATGTGACATTTCAGAGCCCCAAAGCGTTCGACTCCCCTTCCACTTCCTCTTTCATTCTGTGGATGCTTTAGAAAAAAAAAAAAAAAAAAAAAAACCTCCCTCCGACACCTCGTGCCGGTTCCGCGTCGGACAAGTATTTGATATCGGCGGCAAACCGTTTTGCCCACTTGCAGGCGAACGCGTCCGCCCACCCACTGCGCCACTTCAAAACTCACACCAGGGTCTCGTGTCATTTGCGGCGACACGACCGCCGCCGCGCTTTAAGTGTAAAAGCGGACTCGCTCCGTCCGCTCGGCCGGCGACAGCCGCCTCGCCGCTAATCTCTCCCCGCACCTCCCTGTCCAAGCCTTTCTTCCCTGCCTTCGCTCTTTGGCGCGCTCGTCGCCTGCGCACGCTGATAACGCCGAGCTGAAACAGACGCAAGCGCCCGCTCGACATACAAAAGGAGGAACCCCACGTCGGACACAAAGTCTATTGGGGGGAGTGGGGGGGGGGGGGGTTGAGATTAACGTTGTTTTGATGCTGCTGTTGTTCACGCCAAAAATGAACAAGATGACAGCCGGAATAAAGAATAAACTTGAAGTGAGGATAAGCGGGGAGCGAACTGGCTGCGAGGTGATGAGCAGGTTACTCGGCAACTGCAGGAAGCGTGATTTGAATGTGAATGTGCACCTCAGAGGAAAGTGGTCGGTATGCTTAAAAAAAAAAAAAAAAAAAATTTAAGATCTCATAATTCCGTGCGTAAAAGAGCGTAAAGCGGACGAGGATGCCGATTTGGTTGCGGTTTGACGGCTTCGGCGAGACGCCGTCATTAAAAGTGAATCAAGCTGGAAGATCGTCATGCCTAACGGCAGCTCTTCAGCTCATATTCCCTAATTTGACGCCGACAACTCGTGCGCGTGCTTTTCGAGCAGATACGGCGATGTCAAGGTTGGCGTCGCTCAAGGTTTTCGCACCAATTTCTTCTCCCTCGCTCGACCGCTTTTATGAATAATCTTCATACCGCTGAAAAATATCCCGATAGGCTGAAGAATGAGGACTTCAAAACATAATAGAGTCCGCCGACGTCTCATTCACCGACGAGTGGTCGACGCGATGAGCCAATACATCGTGGAAAGGGAGAAAATATGCAGTACGTTTAAAGTACATCATATTATTGGAACGCTGTTTCCATACAGCAGTCACTCGCGTTTGAAAAATGTACGGGTGCGGTGAGTCATCCCCGCAGATATAAAGCTGCGGGTGTGTGTTCTGTTCGTAATTATGAGTGTACTCCTTTAAGAGCGGAGGGGGGCGGTGTCAGGTAAACTAGGAAGTAGAAGTAGGCGGAGCAGCAGCTTGTTCAAGACTGTGCGATTCCGTGTTAGAAAAAAATTGGATCGGTTTTCACGTGTGCTGAGAGTGCGCGACCGGTGCGCATTGGCGCATCTTGGAGGGAACATTGGTCAAGACGAGAATAAGCGACGTCTTCCAATATCTACAGTGATGAAAAGTATTTGAACACCCTGTTATATTGCAAGTTCTCCCACTTAGAAATCATGGAGGGGTCTGAAATTTGCATCGTAGGTGCGTGTCCACTGTGAGAGAGATCATCGAAAAAAGAAAATTCCAGAAATCACAATGCATGATTTGTTTTGAACAATTTAATTGTGTGATACAGTTTCAAATATGTATTTGAACACCTGAGAAAACCAATGTTTATATTTGGTACAGTAGCCTTTGTTTGCGATTACGAAGGTCAAACGTTTCCTGAGTCCAGAGTTTCAGCGCCCTCCAAATATTTTCTATTGGGTTTAGGTCTGGAGACTGGCTAGGCCACGCCCGAACCTTGATATGCTTCTTACGGAGCCACTCCTTGGTTTTGCCAGCTGTTTGCTTCGGGTCGTTGTCATATTGAAAGACCCAACCAAGACCCATCTTCAATGTTCTGACTGAGGGAAAGCGGTTGCTGCCCAAAATCTCACAATCCATGGCCGCGCTCATCCTCTCCTTAATACAGTGCAGTCGTCCTGTCCCACGTGCAGAAAAACAGCCCCAAAGCATGACGCTACCTAGACCTGATACCTAGAGTCACCTAGGAAACCGTGGTCCCAGATCTCAGACCCCTCCGTGATTTCTAAGCGGGAGAACTTGCACTAGCGCAGGGTGTTGAAATACTTATTTTCGTCACTGTATGTCTTTCTACTCGTAACAAATTTCACGCGCGGGATTTTTCGTGCTCGACTGCGCAGATTTGCGACTGCGTACGGCACCTTTGAAAGGAATCCTTCCAGAAAACTGAACAGATTGATAGACGGTGACACATCGACAAATGTCATCCACGAGGGAAAGTCACTGATTTAGCGGGAATACGACAGCTACGCAGAAAAAGTAACCATTCTATCTTTCGGATAGAGGGGGATTTAGTTCATTTGCTGAGAAAACGCTTGCTCGGATCCTTAACAAAGCCCGACTTTCCCTCCGGCCAGAAAGCTGATATCGCACACGCACTACTCGACGGAACGGCGGGTAGACAATGCGAAAAAAGGAGAAAAAGAGCCCACGCTGATTAAAAGTGACACCTACTCCACTGCCATACGTACTCCGATCCAGCACAACAATAACGCGCCCCGTATTTATAGCGCAGTCAAGAGACAAGTGAAGGATGCGAGCTCGCAGAGAAGGAAAACATTGCAAAAAAAAATGAAAAAAAAAGGGGGGGGGGCCGGATTGAGCGGGGATGAGGAAATGAGGACGGCGCAGACAAATAGAGACAAATCCTTTCGATAAACACTTGAAAAATGGCTGCAGAAGAAAGGAGGTTTTTTTTTGAGGAAGCCGGAGACAAGGTGAATATTGAGGGCCCGGCTGGGGAGAAGTCCATTTTGAAGATTTCCATGTGATTTACGAAGTAAAAGGGCCGCCAAACGGACGGCAAAGACACAATGCGGGCCGAGAAGCAATCAGTGCGGCGAAAAATAGGGCAGACATTATTGCGCGCCGTGTTTCGGCCGAGAGATGAAAACAACACGTCAGTGTCTGCTTTATGGTCCTCTCAAGTCTACGTGCAGAGAGCGGAAAATTTTTCATTCGTTAACGGCTCACGACTCTTATATAACTGACATTTTGGGGGGGGGGGGGGGGGGATCAATAGCGCCGTAGAGCTCGGCAGAATCACCCAGTCGTCGGGAAAATGGAGCAGAATCATGAATCTCAAACAACAACAAAATTTTAGTTTTGCTCGCGCGTATTCTTTCGGATCGCGTCGTCCGCGCCGGGGTCAGAACGTCCAAAAACGCCGATTGGCCTCCAGTAATTGCGGGCCTGTCCTCTCACCGCGTCTCATTTCAGAAAGGGCCACTTGGGGGGGGGGGGGGGGGGGGGGATCACGGGAGTTTCCCCAAACAATCCATTAAGCTGCACGGTGAGCGGAGCCACAAATAGTCTAAAGCGTATTGACCGAGAGCTGCGATGACGCCGTCAACATTTATCATCAATTTCAACTGTCGAGTCTCTGCAATTAAAATGTCTGGCGACGCATGATGAGCAACGACTTCCGTTTGGCTCAAAACGTGGCAGGATGAACGCCAAAAACTGGCCTTGCCTGTCAGGAACAGGACTCGTGACATGTGGAAAGAGTTCAAACAATTTGCGGCAAGACGATTTAATCTGGAATGCAATGGACCTTTCCGACCTGTCAATCACTCAGGATCACAATAATAGCCAATCGGATAGCCGCATTGTCTTGACACGCCCCTCTCGCCATATTGTCCTACAAGCAATGCCGGTTGTCAGTAGCGTGCGCTTGGAAAAGTTAACGTTATGAAGAAAATTGTCCTCAGATGCGCTTGGGGAACGTGCAATTCTGATGAAAGACATCCTGCTCGGTTGATTCATTTTCCAAAGCCGAAAACACAGTTGACCAAGTGTCTACGATGTGGACGTTTTTGGATGAATTGTCCACCATTTTACAAAACATACACACACACACGGCTGCTGGCGTCTTAAAAAAAACTCAACCGTGAGCTCACAAACATTCCAACTCAATTCACGGCGCGACAACGAAAGCGCGCATTCAAAGAACGTCACTATAATTCGGCCGCGTCGATAAATCACCCGCCGCTGTCACGCGCTGATCGATGGATGCAAATGCGCTCGGACAAAAGAAAAACATGACGCGCATCAACACTGACGACGAGAAATTAGGATGGAGACACATGATGTATGGGGGAAATTAAGAGTACTTTTTTTTTTTTTGTTTATATTGCAATTCCAACTGGAAAAAAAAAACAGTAAGGGGAGAAGATTTCCCCCCCCCCCCACATCTCTCTTTTTCGATGCTGGCAGAGACTGCATGATTAAGGGTTATGCTTCTCTCCAGAGCTACACGGTTTGCTTCGGGTAAAACAAGCACACCGAATAGCGCATGACAGCGGGACGGGGAGCGAAGAAGAGAAACGAGGTGCCGGGTGTCAGGAAGGGGGGGTGGGGGGGTCGGACAATGGAAACACAGAGGGTTGAAAGAACAGCAGGAATCGGCCCGATTACTCGCAACGGAAGGAGCTGGGACGGGAGACCAAGGCGAGCCAAAGAAAGGAGACAGGAGACGAGTCGAGGGCATTCCACATCTCGGGACGCGGCGGGGAGTTAGCGTTAGCGTCGGAGGCGGAAACGTAGCGTGTGAAATTGACGAAGAGGCAAGAAAAGGATCGCCGGAGGACGGAGACAAAACCTGGCCGCCGTGATCGCCGCCACAACTAAAACAGTGACCTGACGAGGCACTTTCATAATTACGCATTAAAATCGGCCCACACTTGCCTTAGTAGCTAACGGGTTCCTTCTGCGTCGACGTATTACAGCAGTGCTTTGTTAAGAAAACGTGCATACTCAAATTTATGCAACCTATTTTCACTCCTTATAAAAAAAAAAAAACTAACAAAAAAAAAAACTCAAGCTTTCAATCTTGAGGCGACAACGCCACACAGCACCCGCAGAGGGAAGAGGCGGAGTTATAAAAACACTTTTCAGGTAGTTGCGCGTTGAAAAGAGTTAAATGTTTTCTTCTCAAGCTATTTTCAATACTTGGAAAAAATGCCCAATAATAATTTAAAAAAAAAAATGACAGACGAACAGTGTTGATTTGTGGGGACAAAAAAAAAAATGAATAAAACTGACCATTTCTGGACTTTGACAGTGATGACATCTTTCGCAGCATCGCTCAATTGTGGATATTTTTTTTTTTTTTTTAAAAAAGGGTTTTTACAACTTGCCGGCAGCCCGACGAGGTCCACCTCCAGAATCCTAAATCCGACGGTCCGGGAGCTCTCAGATTTGGATCGACGCGGTTAATTTTTTATGGTGAACTACAACTGCACCGCGTCACGTCTTGAAAGTGATTCTTAAATGGAAACGGCTTGAAAAGAATACCTGGCGGGGTGGGAAGAAAGAAAAAAAAATAATAATAAACTTGAAAAAAGTAGCAGAGGCTTTTTTTTTTTTTTTGAGGTTTGTCCAACCAAGAGAAATGTTAGAAGTATTCTGCTTTGTCTCAGACAGGCTTTGACGCATCAACCGAAGCCGTCGGTGCGGGGTAAATATTTTGCATGGCCTCAGAGAGTCTGGGTGCAAAACAACCAATTGCTCGGCTCGCTTTTAATGATAATTATGTTTGAAGGCACTCTCTGTATTGTTTGGCAAGTCGAAAAAGGAGAAAGAAAGAAAGTGTCAAAGCCAATCGAGAGAAACGAAGACCCCCCCCCCCCCCCCCGCCGCCGCCCACCTACTGCCAAAGTGACCTTGCCGCCGCCCTTTATTAATCATTTATTCAACCATCTCTCAAACTGCTCCATGCCGGCGTTTTTTTGTGTTGATTGTGTTTGGCTCATCCATAATGGAAGGCAACTGGGGAGGTTTTCACTGTGTCAACACGTTTCATAACTCGACGGCGTGGCAAAGTGGTGTAAGGGAGCGTGCGTGGGGGTGGGGGGTGGGGGCCCAGATAGCGGGATGAGAGCGATGAAAATAGGCGCGGCGCAGGGGGCGAAAGATGAGAGATGAGGAGGATATAAAGAATGAGGAAAATACATTTGGCGTTTTAAGACTCTTAGAGGCGGGGGCATGCAGTCAGCGATGGAGCACGGAGGAGAATATGGGGGGGGGGGGGAGTCACCAGAGTAGAAAGGTCGCAAGCTATTTCACGGCCATGCTGCTGGGGATTTCTTTGATCTTATTTCCCCCCCTCCGGAAAGCTTCTGTACAGCGCAGCCAAGGTAAACACACGTGACCGAGTCGGAAAGCGAGAATGTCGCCGGCGTCAAAGCGAAGCGACATGCACGCCGCGCTCATTCCCGGATTATACTCCAATATGCCAGTTAATGATGACGGGCGGGAGGTAAACTCAGCCGCATAACTAAAACAAAATGTGGGCGATAAATGAACACCTTGATTGAAACAAATCTTCACGCACATAAAAACCAATTGCCCCCCCGTCGCCCCCCCATTCCACAATCCAACAGGCTGATGATTTGTTTTACCGGAAAGTCAATAGCGCAAGGCAAATTAAATTCCATTTAAAAAGGAGACAAGAGGAACGGCTACATTTCATTTATAGCATCTCTGGCTGCAGACTAGACCAGACAAGGAAATATCGATAGAAATGCAAACCTGGACTGAGTGCGAATTTATGACTTGAAAGATTGCATCATAAGAGCATAAAAGTGCTGGAAGCCAGTTCAGAAAATTTCACGGTGCCGATTTGTCCTACCTCAATCCTGCCGGTGTCAGGCTGGAAGCCCCTGGCCGGGTCCTCGGTGGTCACCCTGCACTGGATGGCGCAGCCGTTGACCCGGATCTTGTCCTGTCTGAGGCCCAGTTCTGGCAAACTGCGGCCGGAGCACACGTGCAGCTGGGCGTGCACCAGGTCCACGCTGCCAGGTGACACACAAACAGAGAAGCCACATCCAGTCAACCTGCTCTAAACGCAACTTGGAAACGGCGCCAAGTCGGGCCCCCCCCCCCGGCGGTTGCGTGGATTTGCCATGGATGGGTGACTTTGCAAAGCACGTCTCATTTGAGCAAATGAAATCGGCGACGCACGAAAGGAAATCGAGCCCACGTGAATACGCCATCGAATAACAAATTTGATTAAAACACAAAAGGCGTAATCCGATCATCCGAGTGCGTCTCCCGAGTGAGGCCCGGGTAACGCTCCGAAAGCGAATCGCTAATAGCGGACTATTTTCGCATCCTTTGAGACGTGGAGATGCGCTTTTAAGAATATCAAGTTGGAGATCACAATTGGAACCAAGCAGGCTTGCATTAAAAAAAAAAAAAAAAAAAAAAAAATATGCTCATTTATGCATCAGGTGAATGTACTGTAGTTCATCTGGCGGGTGTAATTTGACGTTGTGTTCAAAATAATAATCATTCCAAAAAATTAAAGATTTTCCGGGTTACAATGAATGACCTTTAAAGGTCCACTGTCATGAAATGCATGATTTCTAGTATGTTATTAATATTAAAGAAAAACATCAGCCGGCATGGAACCAGACGTTTTTTTCCCCCCACAAAACATGATTTTGTGTAACTCCCGCCATGAAAATCCTCTCGAGGGATTTGTTTTCGAGAAGAAACAGGAAGTGACGGGCAGTCGCGCACTCAAGCGGGCTCGACTGTTTATACGAGTTCCCACTTCATACTTTTCCAAAAGATCTGGTTCGTTGTGAAAAATGGATTGGACGGGTGCAAAGGACGAGAGCTTCGTGGGTTCCAAATGACAGGTAGGAGTGTATACAGCTAATAATAAAAAAAAAACAAAAAAAACAATAGTTTGGGGGAAGGGGCGTAATCCGTAAATCAGGGGTGCTAAATGTGTCGATGTGCGCATCGGAAGGCTTCCGTGCAGCAGCCGTTGAAGGACGGCCTCCGCAGGCCTCGTGGATCGCCACCGGCCTTGTTGACAAGGCCGAGCCGGCCGCCGGCTTTGTCAACACGGCTTAGCCTGGGGTGGCTCGTAGCGGCGACGGGCCGCGGTGGCTCATCTCTGCCACGGAAGTGGATCGGACAGGGAGGCGGTTTGGCCGCGGCATCGTCGTCGCTACCGGGCGGCGTTGTTTTTATCACCGCCGTGTGGAGGCGGCTCGGGCCGGGAGGTGGTTTGGCCGTGATCCGCATATCATCTAAATGTGGCTCGAAACATAGGGTATCATTTCGCTCGGTTGCGAGCTGTTCTCTTTTTTGAAAAGAGTTTCCGTGTCAGAAGGGGCTTGTTCGTCTACCGTAGTAGGGGGCACAGGGTGTTTTCAATTGCGAACGTCCCAGTGTGACATCACGGACAGAACATGCAGCCAATATGGCGACCACTTGGATATCCAATGAGACTTCCGCAACTTTGCGCATGGACGACGCGCTCTCCGCTCAGATTTAGTTTTCCGTATAGACATTGAAGTGAATAATGTTAGATGTATTTTTCATTACAATATCTATTTTAGAATGTTTATCGGGATGACACTTGGACTTTAAGGATCATGTGAGGCCAGACTCAATAAGCGACGGATGCGGCGCCACCCGGAAGGCGCGCAACAGACGTTTGCATTCCCGACGTCGCCTTCGCCCGCTCGTCTCAATTAGCGCTTGTGTCACGCTGGCCAAGCAGACGGGCGATTATGCAGCAGCCGGCTGGAAAAAAAAAAACAAAACAAAAAAAACAAAACGTCTCGCTGGAGAACCACAAGAATCACAAGACAACTTGATGCTAATGTCGCTGCCGCCGTTCGCACTGGCAACCTCAAATACAAAGTATGTCTTGATTTCTTACAACAGCTCATTTGCATATTAACAACTCCTTCACAGGCAAGCATCCGCGCGGAAATGCTAACGAGCACGTTTGGAAACCTTTTAATAACGTCCATCGTTTTGGTGCAATTCCGCCATTTTTTAAATCCCCGACAAAGCAGCCCGGAGGGCCTTCCGAAATTCGCCGCGCGCTAATAGGACTCCGAAACGCGAGGGAGCCGCAGGCTGCGTCTGTCCGTAAGCGCAGCTCGCTACTGTTACACAATAACAGCCTTTTCTGTCATTAGCGACTTGCACTTCGCACAAATAACGAGGACGCCGGGATGCTATTACACGACGGGCGCGCATGCGTCGTTACGTGAACCGGCCCCAAAAAAAAAAAATACATAAAAACGGAAGCGGAGAATGAACCCAAGTGGATGCTGAGGTATGCGGCAATCAAGCGCAAAGACCGCCGTCAGTCTGCTCTCTCGGCGGAATATGCCCGTTTGGCTTTTCCTCGACTCTTCAATCCATCACCGACTCCCTTCCGAGAAGATTATTTCACAAAGTCTTACGACGTTGTTGCCTTACGTGACGTTCTCGAGTGTCAATCCATTTATTTCCCGCCGTGCCGAGATGTCGAGGCCCGATGCTCTACATCCATTTTCCTTGCAGCCGGCTCCGGTTGAACACTTGAGCGATTGGTTTTTGTCAGGGCCCCCAAATGGCAGCCAAGTTTCTATTTTATCGCTGACAGTCGAAAAGGGAAAAACGCCTTGAGGAATATTTGTCTTCCACCTGTGCACATCCGTGCGTCAAACTCACCAGGTTTGCACGCACTGCAGGAGGGATTTTGGCCCACTCCTCCACACAGATCTTCTCTAGATCAGACCCGTTACTGGGCTGTCGCTGACAAACATGGAGTTTCAGCTCCCTCCAAATATTTTCTATTGGGTTTAGGTCTGGAGTCCGGCTAGGCCACGCCAGAACCTTGATATGCTTCTTCAGGAGCCACTCCTTGGTTTTCCTGGCCGTGTGCTTTGGGTCATTGTCATGTCGAAAGACCCTGCCACGACCCATCTTCAATGCTCTGACTGAGGGAAAGCGGTTGCTGCCCAAAATCTCACAATCCATGGCCGCGCTCATCCTCTCCTTAATACAGTGCAGTCGTCCTGTCCCGCTTGCAGAAAAACAGCCCCAAAGCATGATGCTACCAACCCCCATGATTCACAGTCGGGATGGAGTTCTTGGGAATGGAATTCATCATTCGTCGGGTACTGGAATTATGACCAAAAAGTTCCATTTTGGTCTCATCTGACCGCAAAACTTTCTCCCATGACTCCTGTGAATCATCCAAATGGTCATTGGCAAACTTAAAACCTTCCGTGCCACGCATGATTTCAAACCGTGACGTCTTAGTGTATTCCCAACAGTCACCTTGGAAACGGCGGTCCCAGCTCTTTTCAGGTCACTGACCAAGTCCTGTCGTGTAGTCCTGGTCTGATTCCTCACCTTTCTAAGGATCACTGAGACCCCCACGAGATGATATCTTGCACGGGGCTCCGCTCCGATTGAGATTTACCGTCACGTTTAGCTTCTTCCATTTTCTCACGATTACTCCAACAGTGGAGCTTTTTTCACCAAGCTGCTTGCCAATTTCTCCGCAGCCCTTTCCAGCCGTGTGGAGTTTTACAATTTTGTCCCTGGTGTCTTTGGACAGCTCTCTGGTCTTGGCCATGTTACAACTTTGACTTTTACTGACTGTTCGGGGTGGACAGGTGACTTTTTGCAGCCAACGACCTCATGCATCTGATTCAGGATAATATACGGAGTGGAGGTGGACTTTTCAAGGCGGACTAACAGGTCTTTGAGGGTCAGAATTCAAGTTGATAGACAGGTGTTCAAATACTTATTTGCAGCTGTATCACACAAATAAATCATACATTGTGATTTCTGGATTTTTCTTTTTAGATGATCTCTCTCACAGTGGACAAGCACCTACGATGACCTCTCCATGATTTCTAAGTGGGAGAACTTGCAACATAGCAGGGTGTTCAAATACTTATTTTCTTCCCTGTGTAGCATGAATTTAGCCGTTCGGGGAGCGAAAACGCCACTGACATTCAACTCCAAGCATGCGCACGGAGAATGGGCAAAGCTCACGGTCCCTTTCGTAGTTGGATACAAAAGATGATTTTGCCATCAAAATCTCTTTTCACAGTTTTGGTTGCTTTATCGTTTTAGGTGTCACCAAATCAAATGTGGAGGCATCCACGCTACAGCGTCTGGAGCTAGACGGGCACGCAGAAGAAGAAAATGTGACCGAGAAGACGACGGCAGGTAAAGTAGAGCACAACCGCGCTCCGACGAGCGGGAGGAACAAACGAGATGAAAGGCCGACGCTTCCGTGCGAAGGCGAGGAACGGAGAGAGATGAGGGAGCGGCAGTGCGGAAGAGGATAAACAGCTGCTTTCGGGGGGGGGGGGGGGGGGCAAAGTGGAAGCGTGGAAAGGGATTGGATTTGGCCACACTCCGAGGGAAAAGGCGGTGAATGAAAGGAAGGAGCTTGTGGGTGGGTTAGGAGGAGAGGAGAGGGTGACGGATGTCCAATTGAGGAGAGGGAAGTCGTGTGGGACCGGAAATCATGCTAAATGCTAACGCTATGATACAATCCCTTGCCTTAATACAGGTCGTTGATTTGCAAAACTGCGCCGCAGAACGCACACTCGGGCTGCGGCCATCGAGCGTGTCCACAATCGATGTCAAATTAGACGTCGATAAATCGATTATTTGCCGAATAATTCCTGCAAAAAATGTCGAGATGGACGGTGACGAGTGGAAGGAGCAAGAGAGTGATTCAAATGGCAGCAGAGACGGAGTAAATATGAATAATCACCCACCCCCCCCCCCAAAAAAAAAATGGGGAGGAAGGCGCCAAGCCGTGTCTCATCTTGTATGAATTTCATCAGATGGTTTCGTACGGCAAACAAAAGGAAACAGAAGAGATGGAGGAGAGGCCTGCGCGGCAGAGAGGATGGGAAATAAGAAATTGGAGTGACTGTGGCGTGAGGATGCCATTTTGACATCAATCTAGGAAGGAGGCCCTCAAAAAAAAAAAAAAAAAGACCGCTAACGCAAACAAAGCATGCGTCGCAGTGGAGAGCCCGCCTCGCAAAACACATTTCAGAAAGAAAGACGGCAGCTCTCGGATGCAACGCGATGCGGTCTCCTTTTCACACGGCACGCGCCGTCATTTTCCTCCTGCCTGGCAATCAGCCTCTTAATTAATTCTTGCTCCCCTTGTTATGAGGCAGATGGAAGAGCGAGGGGGGGGAGGGGGGGGGCAAAATAAGCCTGACGTCCAGAAGGCAGCAGCGGATGAGATGAGAAAGAAGAGACGCGCATTTCCATTAAAGCCAACATGCGAGGTCCAGTAAACACACATGCACGCACAGCAACCCCCTTTTAAGACCAATATGTGGATGACGCATCACACAAAAGCAGCACTTTAGTGACCTAATGAATCATTAACGCATCCCGGCATGTTATCTTTACGCGGCAATTAAGTCGCCGCCACATCGGATGACTTTCAGCTCCGATTGGCGAGCTTCTCAACGGCGAGAGCGCTTGCAACGACTTCTTCTCAGGCGTCGTCTTGGAACTGCATTTTACGTTTACGTTTGTCTTAGTTCAACACTGTATCCAACGGCTCATGTCATATGCACCACATTTTGACAATATGATGTTAAATCCTCTCTCATTTAGTAGAATTTTCAGGGGCGCTGCCATTTTCGCGAGTCACATGATCTACGTGGGCGTATGTGACGTGCGCCGCGCCGTTCCAGACGTTGGATTACATGGGACACCATTATGCCCAGCGTCGATTTCTCTGACTTATCCTCATCTGATGAAGAAATAGCAGCATCGATTAATCGGGAAGACGGAGGAATACTTCCACACAGATTTGAAAGTGTGGCTGAAATTAATGTTGAATATTCGGACGGAATGACGCGGAATCTGACGGCGAGCTCCGCCAGCGGCCGCGAGCCGAGGTTCCATTCGCCCCGAACGCCGGAGCTCGGCTCAAGGCCTCCTCCACCACCGAATATTGAACATTAATTACAGCCACAGGATGAAATCTGTATGACAGTATTCCTCCGTCTTCCCCGATCAACCGATATTGCTATTTTGTCATCGGATGAGGATAAATCTGAGCAATGAGCCATGGGCATAATGGTGTCCCATGTAATCGAGCGTTTGGAAGGGCGCGGCGCACGTCACATACGCCCGCCTACATCATGTGACTCGCAAAAATGGCAGCGCCCCTGAAAAGTCGTAATTGTCGACAAAAATCTCAAAACACAATGAAATGAGAGAGGATTTAGCATCACATTGTCAAAATAGGGTACGTATATTACGTGAACTATCGGCTACATTGTTAATGCAAACCAGTGGATTTCCCCTTTAAAGTATGTTTTCCAAGAAATGTTCATGTGCAATTATGGGATGGAACGCTGCTCGTCCATCAGCGCATGTCGTGAGAGCGTCGTGACTATTCACAAAGGAAACAAGTGCAAAGCAATACACGGGGCCTCTGTTCCATACGGTGGCTGCGATTGTCGAAGTTTGGAAAAGTGAGCTCGCGCTGCAACGCTGATTGAGCGGCTCCGCCGAATTGTGTAATTAAGTGTGGCTTTCTGCCCTTGATGAATCGGAGCCCATTAACTTAAACTCGGCTTCACGCCACATGAGCTCGCTCGACCGACTTTTCTTTCGCAGCGCGAGACAAAACAAACGTCGAATCGCAACGCAGCCCACAGACTCTTGAAGTAACCTTGACGAGAGATGTGCAGTCGGTCGGGCACAATGTAGAGAAAAAAAATATATATAAGTACCCAAGCACTTAATATATTACAACCCCAGAAAGGTATCCGGAAGAATTAGCGCGTTGCAGCCGAAAACTGCCTGGGAGGGATAAAAAAATCTCGGCAAACACGCGGGACCGGGACCGGGACTTTCCCCCGCATCACATGTAATTATACGTGCGGCACGTGGAATTGGATTGGGTCAATTATGTGCATCTGTGGATGTGGAAAGAGGATTCTGACAGAGGCGGGGGGGGATTGAATCTATCATTTTACGCCCCGACATTGCCCCTCACAGGCCTGTGTGTGTGCGTGTTTGTGCACATGCGTGGCCGGCGGAATCAACTAAACATGAGCTGCAGCAGTCGGATCTCTCCGAACCAATCAATGTCGAGCAAATTCGGCGGGCTTTCGGAATGCGGAAAAAGGCGACTTCTTCGTTACCGATAGTCGCTGCGGTCATTGGAACGTGGAGGGACGCAGAGTCCCAAAAAGGGTGTGCATGTGCGCGTGTCAGGACCTTTTCCAATCCCTGTGCTGGCGCCCAACCTTTGATCGCGCTTGGCTCACAATCCCCAGGTGGGTGTAAGAGGCTTAGGAGGACCCCCAATAGGGGATTAGCGGGAAGAATGTATGGAAATGAGTCCAATTTATCATTTAGGTCATGGTAATTTATGCAAATGAGTTTTTTTCTTTTATTAACGGGAGACCTGGGTCACAAACGCACGTATGTGTATGTGGGTCATGTCGTTCCAGAGTACAGAGTCCCTTTTTCCCTTTTTTGGGGGGGAATAAAATACACATTTTTTCCCCAGCTAAAGTGATTGATAGTGAAGTCTTTTTTTTTTGTAATACCCATGGTGTATTTAAAGCCAAAACATAGATTATTGCGAACAATAACTAGCATCTATTTCGCATTCCTGAAACCCTTTAAGCAACTGACTGAACACAAATAGTGCAGCAACACATGTCGACAGACAACTACACAGTTTATTCTTTTTTTTTTTTCCCCCCTGCAAAGAACGACTAATAGTACCGTACTGATGAGCTGAGGGGAGTTAAGCCGTTTTACACAGGCCCCAAGCGGCCCGGGCCTGCACACCGGAAAGCACGGCGCGACGGGAATTCAATTAACGTGCCGTGGCGATCGTGAAAACACCATTCAAAGAAAAGCAGGGGGGCAGAGGAGATAAACTATGACGTAGCAAGACAACACACTTACTACCGGTCGACTATAAAGGAAACTTTACTGCCAATAAAGAAGTGCTCTATGGGTGTGTGCAATACAATTACTGCATAGCGGCGGCCCAGTAAACCAGGCAGATAAAGTCAAAAGACGTAAATGCTCACGGAGCGGCGCAAACCAAAACAACGAGGGCCGTGAATATCGCCGTGACAAGCATCTGTGTCATTATCATAAATAACGCGCGCACAGTTGGAGACGTGTCCTCTCATTCATCAGCCGGCTCCTTAATCACACAATGCGCGCCTCGTTGCACAATTACAATCACCCGAAAATCATTTCCACAGCTCGCGAGAGGAACGCGCGCTGACGGACAATCCGCGGCCTCTTAGAATCGACAACGAGCTCATTGCGGCGTACGCTCGCGACAATACGGCAACGCGTCAACGAACGCGGAGGCCAGGACGAGGCCAAGGCAGGAGGGCGGGGGGGTCGGGGTGGGCTTCAATTATCCATGAGCGACATCAATAAGTAAGATTTGAGGGAGCCGGACCAGAGGCGCAGAGGCCGAGACGGGTTAAGAGAGAAGGCGCAAGACCAGAAAGGGCGAAGACAAACGGTTGCTTTCGTCAACGGCAAAACACGGGAGGACGCGCGAAAGGATGCAAGACGGTGCGACGTGCGCTCCGCCGCAACCGCATCCGACGGAGGCAGGCCTCAACCTTTGCTCCGGTTATTCATTAGTACGTTCCCAAAGTAGCCTGCGGTCACTCAGCTCCTCTTCCAATTGACCTCCTGCTCCTGTGCGCCCACTCGGCTCATTCGTCAAGGTCCTCCCTCCACCCCCCCCCTTTTTTTTTTTTTTTTTCGTTTTAATTTCCCCATGTAAATGGATGCATCGTATCTCTCTCCATCTTCCCGATGCCAAGCCACCGTTTACGGCTCCGACGAAGACGGAGTGCAGTCGTTTGAGACAAAGTAGCCGGCGCGGCAAGCGACGGGCGCGCACGCCATTCTCACGTCGGCCTTGAAAGGACGAGGCCGCCCGGCGCCGAACCCCACACCGAAGCTTCCATTTTTTAAAAATCCGTGCCAAAAAAAAAAAAAGTGCCGAATCCCGGCGTTCTTAATCTTCAATTCCCGATGTTCGCCTGTCGCGCGCGAGTCGAGAAATGGGAAAACGATATCTCCCGGCATCAAACGGCTCCGCGCTATTACTTGTGACTGTGACGGATGGACGGGCGCCGACTCGACGTGAAGGCCATCAATAAAGCCCGTCAATACAAAGCACTCCGAGCCGATCCAAAGTTGACATTCAATGGCTTTGAACTCGCGCTCCCCGCGCGCGGGTGGGCGGCACGGCGATGATCGCCGGCCCCGACGCGGTGCGGGTAAATGGCCTGCATACGGATGAGGGCGGTGCGGGATTCCGGTTGATTCGCATTGACCGCAGAGTCCCTCGCGGACACGTCTCGGTGACGGGATTAAATGTCTTCATGCAGATCTTCCTCACTCCTCCCTGACGTGCTGTCAACTTGATCGAGACGTTAATTTGCCAGGAGAAAGAACAAGCGATATGTCGTGGACTCCCTGATTCGCCCAACCCCCCCCCCCCCCCCACCCACACGAACTCGCCGGGGCGGGATCGATCCGAGGAGGATGACCGGCCCAACGACGGCGCCAAATGTGAGAAGCGCGACGGCGGCGAAAAGGGCTTCTCTCCGGAAGGCTGAAGTAGAAGGGGGAGCGGCGCACATCCGCCGAGGCCGCCGCCAAAACTGGCAGATGTCATCTCCAGCAAACGCGGCGAGGCTTTGGTGATCAAACGCCGACTGGAGGGGCTTTCAAGGAGGACTTTTGGGGATCATCGAGCCCACCTGCAGTCCAGGGAGGGGGGGGGGACTTTTTTTTTGTTGTTTTTTTTTTTTTTTTAAATTTCTGCCAATTTGGAGAGGAGGAAGGGATCGGCGAGGAAGTGGGATCCAGGAATAGAGCGCAAAAAAAAAGCGAGGCTTGTTCTTTTGAGCATGGAAAAAGATGTGAAGTTCCGTCGGACCACGCCGAGAGTTTGACGGTGCGGCATTGGGGACGAGTGGGCTGCGAGCGCAAATTCCATGATAGCAATTCCTCCTCTAAAAAGGACCGCATCAATGTCAAATTTATTCCGACGCCTGATTCGCATTTGGAAGATGGTGAAGTACATTTATCGTCACATTCGGGAGCGCAGGAGGCAAATGAAGGCGAGACAGCGGGCTGAGAAAGCCAATCAACCAATTAAGACGGCACAATCCGCTTTAAACGGCTTTCCTGCACCCAACGATACTCACTCCGTGATTTCCTCCGTCACCGTGTGCTCCACCTGAAGCCGCGAGTTGACTTCGATGAAGTAGTGCTTGCCGTGTTTGTCCACCAAGAACTCCACCGTCCCTGCGTTCTCGTAGCCCACCTGCAGGGGGGGAAACAAACGCGACGTTATTTGCTGCAACTCAATGGAGGATGTGGTGCTCCCTTTGATGTGCGGCCACCTGGGGGCAGCGTGAAGCGGATAGAAACACACGAAGAAGAACGTTTGTTTGGTTTCCCAATTCAAATTCTCCAGCCGGTCATCCCCGCAGTATAAAGTATCGTGTTGATCTCAGCAGCGCGTGCAAAATGTGAATCTATAAATAAAAACAGCGGCAATAGCTTCGCACTGTTAGAAATGGAAAAGAAAAAAAAAAAAATTTGCAAATGCTGCAAATATTACGTCCATGCACATAAATTTACCTGAGGAAGCAGCATATGAAATGCGGCAGATTTATAAACTGCTACTGGGATGGAATCTTAGAAGTTTGGTGAAGTACTTTTTTTTTTTTTTTTTTTTCATAATGCGGCACATTAACAAACAAACAAACCGCAATGGAAAGAAGCCCCGCCCCCTCCACCAGCTTCCACGCGGAGCCGAGCGTTCGGATGAGAAAAGAATTTATCGGCCTCTCGCTCTCCGCGAGCACTTCAACCTCGAAAACCATTTGCGACGTTTGAAGAGGACATGTCAAAAAAAAAAAAAATCTAATTCAAGGGGCGCTCTCCACATTTATTTTATTTTTTTTTTTTTTTACAAGCCCAAAACAGCACATCACATGGATTTATCCTGCCGTTGTGGTGAAATGTTGAGTGGACTCATTTAGCGTGGAGAGGCAGGGAAGAACAAGTGGCAGAAAAGCACTCTTTTCCTCCCCCTCCCCCTCCCAAAACACGCACGTTTGACCGCACCACTAAAGAACAACGAATATCCCCCAGAGACACACAAAAAAATGCATTCAAACCCAAAATAATAATAATATCATATATAATATTCATGGAATTTAGTTCAGTTATTCCCAATGTCTCCTTGGCATCCAGTACATTTACGTGGATGTTAATATTTTTCCCCCCTCCCTCCTTCCTTTCTTTTTTAACCAATCAGATTTCAGCCTCTTTGTGTTGCTATGTCAGTCCAATCCGCCCGGGGGGGCCTTGACAAACAATATTAGCGACGCCGCTGTTTATGTACGCAATCAGATTCAAATTCATCATTGTTCACGTTGTCATCTTTCCACCACCCCCCACCCCCCCCCCCCCCCGCCGTAGGAACAGAAGCGGTGTGGCACCCCAACGCGTGCCTGCCGTCTCAGCTTCTTCCCGTCCCTGCCGCGACCGAATAGTTTTGCCGACGTCGTTTGTTTCCGAATTCATACAAAAACGCGCTCGTTTACCGCCGACTCCCGGCATTATTTTTCCGTCTGCGCCGTCGCCATTTTCTGCCGCCGCAGCACAATGTCTCACTCCCAGCGCTGGCCTGAATCTTGTGAGCGCAGCAGTATCGCCATCACGCCCCCCACTCCACACACACGCCTCACATCGGGCAGAGATTTGCAATTAGGCTAACACGCGTGGCCACGTGCTTCCGAGCAAGTTCCCCTCAGCAGCCCCCCCCCCGCAAGGACGTATGGGCGAGGAATCTCAACAGAAGGGAGGCGGCGCCGAGCATAACAATCTCGCCGGTCTTTGAACACCAAGGACAGAGAAAGATGCAAGTGCAAACCCAGATCCTACGGCCTAGTTTAGTAGACGGGACAGCGAACACCACGTGAAACTTTCGTGGGTTTTTTTTTTTTTTTTTAACTGAGACGCAAAATATGAACAGAAAACTTCAGCGTTAAAAGTTGCGCGGTCACAAAAAGGCCACAAACGTCAACGCAGTCCATGAATGTATCCTTCATCATTAATTCTTTTTTTTTGTGTGTGTGATGAAAGCAAAATATGAGATCATTTCAAAGTAGTTTTGAGGGGGGCGGGGGGTGTTCGTCTTACAGCGCGCATTTACTCAAAAGGCAAACGTCGAGAAAGTAACCCAAAAACGTTCCTCTGATGTCTGACTTGAGTTTTCACCGGAACGGGCTGGTTCGTCGCCGTTTGCCCCGACACGTCCCCGATTTTACGCTTTGTGTCTGCACATTTCCGAGTTGGATCGTTCGGGGCGCGGCGCAATCCTCTTCGGGGCCCGTTTCCTCCCTCAGGTTTTTATTTTCGGCGCGCTTGTTTTGCGAGGTGACGATGAATATTTAAAATTGCCTTCGACGAGCCTTGCGCATCGCGTCGTTCAACCCAAAGAATGCGATTCCAGTAACGGGCTCCGTGTAGGAAACTGGACTAACTTGTCCTGATTCTTCCCCCCCCAAAAAAATGAAAAGTTTATGACAGAAGTTTTGCTGCGACTTGCAAAATGTGTCTGTCATTTTCCTTCAAGATTCGAGGATTCTCCTTAATCTTATCCAATTCCCGTTCAAATCCCGGGGAGCACAATTTTCAACTGGTTCACAGCTGACATACAAGCGTCGGAAGCGCACGCGTGCCCTCACCGATACGTCGTCTCCATTTCGCACTTTCCGAGCCGCGCTCCCGTGACGGCGGGTCCAAAAATAATCCCAGTAAATAGTCGGCTCCCTGCGTGAAATCTAATTAAAAAAGTGCCGCAAATGTGACCGCGAGTTGGCGGGGGTCGCACGGGGGTGAGGCGAGAAGGTGAGCGACGCTTGGGGTGCCTTGGAGGAGGATTTTAATAGAATAAAAATTGCTTTAAAAAAACTACATTATTGTATTTATTAAAAAAAAAAAAAAAATCAGCTCTGAAGAATCAAACATTGACGTGGTTCATAATACCATGGGGATTGTGCTGCTCCTTCTCATGCGTGCACCTCGGCCACCAGGAGGCAGCGTAATACTTCCACTTTATTCCACGTCAAGTTGAACGAGAAGCAGACCATAATAGTTGCCGTTTTTCACCTTGAGATATACAGTGAAGAAAATAAGTATTTGAACACCCTGCTGTGTTGCAAGTTCTCTCACTTAGAAATCACGAATCTGAAATTTTCATCGTAGGTGCACAACCACTGTGACAGAGAGATCATCATCAAGAAAAATCTAAATTAAAATCTAATTCATCTAAAAATCTAATTAAACTCCATCTAAAACGTTTTGGGTTGTGTTGAGATGAATAAACGTGCAAGCGCTTTGTTTTACATTCAGTTTTAAAAGGGAAACGCGGGAATTAATCACTCGACGCGAGCGTGGCCTCTTTTACGAGTTGTTCATTAGCGGTCAAGCGGCCGCTTATCGGAAGGTTCGCCGCCGCCGCAGCCAGCGTAAATCCGGTCACGCGTAAGTGGAGCCGCCGCCGTACTCATCATTCGGCAAATGGAGAACGGAGAAGAAGGATCTTTTACAAGAGGGCCGCGATGGAGCCGTAAAGTGGATCCGACGATGAGAAAGGGGGGGGCGCTGTCTTCAGTCGTCGCATTCGCTGAAATCTCATCCATATTTATGTGAAATATATAGGCCAAGTGCAACTTGTGGGCTCGTAAAAGCGGATGTTAACTATCAATTAATTGGGGGGCGGAGGGGGGATACGCCCAAGCGGAACTCGAACGTTCAGCGTACTGCGAGAGGGAAGAAGAGGAGAGCCGACCCCATTAGTTTAATGACACTGTAAAAATTCAAAGGTTACCGTATAAAAAAAAGTGCGTGGTTTTCGTGGGGGGGGGGGGGGGGGCTTACCGGGCGCAAGCGGCATTGTAAAGTTCCGTGCACCACCTTTTCGGCGTTGTGGGAGGAAATGCTAATCCACAAATTTAGTATCAGACTTGATAAAAATCGCATTGGGAAACCGGAAGCCAGTCAAAAGGCTCGACACGCAAATCTAGCGGCCGCGATTTGAGGTCCTGGCAAATCAGGACGGTTTTTTTTTTTTGGTGTTAAAAAAAAAAAAAAAAACCCCGAAGCTCCCTCGCCGGCCCAAATCCGCGCTCTGCGCCGTCAGCACTTCGCGTAATGAACGCCGGCTCGTTTAGGAAATGATGCGAGTCCACTATTAAAAAAAAATCTATTCGCAACGCTGATATTAGACACACACACACACCTTTGTAACGCAGTTATGTGTGGCGACGACGTGGTGAGAAGGGGAAGAAAAAAAAAAGTCAAGACGATGGATGTCGGTGCGGTCTAATTATGTACATGTGATGTATGTATTATACATACAAAGCGGTCGGTGTCAACACAACGGCGCTCTCCGCGTTTCATTTCCCGCACGCGGGCGGCCGCTCGTTTGCATGCGTTTTGCATTCAACGGCTGATTAGCAGCCCGGCGCCGTTTCGCCCTTTCCGACGCGCTCTTTGTTCCGCCGCGTTTTATTCCGGTCTTCGGCGGGCCTCGCATCCCGGCTCGCTTTGGAGTTGACCTCGAAACGAGGTGCACAACCGCGTCAAAAGCATTACTAATAAATGCATTCTTGTGCGTCTGCCGTGGTGTAATAAAAGTAACCGACAAGAATCCACACCACGCAACGTTGCGCTAATTGGACAGATCGTTTTGGTATTTTTGCCCGGGCGCACGTGGCGCTTGTGATCTCTTGAAGGAAAAGTTCAAAACTTTTTTTTTTTTTTTTTTTGGGGGGGGGGGGGTTTAAAAGAATAAAAAAAGAAAATTTAAAGCTTGATATGTGCCGAGACGACAGACGGCATCTAAGCGCCGTCAGATCTCCACACCGACCGGCACTTGAAAGCGGCCACAGACGCTTCCTGCCAAATTCGCTTCCAACACGTGCTGGAAAACACCCAAAATTTCAGAAAATTTCAAAAGAAATAAAAAAAAAATAAATAATAAGTGTCACTTTTACAGTTAACTTTGACTTGGGGTGAGACATAAAACGGATTCAAGTAAGCACGCTTTGCCACATATTTGGAAAAACCGGCGGGAATAGGCGCAGGAACAGTTTCAATGCGTTTAAAAGAGCGCCGAGTTAAGGTGAACTTGGAACGAGACGAACGGCCGCAAAGTGAGGCCACCCCAACGGCGCTCCTTCCCCGACGACCGAAAGCGTCTCCAGTCGCTCCGTGTAAATATTTGCGCGTAATCAAGCTTTTTGTCGGCGCCAATCTGCGATGTCTGGAGCTACGCGAGCGTGAAATTACTTCACGCTGTTCTTTCGGCAGAAAGGATTTGCATGCAAAAAAGGTGCGCGGGATAACTTACAGACAACAGAGAGCGGCGTGTACAAATTGCGAGAGATTATCGATGAGAAATGAACCATCGGAATCGTTCCCAAGAGAGATACTAGTCAAAGTAGAAGTGCTGATTTAACTCCTGTAGGAAGGATATCAGGAACCTAAAAAAATATCTATATAATGGAGATGGTCTTGCGCAACCCTTAATTTTTTTTTTAATGAACACACGTACCTGAGGAAAAACAACCAATTAGCGGCAAAGTGCTTTTTTTTTTCTTTTTTATTTGGCATGCACAAGGGCGAGAATATTTGAAATTTCAAGAAGGCCACCGCGAGACGACTGCGGGACACACGCCGCACAAGTGCGGGGCGATGACATCCATAAGGGCACGTCATCACTTCCCCCAATGAGATGCCGATTCCGACGAAAAGGCGACCACGGCGACGCATAACCGCCACGCGCACAAACGAACAATTTTATTCATTCAGAGGCTTTGGGAGAATACGCTGGAGCACAATTTTCTGCTTTAAAAGCATCTCCTTGTTTTCTGTTTGGCAACACGCAACCGTACACAAACCCACGCGCAAAAATTCGGTGGGCAAAGTGGAGCGTTGCTACGGAGCGGCTTTCGGCACAAGCGTGGCGAGCCGACGTCGTGGGGACCGGCACAAAAAGTGCATACGCACAGTGAGGCCGCTTCACACTTCTGTGGTACCCTTAGCTACAAGTTCTCGGTTTGTAACCAAAATGTATCCACTTAGCAAATCAAGTTTCCCAATTGAAATGAATGGAAATGCCGTTAATCCGTTGCAGACCCTCAAAATTCTTAAACTCGCCCCTAACTCAAAACCCGTACTGATAATCTCAATAACAAGCAAGTGCAATTTTGTTAACGAGGGAAACAAACGGAAAATACGAAGAAGGTCCGCCGGACGCACGCGGTGCATTTGCTGCCTGGCCCGTCCGCGCCGCCGCAGAGTCCGTTTGGAGTTGGGCTCGCCTCTTACGCAAGACATTCTCTGTCAGTATCATCCTGCTCCTCCGAGGCCAAGTCCCACATCCTTTTCTTCCTCCTCGCTAGTATCTGCATGAAATCTGATGCTGCTGTCACAGCTACTTTAGCACAAAGTCAGGCGTCCACTTTTATTTCCGCCGAGCTGAAGTCCACTCACATGCGGGCTTGTTATTCATAACGCCAATCGTGTTGGGATTCAAACACAAACGCCATCGTGCCCTTGTAAAATTAGGGGACAAAAAGACCGGGGTTGCGCCTCCCGCTGGATTTAAAATGATTTAAAAAGTCACGAAAGCGCACGTTAGAAATGTATTTGAAAATGTTGCAAACACAAAATGTCGAGAAAATGCTGTATGTATGGTAACGTCTGTGCGCGCGCATATCCCTTTAAGAGGCGGGGCCTGTTGGGATGTTGTGTGACTCCCCACATTCAAAAGGCATTAAAATATATTGTTTTTTTAAACAAATTATTGCTTAAAAAGAAAAAAAAAAAAAGATGGATGGTGAATGGCGATGTAGCGTAAGGACGTTTACCAGCTTGGCGAGGTTGACCGCGTCCGAATGAAGTCGGTTTCTCAGCTGAGGGTCCAGTTGGAAACCCGGCGCGATTTCCACCACCTGCGAAAAACAAGCACGCCGTCAGCGATTGGTCACCGTTTGGTCACGAGCTTGACCCATCCCAGAGTAGATCCAGAACTTTTTGTTTTGTTTTGAAAAGCTCCCCTCAAAAGTATTGGGAAAAACGCAAGAAATCGGCCCGAGGCAGCGAGCCCAGCGAACCGATCCAAGGAAATTCTACTCGTATAAATAAATAAAATCAAACAGTCGGAAGTCAATTAGCCTTCTTATCTCATCTTTTTCCTCCCCCTCCCCGCCGAGTATAAATTTCACTTCTAAGACAGAGCGACTAAAAATATCCTATCAGCGCTCCGGCATTCCAAATCTATTCCAACAGGCGAGTCTTCATGTGGGAGAGCGAGCGGGAGGAAAAAGATCTTAAGATTTAGGGCAAAGGCAGATCAAGTCACATCAACTCAAGCGGCGGCGGCAGCAGCAGCAGGAGTACACGAGCAGCCGCAAAAAAAAAAAAAAAAATTATATATATATATATATATATATATATCTCATCGGTGTCCACGGCGATTCAACGCGAAACGGGACGCATACTGCAGTCGCTCACGTTTGAAAAAAAATGTGCGGGTGTGCTCGGTCATGCTCGCGGATAAAAGTTGCGGGTGTGATTAAGGGATGGAATCTCAAGATCTTAAAATAAATGACTCGATTAATGTAACATAACTGTGAATTCAGAATAAAATAAACTAAAACTAGAAAAACATTTCAAACTCAGAAATGATCATTTCCAATTTCAACTGATATTAGCGGAACACGATAAAAAAAAGGTATTGAACATTTTTCATCACTAAAAAAAAATTCTTGATCTGACAAACTTTATCCGAAGAAAAGGAATAAGGAATAAACACGGACGCTTTGCACCCGGCAAGGTTTTGAAAATGCTGACCGTTCAGTCCAACGCAAATCGGCGTTAGTGGCAACAAGCTAGCGATACATTGCGACAAACATTCCTGGCCCAGTTTAACCGCTTTTTCTTGTCTTATTCACATACTCCGACAGTCACTGCATCTTAAAAAAAAAAAAAAAACGGCATTTCTGATTAATATCGAAAGTAAACACGAGCGGCACGTCCAGCTCGTCTTTGCTCGACGTTGCCCAGACTGTGCTGCTAACTAAAGCGGCGGTGGTGGACGCTGTTGTTATAAAACACATTGATGGGCTACGTAAGTACTGTAACATTTGTAATTGTGGGTGTACGTGTGTGTGTGTGGGGGGGGGGGTAATGTAAGGTAAATTCTGGAAAAAAAAAAAATGTGTGGCGGTTGTTAGCGAAATAGAGAAAGTTCAGTGTGCTGCCTAAAAGAAACCAGTGGCTTCCTCTTTTCATTTTTATACAGTACGTATGTGAATTGTGCTATTGGATGGAACAACCAGTCACCCCTCACACGATCTCCCTCGCGTCGAGCACGCCCGGTGTAACTGAATTTCCTTTGACATGATTCATGACGGCGACTTTCGACGTAAATGCGCTCGCAGTGCGTGAAGCAGCTCTGAACACGCGCTTTCGGCCCAACGTCAGCGCTGACTTCCATTTCCTGTTTCCGAGCAATACTGATTGTTTAGGAGCAGGCTTGTTTAGTTAACAACGTTTATGAAATAAACACGTAAATTGATGTCAGGACTGCACAAAATAAGTGCCATCATTCCATTTTTTTCCCCACTCGCAACAAATTGCACGAGCGGGATTTTTTCCACGCCCGGCTGTGCAGATTTGCGAGCGCGCTCGTCAAATGTGAGTGACTGCATACCGTATGCCGACATGGCAAGACAGGAGACGTGCGTTCATGCTAGCAATGAGCTGAATTAGCTGGCAGCTAATCATTTGGCGCCGGTCAGAATTAACCCCGAGATAAGTCCGACATTTGCCGGAGGGAATTCTACAAGCGCTGCGGACGCCGGTAAGAGCATTAAGACATTTCCATTGCCGCGGCAACTACGACACACACACATCGTAATCTTCAAAATCATAATCTACTCAAGTATTATTAATATGTCGCCTAATGAGACGCTGAGCGCAAGACAAAAGCCTATTATCGTGTTTTATCATAACGGGCGCGCTGGAAGGTGAGACCTTTCGCACGAGCGGCTGGACGGCGTCGGAAAGTCACCTTTTGGTGGCGCCGCTGAATGGAGCAGTCTCTCTCGTACAGGTGGATGACATTGCCGTACTTGTCCCCTGCGCACACGCACAAACGTGGCTTTAAGAGGCGGAGCTTGACGCGAGAGCCCGCCACAAATCGGAGGAGGCCCGTCGCCCGCTGGACTTACCGAGGATCTGCACTTCAATGTGTCTCGGTTTTTCGATAAACTTCTCCACAAACAGCGCGCCGTTGCCGAAAGCCGTCAGCGCTTCCGAGTAGGCCCGCTGGTAATTTTCCTCAAGTTCCTGGAAGGGGGGAGAGGGGTGGGGGGGGGGGGCGACGAAGGAAATCCATCGTGATCAGCCAGGAGGCAAAAAGTCACCCGCATCATTTTACACGCATTTTACCCTCGTTCTTTGCAGTGCAACTCGGCAGCTGGTTGTTTCATTTTTTTTTATGATTTTTTTTATTAAAAACCTCCCCCCAATTTCATGCAGTTTGTCACGTCTCTTATTCTTTTCTCCCTTCGGGGAGACAACGCCACGCAGAGTCAGGAGGGCAAGTCAAGGGCATGACTCAATTTGTGTTGTCAGTCGGGACGTCGCGTTGCCCCCGACTTTAGGGTCTGGGGACGCGGGGGGGGGGGGGGTGACTCAACGCGGCCTCACGCCTCCAGGGAGGTTACTAGAGCCGACCCCGGGCTGTCATCGCGACAGGGAGGCAAAACTAGCGGGCAGTCAAGGCTGCGGCGTGCGTCATCAGTCAAAACAGCAAAAACTTTTGCCCGCTAAAAGAAGAGAACAATTTACAGGCTGCGGAATCGCTCATTAGCATTCCGGCGTAGCCAAGTTTTAGCGCCGTTGCCCGCACAAACTCACAATTTTTGGGTTTTTTTTTTTTTTTTTGTCCGGCCTTCGCGCGCCAAACAGCTCCGCGACTCCGGAAGACTCGGCGGCCGCAAATGTCAACAACTGCTTTGGGCGAAACTCCGAAGAAGCTTTGAAGGCGTCAAAACGGAAGCCGAAATTGCGGAGTGACCTTTTGGCGTCTAAGAAACGGCGGGGGTTCAGTGAATGCAACATCCGTCGAGCGCAGATGTTTGTTTTTTGGGAATGTACAACTGACATATATATATACAAATACTGAATGAAAACATAACTTAAGTGCATCAAGACAATGTAAATATATTGATTGGTTTTTGAGGCGGCTTTAATTTAACCTGGCGGTGGTATAATCCAAACAGATGTGCAGTTCAGATCAATTTATCCCAGCTCATCAGTACAACACTAATACCCTTTTTTCACAGGAGGATAAAGGATATATGACCGAGTCTTGCAAACCGTCTACAAGTGTTGCGCCACCATTAATGTTCAAATGAACAGACACTGACGCCGTTCCGTTAGCCCGTCTGTGGTGTTTTTCTGCAAAACCGCGTACGACGACAGCACGGAGGCGGCGACGCGCCTGTGGGAAGTCATCTGAACATTAGAATTACACATTTCAGATACAGCCGCGTGCCACGAGGACATTAAAGTAATCCTCGGATGGGGAACAAAGGGGGAAAACAATGCGTCACTCCGCATTGACTTCGTTATGCAAAAATGCGCCTTGTGCCGTCAACAAGGGTTGGGGGGAGGGAAAAAAAAACTCAATTAGTTGTGATAAGATGCAGAGAAGAAGAAAAACAAAAGGCTGCGACGTAAGGAGACAATAGCAAAGGCAACGCTGCCTTCGACTACGGAGATTCCCATTTCGGGTGGTTTTTGCTGTAAATACGACTTCCACGGGAAATATCGGCCATATGTCGACAAGTGTGACGGTGACACCCGGAATATTGATGGCAATAATTTAGCCGCCGCGCACGCTCGCGGAACCTCCGGAGGAAATTCCAGACGACAGGCCGCGTAGCAGAAGGCCGGCGGCAGCTGCGGATACAAAAAGCAGCCCATAATATTCCAGCCCAAACCGAAACGCCATGAATATAAATATGGGGGGGGGGGCTCACCTCATATTCCCGCACCACCCTCATGCCCCGGCCGCCGCCGCCGTAGGCCGCTTTGAAGATGATGGGGAAGCCGTACGTCTGGGCGAAGGCGTGCGCCTCCTGCAGGCTGCCGATAGGCGAGTCGGTTCCGGGCACCACGGGTACACCTGAACATAAAAACGCGTTACACCGAACCAAGCCGACCCATTCGGGACCCGCGCCCGGAGACGTCGTTTTTCCGGTACCGGCGCTGATGGCGAGGGCGCGGGCCTCCACTTTGTCCCCCATCTTGCGGACCGTTTCCGGGGTGGGTCCGACGAACATCACGTCGGCGTCGGCGCACGCCTGAGCGAAGTCGGAGCGCTCGGACAGGAAGCCGTAGCCCGGATGGATGGCGTCAACGTTGTTGTCCTGAAGGGGGAAAAAAAATTAATTATCAGCTTAATTCATTTAAATTTATGTATTTTTTTTTATAATATCCTCCATAAATTACTGACAGTATACCTTGGCGACTTTGATGATGTCGGGAATGTCCAAGTAGGCGGCGACGGGCGCCAGACCTTTCCCAATGAGGTATGCCTCGTCCGCTTTTTGCCTGAAAGGACAAAAAATAAATAAAATATGTATTCGATGAGACCCACTGCAAGACTCATTTCGCGAGATTTCATAATTCTGCTTTATCGCTGTAACTGTCGGTCGGACAAATTTCTTCGTGTGTGTAAAAATCGGTTTTAAAAAGGCGGCCCGAGTGAGGAGAAGCGCTACAGAAATTGGATGGATGGATATAAGAATATGAAATCAGATGCAAGGCAACGACGCATTTTAAAAAGGTCAACGGCTGCGGGTTTAAATACGAGACGTGTAATAAAACATTAACGATTTTTGTTACTGCAACTTGTACCATACTAAGTTTTTTGTTGTCCCAGTCACATGACCCTGGCCCGCTTTGAGGGCGCAACGTAGAATTGTGGGTAACAAGTGCAGTTACAGCTCCGTGTGCTATTCAACGCTAAGTGGCTTAGCATTAGCATCTCTGACATCATCGGGGCTTAAGTTTTGCCGATTTTGCGACTTCATCGGCGGAGGACGTCGGCAAAAAACCGCGGCCCACCTGTGCATCTGTCCGGTGTCCTGCTCGGAGTAGACGGCCACAGTTCGGATCCCCAGCTCGGTGCAGGCTCGGAACACGCGGATGGCGATCTCACCTGAAGGACCAAATGAGGTTTACTTGAACGTCTTTCTTAAAAAAAAAAAAAATCACGTTAGCAACTCTGACGCTTGCAAATTTTGACTCGCAAAAAATAAATAAAACACCAGCTCACTGCACTGCAGGGTGATGAATGGGATCTAACGTGGTGGAGATACAGTATCACGTCACGCCAACGTGAAGGACAGACACTGACGGAAAGCTCCGGTGCGTGTGTGTGCGCGCGCGTCGCACAAACCAAAAACCCATCGGAATCGCAATGATGGATTAAAGCAGTTTTATCGAGCGTTGAAGGGAGGAAAGCTGGCATGAATCTTTGTCGTCTGCAGGGTGTGTCCATGCCCCCCCCCGGAATGAAACAGATCCGACGACTCCGAATCGGCTCGTTTGTCTTTGGTTTTACGTTGCGTTATTTTTCAACCCGGGAATTAAATCGCAAAAGAGGCCCCCTTTTTAATTGAATCGTACAAATGATAGCGAGCAATATGCAAATCTCCTTCAGGGTAGAAGTGCAAAATGTCCACGTGCATTCAACGGAACTGGACTGGTGGATCGAGGTGACTCTCTCGTCAGAAAATTAATATTTTCGTTTTTACCTCTATTAGCCACCATCACTTTCTTGATTGGTCGGTAGCGGCTCTCCGGGGCCGTGTGCGCGCGGCGGTTCCGGAGACACGCCCGCCTCACAGCCAGCAGTCTGAGGCCGCCACGCACCGTGGCGTAGCTCAACATCCTGCGTGGAAAAAAAAACAAAAAACAAAAAAAAAACATACATATATTATGATTGTTTTTCAAAAAGACATCCCAGAGCACTGCAAACAATTTCAATTGATCAAGAATTCCCAACAGACTAGCAGGAAGTGTGAGAACCAATCAGCAGCTGCGAACAAACGTGTGACAGCCAATCACATGCCGCCCGGCCTCCCACACCCTAATCGGTTGCAGGTGCCAAAACGCGAGCAAGCTGTCGTATTTCGGCATTTGGGGTGCAGATTTGGCCGACGATTACATCCATGTTACGCCATTAAAAGTACGACGAAACCACAGTTGCGCTCCTTTAAAACCACATCCGCACATATCGATTTTGTAAATAATCATAATAAATCGCCATACCGTGAATGTTATGCAGGTATATTGCCTCATTAATCACGAAAACCAATGCTCGATAACAATAAAAACACAGAGCACGGCAAAGGAAAATGAATAAATGGAAATGTAAAAAAAAAAAAAAAAACCGCACCCAATCACAGAGCATCTTCCTTTTGTTGATTTGAGATGCTAAAAAACGTTGAGCAAAACGGAAACTGCTTTTTTTTTCCAAGCATCTTGGAGTGTCACTGCCCCCGCGTGGCCAAATGGCAGCATTGCATTCAGATGAGGGGAAAGAATTAAGACTAAAAATGAAATTAAAAAAAATCTAAATCACCTTTTTTTAATATAGTTCAATGTAGTGAATGCCAAAATCGCGCCTAATATTACAGTGCCTTACAATAATATGAAATATACTTTTTAGGAATAAAACCTCTGCATTGTATTTGAAGAACATTTATTGGGTATTACAGTAGTAAACAGTAGGTTTTTTTGTTTGTTTGTTTGTTATTTTAGGTGGTTCTTGGTGTTAAAAAAATAAATCACATTTTGATGTTGGGGAATTTGAGATTAATTTATTAAGAGGCGTGTCTCAAGATTTTTGGTCAATTTAAAAACGCTTGTCAAATCGCCGGAACGCTTTGTAAATAAAACAATATTTGGCCAGGACAATTCACGGTGCCAAATCAGTCGTACAATACACACGACTACTTCCAAAACACACAGCGCTGCCTTTTCTCGCGAGCTTCTATTTATTCATGTACACACGCCACGCACACTAACCCTAAATATGTATATTGGGGATTTTTTTTTATATATTCTCATTCCATTCTTGTTAGTTGCTACTGTGTGGAATTTCCCCATTATGGGAATATGACAGACATATTCTGTTTTATCCTATCGAGAAAGACCCAAACAACTTTGGGGGATAAAAAAAAGACGAGTGTGGGGCGCACGTGGATCGGTGGTGCCCTCGTGAGGTTCAATGCGATAGTGCAAGTTGCAAAAAAAAAATTTGAAGTGTTTCAGGCTTTTTATTGTTGTTGTTGTTGCTTACGCAACATGGCCGCCAAGCCCTCTTAAAGAACCCGCACGTTTTTAAATTGATGACTCCCTTTGAATTTTTTTTAAACAATACATGAATGTAAAATAAAAATATTAAACACCACCACCACAGTGATGTTTTTTTTTTAATTTAACAAAATAAAGCAACGCTAGCTAATTATATATCCTTTCATTATATTGTTGATATTCTTCAACTTACTCAAACGATGCAAGTTGTACTAACATTTTTTTAATTCATCCTCAGTGGAGTGCTCTTATTTTCCTGTGTATTTTGTAAACAAAGATGTGTGAAAATTGAAATGAATTTCATAGATTTTGCAGAAAAAGTACTACATCGGGATACATAGTATGCCTTCTACTTTTACCAGAATCCCCCCCACACACACGAATATCTATACCCCACAACCCAATTTTAGAAACCAACCCAACCCAGATGACATCCAAAAAATCCAAAAGTGCAATGACTATTTATTAGTCCCGAAATAATAATAATAATAATAATAAACACTTCACACGTGAGTCGGATTGCGTGTGTCCACTTTCCGGAAGCAGACGTCGCCCGTGGTTGACATATTAACCTCTCGGGGATCAAAGTTCTGTTTTGACGCGCGGCCGACAAGGTCGCACGCAAAACGTGCGTTTTGGGTCGGAACGCAAAGTTCCCTCAAGGCCGCTTTTCTGCCTGCCGTCGTTTGAACCTGAAACGCACAACCAGCTCGCATCTCGGGACTTGGTTGAGTTTTGTTACACAACAAAGCGTAATCAAATCCACATGCTTCCCTTGAGACTTGGAGAAAAGAATGCTTGTTAAAAAAAAAAAAAAGAACGAAAAAAACAGGGGGGGTTGCTGGGGGGGGGGGGCTGAGAAGAGAGTACTGTAACACAGACAAACATTATGAAGAAGCAGATGCACAAGCGCGTTCAAAGGTTAAAGTGAGGCACGCACACAGTCGGCCGCGCACGACGTGCGGCCGGCGAACAAACAAGAACTCTGTGCACTCGTGCGGGTTTCAACACGTAAACAACGTTCGGTCCCAACTTGACTGGTAACCAACCGAGTCCGACAAAACAACTCGAACGGCAACCCTGACTAGCGTTTGGTAATCAGCGCAGAAAAGAAGAGAAGCATCACGCTTGGGTGAGGGGGGGGTGATTCGACTCATCCATTTGTTTTCGGCAACACTTTAATTCTTAGTTAGCTGTCGCCGCTGCAATCGCAACCAGTCACGTACATTAGCCAATCTATGGCATTTCACGTCACAAGTCTGCATCGAGCAAGCCAACTTTTCTGAATCGAAATGAAAAAATGGGTCAGGTTGAACATCCATCCACCCATCTTCAATATCCTCAGTAGGATCGACCACACCCCCACCCCCAGACAGATACTAGCACAAATATTCACTTTTTGAGTACTCACCATTACCATTACCACTGATACTTTTGATACATCAAATTTCAAATCAACACACAAAAAAGATGACCATTTTCTTTCATCCTGCTGCAATGTTAATTCTATAAAAAGTAAGTTTCTTTCGGCTTGTCCCTTTCGGGGTCGCCACAGCGTGTCATCTCGTGTCAAAACCGTAGCAGTATAGCGCCGACTACTGGCGAGGAGGACTTGATGTCTTTTTTTTTGTTTTTTTTAACGTAAAGTTATAACAGTGATTGGCAGATTTTTCCAAACACGGCGGGCGACAGCAACATCATTTGTTTCACGCTGAAATTAAATTTGCGCTCTCTGCAGCAGTTAAAATACTTCAGTTGTAACACGAGCTTTTATATACACCGTGTGTGTATATAAATATATAGAGAGAGATATATAGATCTCTATATATACACACACATAACAGGGACAATAACGATAGCTGCAGTGTTATTCTCACTTTAGCTGTCCAAAGGGACTTAAACCCTGCTAAAAAAAATGTTCTATAGAATATTTCTAAAGAATTTCTAAAGAACTGTAGAACTTTAAGACCAAAGTCCTATAGAATTTCTATTCTGTTCTGTAGAAATTCTATAGAAAATCACAGCCTTTAGGCGTCAAAAGGGACTTTAAATCCTGCTAAAAAGAAAAATTATAGAATATTTCTTAAGAATTTCTAAAGAACTATAGAACTTTAGGACTAAAGTTCTATAAAATTTCTATTCTATTGTTCTGTAGAAATTCTACAGAAAATCACAACCTTTAGACGTCAAAAGGGACTTTAAAGCCTGCTAAAAAAAATAATTTTAGAATATTTCTTAAGAATTTCTAAAGAACTATAGAACTTTAGGACTAAAGTTCTATAAAATTTCTATTCTATTGTGCTGTAGGAATTCTACAAAAATCACAACCTTTACACTTCAAAAGGGATTTTAAAAAAAATCTATACGTTTCTAAAGAATTTCTAAAGAACTATGGAACTTTAAACCCAAAGTCCGATACAATTTCTAAAGAAATTGTATTGTTCTGTAGAAATTCTATAGAAAATCACAACCAAAGTTCTATAGAACAAGTTGTTCTGTACAACTTCTATAGAATTATATGTACAGATGTTTTTTTTTTCCTTTTTTTGCAGGGAACGAAAAAAGAGAAAGAGCCACTGATTTTGAAATGATGTGCAGCATCCCACTAACTTTGCAGCAGGTGTAGAAAAAAATGACCCATTTCTTTTTAACAAATATTGCATTACACCAAAATGAACTGTGCAAATTGAAAAAAAAAAAGTTGTCAAGACTTTAGCAGCTGCAATGGCTACATTTAAAAAAAAAAAACTCCGACCTAGCTAGCTCAAGTAAACTAGCTCTTGTCGTTTGTTTGATTCTCAGTTGTTTGTTTCTCGTTTTTGGTTTTATTTTTATTTTTTTTTCTTTGCTCTCCCACGAACTGTAACAGCGTGACACGCGCGTGCCCGCGTGGGGGGAAACAAATGGCAAACCGGGCGCGGACACGCGAGGCTAGCGCCCCGTCAGTACTCACATGTTGTGCATCCGACGACGGGTAACAGGACGCCCGTTGTGAACAGTCGCGTGTTTTGTTTTGGGTTTTCCGCCTGCCCACGTCGCAGCTCGACGCGCACGGTCACGCTCGGCGGAGGAGGAAAAAAAAAAAGGCAGAGGAAGACGGGCGGGCGAAGTGGGAGGGGGGGGAAGGGAGGGAGGGCTGCTACTTGGGTTTCATGCTCGGACGCGCACCGGAAGCGAAGGCGCGGGGCAGGCTGTCAAACTGGCTGAGGGACTTCCGGCTCGGTGGCTAACTGCTAGTAGCAGCTCCGCGGACCGCTCGCTTAATCCCTCGTCTCGTTTCCCCGCAAACTCCGGTCTTCTTCCTGGCGTTGTGACGTCACTACGACACCCTCTCGGCTCTCGACCAATCAGGGAAGAAGGCGTGGCAACACCGGCCGGCGCGAGCTTCGACTGCGATCGAAAACATTTTGGGATCAAGTCTGACTCGGTTTGTGACGTTTCTAATCGATGCATTCCATCCCTCCCTTTTCTTTGCCGCTTATCCTCACGAGGGTCGCGGGCAGCGCTGGAGCCTATCCCGGCTGTCAACGGGGCAGGAACTGGTCGCCAGCCAAAATTGCAGGGCACATGGAGACAAACGCTCACAAATCACACCTATGGGCAATTTAGAGTGTCCAATTAATGTCGCATGTTTTTGGGATGCGGGAGGAAACTGGAGTGCCCGGAGAAAACATGCAAACAGCACACGGGCGGGTCCGGGATTCAACCCGGGACCTCAGAACTGTGAGGCCAACGCTTTCCAGCTGGCCCACCGTGCCGCCTCTTCTATAACCTTCCCCGGAAATCACAACGTCCAGTCCTGGCTGAGTTATTTTCACGACAAGCCTGAGGACTCGCAAGGTCCTCGCGGGCTATACCTGGTGCCCACGTGCGCCATGTTCGTGACCGTTCGGTATATTCTACAGATTATTTTTTTAAAGTAGATATTTAAATATTGGTTGTATTACTTGGGATCATTAATATCAACAATTGCACTTAAAAAAAAATGTATTTTTAAAATTCAGTCAAAGTGAATGACGGCGCACAACAAAACTGCGAGCGACTGTTCCGGATCCATCCCCAAATTCCTGGCTCACCAGTTCTGGAAGAAAAAAAAAAAAAACAAGTTGATGTACGTGTCTCGAAACAATGAAGTCCACTGACCCACTTTTCTCCCACCCCAATTCAAGCCCACCTCCCCAGCCTGTCAGGATGCGGTTGTGCAATAGCTGCCGCCCCTCAGCACAAGTTTGACCCCCTTTTTTTGGGGGGGGGGGGTTGCATCCCACTCGTGCCCCATCACAAGCACCAACCGCATGATTGCCAGCAATATTTGAAGTTTGGATGTTGAAAAAAAATACAATAAAAATTCTTTTAAGTGGGCTCAGGGTGGCCCAGGATACGAGTGACGTAACATGCTGCGGAGGGCCCTCGGAGGGTCTTTTTCCACGGAAAAATAGTGAATTAAAAAGACGAGGGGTCGGGGGAGGGGGGTCCGTCGACATGTTGGACTTTAATCGGGGGGGGGTGTTTAAATAGGTGAAAGTTCGCCACGAGTGACTTTGATGAAAAAGGAGCTGTGCTCTGACATCTGACGCCAATTAGAAAAGGTAAACTGATAATAATACCATAAAAGAAGCTGTATAATGCAACCATAATAATAATCACTCAGCAGCCATTCCGTTGAGAACACCGGCACAGTTTAATGAAGAAAAAAAAAAAGACAGAAAAGAAAATACAAAAAAAAATTAATTTTGAATCTCAGGAGTCAGCATTGTGATTAAAAAAAAAAAAAAAAAAAGATTGTGACTGCGGGAATTTATCCGGTTTCAACGTTTGGAGGAAAACGGATTGAGGGGGGCGCGATCCTCGTGCAACCCGGCCGAAGAGCGCCGCGATTGGTCGAAAGCTGCGACGTACGGCGGCCCGAAGCCGCCGACGTCAACAATGGCGAAGGCGGGCGGCGGTCGCGGGCCGGCCTCGCCGAGGGCGCGATGTGCGGGAGTGACGCCGGGCGCCACGGACGTCACTGGTCGACATTTGAGCCCGTGGGTCCGCCCGTCCGGAATGTTCCGGTGGATTTTCATGTGAGCGTTGCGGGACTTGACTTTGTAGAACATTCTGGAGCAAACATAGAAAATGATGACTGGCTGAAGAAAAAGACTAAAAAAAAAAATATATATTATTATTTTTTTTTGATGTTTTGACTCACTTGCCGCATTTTATGCAGGGGAACAACTTCGCGGGACCCTTCATTGGTCCAAACTCCTTTTCGCTCGGCGCACAGGTGATTCGCTTTTCCGACACAAGATGGCACACATCACAAAAATGCTTGACATTTTTTTTGGGGGAGGGGGGGGGGCTGAAACGGATCAATGGCCTAGTGTTTAAACTCAGTGATGTCCAAACTACAGCCCGTGGGTAGATTTGCGGCCCGCCGTCTGCCTACCACCACAAATAATAACAAGTTGGATCCGCGAGTAAAAGTTGTTTGAAAGATCGCCATCTTAGTAAAGATTTTTGCTCAGGAGCTATTTTAGTGGGATGCCTAAAATTGTGGAAAAATCCCCCCGAAAATTTATTTTGACTTACAACGTGCTCGTGAAACAAACTATACCTCAAGGCACCGCAATAGAAATCAACCAACTCAAATACTCACAGTCGGACTCTCGCCTCGCTCCGGCTCCCCTCCGTTCTCATCCCGGATCTCCTGCCGGCTCTGTTTCATCTGCTTAGCTCGGAGTTTATTGTTCAGGTAGTAAAACTCCACACACTGGCTCACCATCTTTGTTTCCACCTGCAAACGCAACAAGGTGTGAAGCGAATACGCGGCGGATCACGGCGCGCGTGCTCTCCGTTTTACCGTCTTGTGGATGAGCGGAAAGTTTTTCCCGTGGTGTCGCAGGGCTGCGTTGAATGCGCTCTTCTCGGTCTCGGTCCAAACGTCGCAACCTGGACGAGGAAATGACAAATGGGGAATCGTCCCCATATGTCCGCGTTCGACGGAACGAGCGTGTAAAGCTTACCGGCGTAGTGGTAGTCTGCTGCTGGTGAGGTTCCAGTTCGTAGTAGCTTCTCCAGTGCGGCCTTTGCGGGAGGGGGGATGGGGGGGGGGGTTATTCACGATAAAACTGGGAAGACATCAACAAACATTTCCACGCTTACCAAGACGTCCCCCTGGCAGGAATGCAGAGTGTGCAGCGCCAGCTCCGTGTTGCTGCCCCCTCCTGGTAAACAACTGGAGTTGCACATCACCAGCAGCTTTTCCACTGTAAAACACAGCACGTGACAGGAAGTGAACGGAGCGGACCCTCCGGAAAACGTTCCTCGGCACCTTGCTCCTGCGTTGTCCGACATTCCCGGAGTCCCTTCCAGGACTTCCACAGACACTGCTCCTGGTTCGACTCCTCCACGCCGTCGCCGGCGCACAGTGCGGGGAGCTCCGCCTGGAAATTGCTGCCAATGTTGACCCTTCTGAGGAGAAAGAGAGCCAGGCGCTGTTTTTCGAGCGTCCAAATGAAAACGTCGTTCACTGCCATTGACGGCTTCTGACGTCAAATAGCGGTGAACGGCAGTGAATGATTTTTAAGCGCAGAAAAAAATGCTGTTCTTGTTTTTGTGATATATTCTATATCCTCCTGGTCTCTCCGTATACTTACGGCGGCTCGCCGCATTTGTCCTCGTGTCCGTTCTGGACGGCTAAGAGGGTCGAATAAAGCCCCGTCCCTTTGCGAGCCGGGTTGAGGAGGGGTCGGGGTGTGTAATGATCGCTCGTTCCCTCGCCGGGGTGAAGGATGCTGGGGAAAGGAGTCCCCGTGTAGATTTGGTTCTTCTGCAAGAAGGAGTTCCGCGTTAGCCCAGCGGGGAAATTAAAAAAGTCCAGTCGTAGCCGAATCGGACTGTGAATTGGTTACCCAACGGTAAGCGGCGCCTCCCGCCGCTTGCGGACGTTGGGCGTGACGCGGGGCTCGGTGGGATTTGAGTGTGGAGTTTCCGGATGAGGCGGCAGGGTGCGACAGTGCTGGGGGGGGAACTACATCATCAAATAATATGAAATTGAACAGATATGAATGAATTTACCGAAATTAATATTTGAGGGTTTTTTTTCCGGTGATATCAATCAAAAAGTTCCTTTTGAACAGATTTCTACCTGTGATGCCGCCGGTGCCCGCCGACCCGCCGGCCAACGGCCACGTCACGCCGAAGGAGTCGAGCGACGGGACCTGCTGGGGGCGGGAAGCAAAAAAGTGGAGCGGCCCGTCCCTGTCCCCAGCCCACGAGGGCGAGTGGGCGGAGGTCACGGCCGGCGAGTGGGACGAGGGAGGCAAAGGCGTGAGAGGAGGACTGAGGACCGAAGACGTCAGGTGAGGGAACGCCAACGGCGGGGCGGAGGTCGAGCAAGCGGCGGGATGGAAAAAAAGTTCGGATCCGAAGTGCTCCCCCGCGACGGCCACCGGTCGCCAAACGGTTCCGTAAGAATCCTCTCTGAGAACCTGTGGGAAGCTTCTCTTTGGCCGCGAAAGGAAGGCTTCGTGGAAGGAGTCCAGTACCCGAGGGTTGCTCTGGATGCCCACGCCTGACATCTGGGGAAGATTTGCTGAGGCCAAAGTTTGGGTGGCCCCCATTTGGATAAGCGGGCCGGACCGGATCCAAGGCGCCTCCGACGACAGACTGAGGTTCTCGCCGCTCGAGCCAAAATCCCAATTTTGGTAGTCTCCGCTGCTCTCGCTCCACTGACTCGCATCTTGATTGAAATCCTGAGCCGAGGCGACGTCGCAGTTGCCGTCACACGATCTGTGGACGGCGCCGTAAAACTGAGGCCCCCCCACGTCATCCCAAGCCTCGCGTTGGTGGCTGTTCACACGCTGGTCCTCAGAAAGGAAGGATGCCGCGGAGTACGTCTCCTGACTTTCAGACCCGGTTCCTGGGACCTGGAAGTCGCTCTGGTGGAGGTGGAGGAGGGATGACCCGAAAGATGGGGATCGGAAAACTGCCACGGGGGCGAAAAGTCGTCCATTGCGTGGTTCTTCGCTCAACTAGGAGAGATGAAAAGAAAAGAAGCGGACGCGTGAGGAAAGGAGTGAAAAACAACAAAAATAACGTCCGACCCGACAGCCAGAGCGCCTCGTTGTCTCCGAAACTTTATCCAGTGTAACATAAAGACGATCTCAGGATGTGACCAAAAATGACCACGAATAACCTGAAAGGGTTAAAAGAATTAAAAATGACAGGCACTTGAGAAAATTGTTATTGAAGTAAACAAAAATTGCAAAACTCAACTCACAACAAAGTATCCGAAAACGTATCCAGCAGTTCAGTTTTCAGCAGGTACTCACGGTATTTGCGAAAGAACCCAAAGAGACGACTCGGGCTTGACTTTTGAACGCGTCGTCTGTGTTTTTTTTTTTTTTGTTCTTTTACCCGTTTTGGCACCTCGCGCGTCGCGCAGGTTCTGGCCGCTCTCACGCCATCCCTCGCCCGTCGCCCGGCGGACACCCACAAAGGAGAGGCAGAAACGCGGCGGGGCGGCGAACGCGACGGGGACACGCGGGCGCGTGCACGGCAAACCGCACGCATCGCGATGGCGTACGCACGCAGGCGCTCTTGACACTTCGGGCAGGTGTCAGGAGGGACCCGCGGTGTCTTTTCGATGTCGCCGCGCTGCCTTTTCGTTGTCGCGGTAACCACATCCTGAGGAAACAAACACTGACGGATCTCCCTCCTCTCTGCTATGTTTAACTCTATCTGCCCCCCCCCACACCTACACTCTTTCCATCTCTCTCTCTCGTCACTTTTTTTTTTCTTCACACCAACTATGCCACATTTACCTTCTTCTTTTATCTCACTGGCTGCAGTGGGGCTTCGAACGCGTTTCCAGTCAGGTAAGGAGACCATAATCTGTCATCAACAAGGGGGGGGGGGTAAGGGGCGGGGGGGTTGGAATCATGCCACACGTTCCCTAGAACCGCCACTGGCTGACTATTGTGTTGTGCGCTTATCTGATCTGATGCAAAATGAATTGATTGCCTTAAGCACCTTCGAGTATTAAAAATGAATCGTTCACATTTTAGCGGAAGACAAGTTCACGTATTTAATTAAAAACTATTTTTTTTCCCATCACAGGACGAGGTTTCACAAAAACAACGGCTAAAACGGCGCCCTCTAGCGGACAAACGTTGACATCGGCAGACAACTGAGTAACGCACTAATTGACTAAATGCATCCATCCGTCCATTTTCTTTTCTTATCCTCACGAGGGTGGCGGGGAGCGCTGGAGCCTATCCCAGCGGTCGACGGTCAGGGTACACCATGAACTGGTCGTCATCCAATCGCGGGGCGCACGGAGAAAAACGGCCACACTCGCAATCACACCGAGGGGCGATTTTAGAGTGTCCAATTAATGTTGCGGGTTTTTGGGATGTGGGAGGAAACCGGAGCGCCCGGAGAAAAGCCACGCAGGCACGGGGAGAACGTGCAAACGCCGCACAGGCGGGGCCGGGATCGAACCCGGGTCCTCGGAAATGTGAGGCCAACGCTTTACCAGCTGATCAACGTGCCGCAAAACAATATACATGCACTGCACTTTCATAAAGTTACAGGACTAGGGTCACAATAAGGACCCCCACTTTTAAAAAAAATAATCTGAAAAACTTTTCATCAGGTTTAAACGATGTACATAGCCCGCAAAAAAAAAAAAAAATAATAACTGCTGTAAAATGGTCACAAAATTGATGGGAACGCACTTGACAATTCGCAAAAATAAATAAAAAGACGCTGACGCTTATAATGAAGAACTGTACGATCACAATTGTCGAGATTCGCCGGCGAGTCAGACTGAAAGTGTTTTGTCAGAGGCGGCCCGAGCGACGCGTCGAGTTTGATTCCCGGCATAGTCATCTTCAAACTTCCCCTGCGACACCACAGCGGCGCTCAATTGACAGTTTCCTCTCCACGTTTTGACATTTCAGTAGACGCCCGACAGCAACACAATACGGGATTGATTTTTAAAAAAAAAAAAAAAAAAAAAATGTAGACTTTAAGATTTCTTACACACACACACACACACACTTGTTTTTTGTTACTTTAAAAAGGTTCTATACGAGAATAACAGATAAAAACGCAAGTGAGGACAGAACTTTGTTTATTCATTTTGGTCGACAGACTTTACTTCCAAAACTCTTTTTCTGAGCGCGGCGGTGCCAACATCTCAGACTCGCAGCCAAAACGAGAAAACTATTAAAAACAACAACATTCAAATAGCTCGCAGAAAAACAGCCAAACAAGAATGGAATGTCAAATATTTTGTAAACAATCTGCTTCTTAAGGTCTGAAAAGTAAATAAACAATTTGCTAAAAAAAAAAAAAAAGAAATAAAAATTGCTCCATGAAGGTTTCGCTCGCCAAATTTAGCTGTGAGAAATGTGCCAAAACAAACGTGCAGCTTATTAACAAGCCACCTGACTTTGGGAGGAGAAAACTAACAAACAAACAAACAAACCTAAAGTCAATCTATTGGTGACTTTTCTGCAATTTGCCGCCATCTTCAGCCTTTGTAAGGGAATTGCAAGAGGACGCCTTGTCCGGGTCCCAGGGCGATTTTGACCAGGTCGACTGTGGACTCTGGCTCCATTTCTGGATCAGTGGACAACTTGACCGTAGCGGATGTTGGCAACTCGACTCCTTCTGCGGGAACAAAATACATAAAATAAAATATGTATAAGTGTCGGGCTGCTGTGGGCACATTAGAGCGCCTCGTTGTCGCGGTGTGAACAAAAGCCCCCAGTTGGGGTTTTGACGCATTTGAGTGCTGAGAGCAATGCTAGATTTTTCATGTTTGTTAATAACACTTCACAGACATCTTTTTTTTTTTTAGTATAATGGGGGGGGGGGGGAACTTGCCTGTCGGCGCCATCTTGAGCTGGAGCGTCTCCGACGCGTTGCCCCAGTTGACCGCCGTGACAAATCTCTCGCTCTGGTCCCACAGGCGCAGGAAAGCGAGCGACGAGGCGGAGGACTGGAGAGGATAGTAGTCGCCGTGGAGGAGGGAGCGCTCTTTACCCCGCAGGTCGCTGAGGGATTTGAACCACTTCCTCACGGCGACGTATTCCTCGCGCTCTGCCTGCGCGGGGCAGAACGGAGCCAGAATGAAAACGCGTCATCCAAATTTCTGAAAAGGCCGCGCTTGGACACGCGCTCACCTCTGTCGTCTCGTTGACGGCGGCTCCGGCTTCCTTCTCGAGGTCCCAAATCATTTTGGGAGACTTCTCACCCTAAATGGGGAAACAAATACACAAAGTTAAGACTTGATTGCGCTCCTGCTTCGTTGCCGATTTTGAATTCTACTTATGAGCATTTGAACTCTTGTGCCAATTTGTATAGATTTTATTTGCAGTTGTGCACCCGTAACACGATGTTGCCGCTCTGTACCGTGGAAGTTGTTTGAAGGGCCGTCTTACCATGAATGCTAATGCCCATTAGCCTGTCTATGGCTTTCCACATTCTATGCTAGCATAAAGCTAGCAGGGCTTCCAAATTACATTGTTTTGTCGAAATCGTTTGGTGTTTAAATATGTAATGATGCCGAATCTTTTCCACAAAATCAAAAAGGCAAATCCCAAATGATCTCACCTCCATCTTTAGGCCAATGTCGTCGCCGTAGCTAAACACGGGCGTTCCGGGCATGGTGAAGAGCAGCAGCTGGTAGAGGCGGATCAGAGCCCGAGACGCGGCCCGTTTGGACAGCTGCTCCCGCCGGGCGGCGCCGAGACCCCAGGCCACGTTCCTCTGCTGGGAGTGCAGCGTGTCCAAGGCGTGGATGCGCTCCGCACCTTTGCCAATGACATCAAAACGCACGTCAGAAAGGGAGAACTGAGCGGCGGTTGCGGGTGTGAGCGCTCGCCTGCCTACCTCCGAGTTTGGCGCTTAGCAGGTCCGACAGCACCAGACTGACGCTGGAGGTGTTGAGCAGCTGGGAGAGCTCCACGGCTGAAACACCTTCGGTCACCCCCATCAGCATCCTGGAAAAGTCAGTCCCCCAGTTCAGCCACCACAGAAACACCGTGATGGGAATCACTCCCAAACACTATACGATGTCCTGAAATAATACAGCGGCCAATTTGCAATGCGTGGTGACCTCTTCATACATGGAGCTAGCTAATCAGAACAGAAAATAAAAGGTGTAATTTCCATCTACATGTTTTGCGCCACCCTTTGCACTCCAGTAGGCGGTGTTTAAAGTCTGTCGAGGGTGTTTTGCATTGTTATGCTGTTGTTTCATTTACACAGCATTTAATAACTGGGTTATTATACATCAATGATCGTAACCCTTTCACAATATTCCACATAAAGCGTTTTTTTTGGGGGGCAGGCAAAGTGGCGTTACTTTTTCTTGGTCTCCTCCTCGGTTGCATTCCCCTGAATCGCGGCCATCAGCTGGGATAAGTCCACAGCCTTGGCGGCCGCCGGCAGGTCAGCGATCTTGATGCCGTCCACGCCCAGACGGAACCAGTGCTCCGCCGCGTCCTGGAAGACGGGCAATCGACAGGCGATTTTCACTCGCCGACAAACAGCGGAAGGAGTTCGGTTGTTCGCGATGACATAAAAGCGGGATTCCCGACCTGGACGCTGTCCATCACGTCGCTGAGGTCACTGGTGCTGAACCACGGAGATGCTCCCAGGTAGTTTGGAGTCAGGTCAAGCACCACAGAAATACCTGCGATCAAAAGGGAACCCTCTTAAATTCAAATGAAATGAGGCACGTGCCCATTTCCCCACATTGCATGCCTCAACTCACAAAACCATTTCGATACTACTATCTAGTTTGTCTTATACTAATGTGTCTTCTTTTGTGAATTAAATACCCGCCCACTCGCGCTTCACTTGTCACAAATTTACCTATTTCCTTTTTTTTCTCCCAGTGGAATTTATTGTCAGCCTAATTTATATCCGTGAGGCTCTTTTCTGCAGCGCCGTCAAGAGGCCACAAGGCGGCGCCAAAGCCCTGGCTAACAGGAAACTAGTAATTGGCGTTGAGAATATTTTAAACGGGTGATGCGGTCAGGTGAGATTTAAAACATGTCATGTTATTTCAATTTGGAGTACATTTATGGTTTAAGTCAGCCAATGACTTAAAACATTCAGATGTGTTTACTCGCGGTATTCTTGGCAGAGCTTAGCCAGTCGCTCCGATGAATTTAGATGCAACTAGTAGTGGTTTACTGCATGGTTATAAGTCGACCCGCACCCTTCTTGTGGGCCTTATCCACCACGGCGAGGAGGTCCTTCTCGCTCCCCTGAGTCGGGTCGATCTCCTTCAGGTTTAGGGTGCTCCGTTGGTCCGCCTGCACGGTGTGAAACGGGCCCAGAACCAGACCTTTCACCTTCAGCTTGTTGATGTCGTCCAGCTTTTTCTCCACACCTGCACCGGGAGAGAGAAGAGGGGGAAAGTTCGCGGTGTGAGGGAAGGTCGCGGTTGTTTACGCAAGGCGAGGACACGTGAACGGTGCCACCATGCTGTCCGGGGGCCACGTGAGCACAAAAAGACCCTTTTCTGGGGGAGCAAATCGTGCGTGCTGGTGGTTGGATTCCTGCCAAAGATCTGCTGGGAAGCGGCACAACAAAGCGCTTGGCTCTCAAAAAAAAAAAAAAAAAAGGACCCCAGTGTGGAAACTAAAGCGCTGAGCCAAGCTAAAGCTGTAAAATAGCAGAAGTTTAACTAAAGAGCTGCTAGCCACGGATGGGAAAAAAAAAAAAAAGCGGCTGAGTGACTTAACCTTCAGCTGATATCAGAGCACATGATACCAAAGAAATGACTCAGAGGTTTAAGTGCACGTTAGACCTTTAGACATCGATGCGTCAGCAGGTTTGGTGCAAAGCCAAGCTTGTACAACTCGAGCCTCGTCTCCTGATACGAAATGTCTTTTTGCTATTTCGAGGGGGGGAGGGGAGAGGGGGGTCATCGCGGGCCAAATTATTGTTCACAGCACCTGCCAGCCCGTCGGCGAAGGCCTCGACGTCGGCGATCTGGTACAGCGGTCCCTCGTTCCACCAATTCATCTCCGGGATGGGTTTGCAGCGCGGCGCCTGGACGATGATGGCGATGGCGCCGGCCAGCATGCCCACCCAGCCCAGCCAGAAGAGGATGAGCAGCACCCAGCGGGTCCTCACCCATCTTAAAAAAAAAAAAAACAAAAACATGATATATATAAAAATTCGGCATTAGCCGTTTCGGGGTTTCAATTCGTTTGCGAGTATCTAGCGGACTTGCGTCCGACAAAATGCTCGTTGAGTTGGACGTGCTCATTTAAATATTCAATATTGAATTATCTTTTGTTGTGTTAGTTCTACAGTCATCTTCAAATGGGAGTGACAAGTAAACAGCTTGAAGCTAGAACTTTTGCCCCGAACGAAAACCCGAGACATTTGAGAAAAGGTGACGAGAAGTACTCGAAGGTTTACTGTAAAAAAAAAAAAAAAAAAAAACAGGTAAGCGGCGCTTACCCCGGAGTGCCGGCGACTTTCATGAGTTCTTCTTTGGACAGGCCCGTGAACGCCACCTCTTCCTCGGGAACCTTCACCTTGACGCTGCCGTTTTTCTCGCCGCCGACAGCCTGCCCGTCGCCAGTCATGGGCTGCTTCTCCGGGTCCAGCTCGTTGAGCTCCACATCCTTCATGTCGTTCATCTTTTGTTCTACGGTTGCACAGGAAAACAAGTCAAATTGACTTTGCCTCACCTGGCGCTCACAGTGGACTCACCTTGAGATGAGACCAGGGATCAAATAGGAGTTGTAAGAAATGTTCAAAAACAACTTTCATGGTTTTAGACATTAAAAAAAAATCCACTTGAATGGTCTTTGCGATAAAATTCCATTTGAGGATTTCTAAATATTTCCCTTTAATGGGATTTAGAGCAAATTTTTAAAAAGATACACTACAAATTTCATACCCGATATTGCGTTACTAGTAGCTACCATTTCAAAGTTTTATTATTTCTAATAAGCCTGGAAAAGACGGAGACATGCTTGTTGCTGATCGTTGTCTGATGTAACTGTTCCTGAACGTTGCACGATGCTAGCATGCTAAGTAGCTAACTGCTGAATTAAAAAAAGAATAATAACCGATAAAACATTAATTTTTTTAATCCATCACCGAACAAGCAACGTGAGTGTTTAATAGAGTCCATTTCGTCGATATTGAATATTTTTTTGTCGTAAATTTTGTACACGTGAGTAAAAAAAATAATAATGACGAATCCAACTACGTCATCACAACCAAAGCCACATGCTAGTTTCGAGCCTTTGTTAGTCGTAAACGTGGCATAAAATTATTATATTTACCTGTGTGGTGGAAATGAGCCGCCGAACTCGACCGAAACCTTTTCTAGTCAGTCCCTTTGTAATCTGATCAGAAAAGCAGCTCGGCGTGTTTATGTAGCTCGAGTGAGCCCTCCTCCTCCTCCCTGTGTGGGTGGTGACGTTCCCTTCCTAGAAAACAATTTCAGACGACGCCCTAAAGCCCCCCCACACCCGTATATGAACAAAAACCAGGAAAAAAAAATGAATATGAGGCATCATTAATTTCCTGTACTCGGAGGCAAATCCAGAAAAAAACAAGTCTGCTTGGAATAATTGCCCTAAGAATAAAAAAAAAAAATAAACAAAAAAAAAAACCTCTTCAGTCAACAACTTGTGATGCAACACCTCACTCAGCTTCTGATTAAATCATTGCACACACAGAGATACTCACACATTCATTCACCGTGTGTATTACCGCTTTGATTGATTCTAAAACGCCCTAAAAAACACACGCACACACTGGTGTCAAACACAAGGCGCGGGGGCCAGATCCGGCCCGCCGCATGATTTTATGTGGCCCGCGAAGGCAAATCACGAGTATCAACTTGCATGATCTTTCTAAAAATCTGTACCAAAGTATCAAATTGTAACATCGTAAATGATCGTGTTGAGATATTGCAAGCGTTATTGCGTACCCCCGGCATCAGCAATAAAAACACTTTAACCTTGAATTCTAATTCCAAAACCAGCTCGTCAATTTCACGTGTAAATACGACGAGGCCAAAGATTTTCACGGTTTTGCAGTCTTAACGGCCCTCTGAGGGAAACCGTGACGACAATGGGTTTGACACCCCTGCCCTGCAACTCCTGATAACTAAGATAGCACGGATGCAAGTCCGAAGTCCTCTCCGTGGAGTTCCGCTAATTGCCACAACCAGAATTAGAGTTTGGTTTTTTTTTTTTTAATCCATGTCTGTTCAAATTTGCCTTTTTTTTGTGTGTGAATTGAGCTTCAAAAATCAACCTTCTCATCGATTAATCGAGTCTGATTGAGTCGAGTGGCGGGCCTCAAGCTTTATTGCGCATGAAAGAAACGTGATGTTGTATCAAAATTAACATCAGACGCATGTGACTTGGAGATGGACCACCCCCCCCCCCCCCCCGCGGGAGAAATCAAACACATGTGCCACCTGTTGCTGTTTTTTAACAGACAACCACGCGTGTCTGCGCCTGGCAGCGTTGCTCGTAGCCGAGGACTGGACCGAGGACACGGGTGACATGCGCAAAAACCAGTTTTCCGCAGTCTCTCGTTGATTCTGATGCGAAGGGAAAGATCGGGATGAAAAGACGAGTCCAAGGAAAGAGGGGAAAGGGGACTTGTTCTGCAGTTTGGGATGCGGTACGAGTTCCCAGCTCGGTCGTAAACGTTGAAAGAATCCTGTTCCATCACAGGAACAACACAAATATATGCTTCAAAAATATGATTTCTGTAGTTTGTGCTTGTGTGCGTGTGTGGGGTGGGGGACGGCGGATGCACGTGAGCGCACACATGCAGGACCTCATTCGAAATTCCTGTCTGATCCCTCGGGGGGGGGGGGGGGGGTATTTAGCCGGAGGTTCTCACGCGCGCACGCGCGCGGACCAGACCAGTTTAGACTAGCCTCTCCCTTTGAGTGTTCTGCATTCAAAGCAATTGTTCCAGATCCAAGTTGAGAACTCGCAACGTGCCTTGCATGCAAATTCTCAGGGAATTCACCAGCAGTGAAAGAAATTCAAATTACAGAATTATGTCGTTACAAAGTTGTACAGGAGCAGAGTGGCGCAGCGGAAGCGTGCTGGGCCCATAACCCAGAGGTCGATGGATCGAAACCATCCTCTGCTAAAGGTCCTACTTTTCATCGTCATTTTACAACATATAAGAAAATCATCTATGACTCTTTAGAATTGATTGAAAAAAAACTTTAACACACAATAAACAAAGAGGGTTTTTTTTTGCGTGTCTGCGGCACAAGTGAAATAAACTCACCCCGTCGTTGACTTCCCCGGTTTGTTTGTTTGCTTCATTCTATTGTTTGAAACTGGATGAGGCCTCAAAGGTTCTTTTTCATCTGGTTTGGGGGAGAGGAAAAAATAATAATCTTTTGATGTATGTATGACGAGGGGAGAAAAAAACATGACAATCAAAACAAGCGTTGCTTTAGGCACCATCTAGTGGATATTTTGTGTTGCTACAGTACCACCGCAGAAATGTAACCTCTAACGCCGCCAAGTGGTGGTGTTACTCACTGCTTCTTCTTCTTCTTCTTCTTTTCCTTTCGGCTTGTCCCGTTAGGGGTCGCCACAGCGTGTCATCTTTTGCCATCTTAGCCGATCTCCTGCATCTTCCTCTCTTAACACCCCAACTGCCCTCACGTCTTCCCTCACCACATCCATAAACCTTCTCTTTGGCCTCAGCATCCTTCTACCAATATACTCACTCTCTCGCCTCTGAACATGTCCAAACCATCGAAGTCTGCTCTCTCGAATCTTGTCTCCAAAACGTCCAGCTTTGGCTGTCCCTCTAACGAGCTCATTTCTAATCCCATCCAACCTGCATCTTCATTTCTGCCACCTCCAGTTCTGCTTCCCGTCGTTTCTTCAGTGCCACCGTCTCTAATCCGTACATCACGGCCAGCCTCAGCACTGTTTTATAGACTTTGCCCTCTCATCCTAGCGAAGACTCTTCTGTCACATAGAACACCAGACACCTTCCGCCAACTGTTCCACCCAGCTTGGACCCGGTTTCTTCACTTCCTTACCACACCCTCCATTGCTCTGTATTGTTGACCCCAAGCATTTGAAGTCGTCCACCCTCGCCATCTCTTCTCCCTGGAGCTTCACTCTTCCTCCTCCGCCCCTCTCGTTCACGCACATATTTTCTGTTTGACTTCGGCTAATCTTCATTCCTCTCTTCCTCCATCTTTCTAAATGTTCCTCCGCCTGTTCCCTGCTTTCACTGCAGAGATCACAATATCATCTGCGAACATCGCGGTCCGAGGGGATTCCAGTCTAACCTCGTCTTGTCAGCCTAGCCGTTACCGCCGCAAACTGGAAGGGGCTCAGAGCTGATCCCTGATGCAGTCCCACCTCCACCTTCAATTCCTCTGTCACACCTAAGGCACACCTCACCATTGTTCTGCTGCCATCATACATGTCCTGTACTATTTTAACATACTTCTCTGCCACACCAGACTTACGCATGCAGTACCACAGTTCCTCTCTTGGTACTCTGTCATAGGCTTTCTCTAGATCCACAAAGACACAATGTAGCTCTGGTGTTACTCACTGCAATTGACATAAATCGACCGATCATATTTATAAACTGATGCGCAAGGATTTCTTTTGAAATCAACCTTTATTTATCCAATTAAGGAAACGATTCTGATTCGCAAACAGCCGAGCAAACATGAAAAAAACAACAACTCAGATACAAATAAATATGATAAAAACAAATAAATACATACGCAAAAAAAATCTGCATAAAAGTCAATAACAGCAAGTTATCCATTAATAAATTGTCGTTTCCGTTTTTGGTCACGTCATTACGCAAACGCCCACGTACGTACGCCCAACCCGGAAGTGAGTTAGGAGGCGGCGGCGCTCTCGCGTTCTCTCGTCCGGACGCGTTGCGTTTGTTATTTTTTTCTCGCCTGGAACGGACATGTCACGGAAAGCAAAAGAAGAATATTACCGCTTCTTTAGCGTCACTGACATACGTGCGCACGAGAAAGGACACACCGAGTACAAAGTGACGGCGAGGGTGAGTTCTGGTCATCGGCAAAACTACTTTGGAATGACTCATGACCTATTTTCTGTGACGTCATTAAACGCATCTTTTATTGGACGCGATGAAGTCTATTGCAGTTATTTATTTTTTTAAACGAGCGAGTCAAGTAATTTTAACATGCACACGGAGTCACTTATGTATCAGTGAATACGAACGTGTGATTTCATCACGAGGAGTGCTTGGGAAATTAGTTCAAGTCAAATGGAAAGGGAATCACGTGTCCACAGCTGAACAAAGAAAAATTGCAACCTCATGACTTGGCCTCTTCGCGCCTAAGGGGGATTTTGATGCTTTTTCCGCCGTAGTTTGTGTCCAAGCGTTGCCCGGAGGATGTGAAGGAGGTGGTGGTGTGGAGGAGGTACTCTGAGCTGAAGAAGCTCCACGGCGAGCTGGCCTTCACCCACAGGAACCTGTTCCGCAAACAGGAGGAGTTCCCGCCGTTCCCGCGGGCGCAAGTCTTCGGTACGACGGGCGGACGCGTCGTCGGCGCGTTCCCTCGCCTCCCGGCCGTCTCAACTCGTCTCTTTTCAGGGAGGTTCGACGAGGCCGTGATCGAGGAGAGGAGGAAAGCTGCGGAGGCCATGCTGGTCTTCTCGACGACCATACCTGCGCTCTACAACAGCCCGCAGCTCAACGACTTCTTCAGGGTAATTAAGTCAAAGTACAAAAGTACTTCTGTCGAAAGTAAACAACGTGTATTTTGCCCTCCTCAGGGCGGAGACGTGACGAGGCCTCTGGATCCCTCCCCCGACCCCTCCGCCGGGATCCTGCCCCCTCCTCTCATCCCCCTGCCCAAGCGGAGAGCCTCGGACTGCGAGCCCGCGGAGGAGGAGGCGGGCAGGGAGGCGCCCACTTTGCCCCAGGACCTGGGCACCGACCTGGCCATTGACGTGGGGGAGCCCGAAATGGCGGCAGAGGCCTACGGCGAGATGGCTGGGGAGGAAGGCGGCGCGGACGCCGCGCCGGACGACGGAGGTAGTCAAACATCGCAAAGAATTTGGGCAGTCCGTGCGCCGATGTCATTCACGAGCCTGTCTTTGTGATGTCGTAACCCCCAGTCACGTCTCCGTCCAGAACGTACCCGTCCCGAGATTCTCAGGAGGAGTTCGGGGCACTCGTCGCCGCCGTGCCGGAAGGCTGCCGCGCCTCGCCGCCGAAGGAGGACGCTCGGCCTTCGCTCTCCGACGGCGACCTGGCCGTCTTTGACCCCTGCTATAAGCGAGGTGAACACAAATTATGGGGATATTTTTGGGGGCTTTGTTTGTTTTTCAATTGCAAATTAAAAATAGTAATAACCGAGGTATTGACAACCAAGTAGTTCTCCCGCCCTTCTCCACCTGTTACAGACGGATTCGAATCATGCGGCGGCCATTCCGAGTTGTTGTCGTTGCCCGCGAGCAGCCCGGAGAACGAGGCGCCGTACTTGAGGCGGGCGGCCGACGAGCTGACGTCCGCCGCGGCGAGGGAGGCGGCGGGAGAAGTGAGCGCCGCCATTTGCGGGTACCGGACGGCGGTTGATGTACTCATCACTGGAGTGAAGGGTGAGCGGCACACTTTACGAGTACGTGGCAAGTATGACTCACGGTCGTGAGGCATGTGCGATGCCACACGCGATCATTCTGCGTGCCGTATCTGGGCCCCCGGGCCTCGGGTTTGTCACCGGCGCAGTAAAGATCGGGCAATCATTTTTCCCACGGTTTTGGGGGTACTCTCCTCACAACTGTGAATTCTCCTTTCCAGACGATCCGGATCCGGCACGAAAGGAGACCGTCAAGCGAAGGATTGCGCAGTATCTGGAACACGCGGAGAGGCTGCTGGGCGGGGTGCAGATCGCCTGACCATGCGGAACATAAACTGTAAAAATAATAATGCTAATAATTCAAAATCCTCAGAACTGACCTTTTTTAAAAACATATTTATGGTGGTGACTGGGTGGTTTGGACCAAAACACTCACAAATACATGATAAACGCTCCACACTGCGCACACCACAGACTGTTGATAGCATCTTTAATTCACCCCAAAAAATACATCAATGATAAACTCTCTTTTGCACAGTTTTCTTAATAAATAGTTTTGATTGATGTCGCGTAGTGCTTTTTTTTTTCTTTTTTTTTTACGCGATTAGATTTGCAAGGTGCTGCAAGTTGATGTTAGGAGGGGGGGGGGGACGGTTTTGACAAAGTGGGAGGAAGCAGAGGGGCCGTATCGATGCCGCGCAGCCTCCCCGGAGAGGAGCGAGGGATGACGGACGACGAGTGGAAGGACAGACAGATGGAGAGCCGACAAAGGCAGAGGAAAGAGTGCTCGTTGGGGAGTGGGAGATAACGGGGGGAGGGGGGGGTGCGATTAGAGGATAAGCAGAGATCATCCATTTATTGTTGAAGGGATGGAAAAAGTGACCCTCCCTCGTCCTCTGCATTCACCCCCCCCCTCGCCCCCCCGGCACACTTTTGTTTTTGAGCATTGTAGAGAGGGCGGTGGGATGAAAGTGGGAGATAACGCCGCTCCATCCCGTCACATTTTCCTCTTCGCCCCGACGCATCCCTCGCTTTTTTTTTTTTGCGCCACTCCACCTGGGCGCCGCGGGAACGCGGACGGACAAAAGCGGCGGCGGGATGGACGGATGAAACGGAGGAGGCCTGACATTAGCATGCCGAGTGTCAGCGCGCGCTGCTTTTTCTTTCTCACCATCCCCCCTTTTTTTCCCATCCGTCCTTTTTTTTTTCCTCCTCACTGGTCACTGTGATTATACCATCAAAACCCTCCAGCCTGAGAGCATAATAGCTTACGGCCTGCACGTGTGTGTGTGCATTATCACAAGGGATCAAAACTGGATGTGTGTGCATAATTTAGTGCCATACATGCCGCATTACATATGCATGTAAGACTGGAGTGTGTGTGTGTGGGGGGGGGGGGTGGCTGTTACTTTTGGTGTGGTGTGTTCGAGCCAAACACTGGACACCTTTGCTTGGCCGCCACATCTCGTTGCTTTTTTTTTTTTTTTTTTTTTTGTGCCGTTGTTTTGTACTCTCAGCTTCCTCTCATCCAATTCTACCGCTTCCTCTTCCCCCACCCCCCTCCTCATCCAACAAGCACACACTAACCCCCAACCCCATTTATGAGTTTATTCAATGTCTGTGGCTGTTGGTTTTGTTCACCTTGCCCTCAGCTATTTGAGTGTACAACTCACTCGCTGTATCCTGCTTCACTCATTGCGGCTTCAGAGCATCCATTTTTGTGTGTGTGTGTGGAGGGGGGGGGGCTCTTATTTTACCAATTCCCACCTAGCCCAACAGTTTAGCTAATGCACACCGTCGTTACAATGTGAAACTGGTTGCGCCAACAATATGGAGCAGATCCAAGCAAAGAGCAACGTTCAGCTTGATTTTCTGCTGCCTACGTCAACGGGAGGCACTCTGCTAACGGTTTAGCCGGCAAATCAGCCATCTTTGCACGTCTGCATGGGTTGACTTTCCTGTCACTTTGGGGAACACCTGCCTTTTAAAGCAATGTGCTCGTGTAGGGTGTGTGGTGGTGACCTGAGGTGAACTAATAAACGACTGCGAGGTGGATTTAGCCACGTGAAATTAATGTGCAATAATGTGACGGGCTCAGCTGCAGAGACGAACTGGCGAGCATGTGTGTGTGTGCACTTTTTACTGTCAACAGTGTTGAAAGGCGCAGGTGTTGACAGTAACCTAACCACGTCCTCATTTCATCCATCTTGCATTTTGGTCTGAAATCAATTTTGTGGCTGACTTTTGGCTTAAAAAAAAAAAAAAAAAAAAAAAAAGCTTGATCCTGTTTTCTTGCCATTTCCTGCCCCCACCCCGCCCCGCCTTTCCATCAACCCCATCTCACTCAACCCATAGCGAAATCAATGCACATACACTTTATGCCATCTATTGATCCTTTTATGTTTTCAACCCCCCCCCCCCCCCCCTCCCCCTCCCCCTCCTCTTTACTGATTGTTGTAATCCAGTACCTCTCACTCTGGGATGCTGTATTTATAAGTGCACGCTGAAGAGGCCGCATGTGCACATGGTCGGATGAGAGGGATCGCGCTTGAGTAGTTTACATAATGTGAGACCCGAGAGAAATGACGCACAATTTTCGGCTTCAGGCTGCACTTTTCTGGCAGCCATTTGTGCTTTTTAGGCGTCTGTTTTAGCCATCACTTGCATTCTCCCACACACACGCACAGTCGCAGAGCGCGGTTATTTGTTATTTAGATCAGACGGAGCCAACGTTGACCTTGTTGTCTCGTGCCCCCCTCCCTCCCCATGAACTCACCTTCATCTATAACCGTGCGTCCATCTATTGTGTGCCAGCCTTGGTTCCATGACAACTGAGCGGAGGGGAAACGGCGAACGGGAGATGCAAATGTAAAGGGCGGCATTGACGAAATAAACGGCGGAAGAGAGATCATGAAGTTGGGGGGGGGGGCGGAAAAAAAATTCTTAAAACTTGGGCAAGATGGAATTTTACTGCATATCTGATCTCTCAGTGGTGGGAAGTTAATGAATGAATATGTGGTTTACCATCATCAAAACAATCACAAGGTTGCCTTAGGAGTGCCCCCCCCCCAGCCCCCACGCGGGAGCTTAATGCTAACACATAGTGGAAAATGTCATTGATGCGCTAACGAAAAGCATCAATAGTTGCGGTTTTAACCATTCAAGCAGTGGATATTTGAAGACAAATGGAGTGGCAACACATGTAGACAATAGCACAATACTCACGGCAATATTCTTTATCCCCCGGGAAGATCAGACTAATATTAATGCATCTTACTGAACCCTGAGAGTCGTGCTGTCACTTGTTTGTTTGTTTTGGTATGACTGTCTCGTACTGCCCCTCGGTGGCCAAGGCGGCCACAATGAATTGAAGCACGGTGCACAAACTTCTTTACATTCCACTGAATGACATTATGAACGTGTGGTTTTACCAAGTGCAATAGCGGCACGTTGGGCAGAATCCAGCATGCTCACTTGCCACCTCTTCCCGCTGAGTTGCCGAGGCCAACGCGGGGCGGGGCGGAGTCGTCAAGCGGACAGCGGCGGCGGCATCGGCGCATGATGTCACAACACTGTGGCAGCCGGGCGCAGAAGTGGATCACTAGTGGTGGCAGTTGAATAACACAAAGCAACACGGTCAGAGAGCGGCGGACTCACATGTCCGAGCCCCCCCTCCCTCCCCAACTCCCTCTTCCCACCAGTTTTTTTTCTCCCCCCCCCCCCTACCAATATCGCGGGTGCCAGCTGAGGACAGTCGACCGAGGCAGAGCGCACATCAGCGGAGGACACCTGATCGGAACGCTTCGGTGAAAGCCCCGCCGAAGCTCTGCTCTCTCAGAGTAAGTCTTACGTTCTATTTGACTTCGTTCCGCGTTTGTGTTCGTGCATATGCATTTTTTTTTTAAAAAATCATTATTATCATTTCACACTGCGACATCATCTGCCCAAGTGACGCCAATTAGCCGGGAAGCCCGCGTGCGTGCGCACGTGTACACACGTAGTCCTCATCCAGATGTTGGCACATTAAAGTATTATTTCCATGATGACTCGTCGTCATGGATGGACTTACAATGTTTAACAAATAATGCAAAGTTTGATCAAATTAGTTCATTGAGGCAGTTTTCTATATGTATTCTATTTCGACATTCTTGCATATAGCGACTAATATCCCCCCCCCCGAATGGAATCTCACGCCGCGTGGCTTTCGTCTCCGTCGCTCAGTGTTAATATTTTGGCCAGCTTTGCGGCCGGGTTTTAAAAAAGCTAATCTGGCCGGCGCATATAAGCGCATTGGCCTGCTTGCCATCTGCGCTGTGTTATAGCAAGCGAGGACACGGGGGTTGGGGGGGGGGGCTATTTGAATAATTGATATTTAGCTATTTATAGGGGGATTATTCCTTTAGTGTTTCACCGGGGGAGCCTACACGCTCACGAGCCGTCCGCCCGCCCGTCCGTCCGCCCGTCCATCTCTGTGTGCGGTGAGTGTATCCATCTGAAGTGGATTAAGGGTGTTATCGAAGATAAATCGGACTATAGTGATCACACACACACGCGCGCACAAATCGGATACACGCATACACGGTGTTCCGAGTCCATCTCGCTCCCAAAGGACCATTGACCATTGTTAGCCCGCTCACAAGCCTCTTGTGCTCCACTACTGCGTGAATCATCCTGTGCGTGTGTGTGTGTGATGGTAAACACTCTGATCAAACAGCGCTTAACAAGCTGGCTGAACTGATAACAGGGGAGGGGGGCTGGGGGAGGGGGGCATTTGGTGACGATGAAATGAGCCAAATGTCACAATTATGCGTGCGCCTGACTGACTATTCATCGTACGTTGCAGGAAAGTACAGAGTCAAACTACTCACAGCCAAATACCGCTGCGTCGGGGGGGGAAGGGCGAATATTAGTGCCGTACCGATGAGCTGTGGCATCGACGTGCCTTCCGCTGCCCCCAGGGGGTCAAGGCGGACACAACGGAAAAGAGCGGCGCAATACCCACTCGACTGATGCGAAGCGGGAAAAACATTACGAATTTGCGACGGTGACATTTTTGTAATTTTGGCGGGGAGACCCCAAAAAACGAAAGCATGGGAACGGGACCGTTTCTTCGACCAATTAGATTTCAAATTCACCTCTCACAATAACATCAGCATTTTCCGGGCCTCTGATTGGCCGGTGCGAGCAAAACCGTCGGACTTACAGCGATCGGCGCAAATGAATATCTTTAATAATCGGCACTGCCACTGTCGACATATCTGACATTGATTTTGGACCGCACAGTTTTGTGATCCAAAGGTCTCCACTGAGACCAAAATGGAGACCAAACCATCCTAATATGTTTTCCTAAACTCTCCCCGGCAGCGATGGACTCCCCCTCAGACCTCTTCGATGACGCCAATCCGCAAGCCCACCCGTTCGCGGCCCCGCTCTTTTCCGCAGAAGCGTTCGGAGGGCGGCCCCCCCCGACCGCCTTCGGACCCCTCGGCTTTCCCTTCATCCAGCGGCACCTGGCCCAAAACCCGCACCCGGCGGAGGAGAGGACCGCGGACCGAGGCGAGCGAGAAGCCCGGGAGGGGCCGGGGACCGACGACCAGGTCAAGAAGCAAGCGGGGGCCGTGTGGGGTCAGGACTTGGCCAGGGTGAAAAGGAGGAAGCTGGAGGAGGGGAGCGCCCGGCGGAGTGGCGAGCTGAGGAGGAGGAGGAGGGCCGAGCTGAAGGAGCAGCTGGAGGAGGCGAGGGAACGACTGCAGGCCCTGCAGGAGAAAGTGCTGAGGGCCTTCGGGGAGAGCAACGTGGAAGAAGGGGAGGAGAAAAGCAAAGACAAGGGGGGGGAGGTGGAGGACGAGGACATGTTTGAGCGAGAGGAGGACCTCGGTCTGGAAGACGAGCCCCTCTCTCTCGCTGCCCCTTTTTATGCCTTCAAAAGAAGAGGAGAGAAGCGACAAGACGCAGGGAGGACGGCGCCCGGAAGAGGGGACGGCGTCGTGGAGGGGCTTTGGTTGGACTGGGACGGAGGGATGAAGGATGAGGACGGGGAGGGGGGGGACAAGTTCGCCCAGGCCTTGAAGGTGGAGCTGGGAAGCGCCGTGGCCAGGGTCATCGACCGCGTCCTGCGTCTGTACACCGAAACGCCCTGCGCGGATGAGTTCGGAGGTCAGGGGGAGAGGCCCGGGGGGAACGACGAGGCGAGAGAGAGCCAACTCCAAACGGTGCCCCCCCGTGGCGCCCAGACCACAGATTTGGCCTTGCCGTCGGCGGCCCATAAGTCACCTGACCTCCCGAAGCCCCACCCCTTCCTCGGCCCGCCTCCGACGAGTCACCCAAACCCCTCCCTGCATCTCCCCCGGCCTCCCCTCCTCTTAGCCCCGCCGTCCCAACCCAAGGACCCCCTGTCTGGCCATCCGCCCTCATCTTCCTCATCCTCAAGCTCCTCCTCCTCCTCCTCCTCCTCCTACCCGGCGCCCCCCCTGGCCCTCCCGCTGCTCCACTACTCCATGCAGCAGCTGTTGTCCCGCTCGCTCCACCAGCCCCAGATGCCCCATCTGCCGCCGGCGTCCCGCAAGGACTTCCTCAACTCGGACCCCTTCCTGGAGTTCCCCTCGCACCCCGCCTTCCCCCCGCTGCCCCTGCTCGGTCACCTGGGCCCCTCCCTGGTGCGCCACGCCCACGCCGGCAGGGAGCGGGAGAGGGGCGTGAGGGGGGCGCCGATGCTGGACGGAGGAGAGCTTTACCTGAGCGCGGGGGGAATATCCTTTTTGTGAATTATTAACTTTTACATGATATTGCTATAGCAACCAAAATCATCATGCGATTATACACCAACTCAAATTGATATCTAATTACGCATTGAATTCGCGCCAAATAAAAATCGGTACCAACAACCAGCCGTCATCCTGAACTAGTCGCACTCATGGCTGTTCCGCAAAAAGCTCCCGACGACGCAATCCCGCGAGGCCCCCGCAGTGTTCGGGTGTTCAGCAGCGCCGACAGATGTGTTCTCGACCCATTGGCAACGCTTAATTGCAAAACGGTTATTTTTACAACGCGTAAAACCGACTCCGAAGGCCTCGCGCGCGGGCAGATTCGGTTGACGCGACGACGCGCAGATGCTGTAATCTGATTGGTCCAAATGGAACTGAACGGAGCGGCACGTCTCCTTAGCCAGACCGCTGCCAACGCCCAGGAAGGTTTGTCCCCTTGCCACCTGAAGAAAGCCAAACTCATGTTCTTCTACGCTCGCTATCCCAGCTCCAACACACTGAAGACCTACTTCCCCGACGTCAAGGTCTTTGCGTTTATTCCGTTTGCCGATTATTACCCATGTGGTGTCGGCGAAAGCGCTCATGACTGTCACTTCGTTCGTGCAGTTCAACCGCTGCGTGACCTCGCAGATGATTAAATGGTTCAGCAACTTCCGAGAGTTCTTCTACATCCAGATGGAGCGATTTGCGAGGCAGGCCGTCCGCGAGGCTCTCACCCGGTCGGTTCCGGCTTCTTAAATGTGTATTACTGTGTTATTACTGTGCTATGAACGCCCGAGAGGACGTCCCGAGCGGTGGGGGTGGGGTTATTATTTTGGGTCCGCCTGTGCGATCCAGGGACGGTGCACCTCGCCTGGGCAGAGAGAGTCAGCTGCGAGTGGGCCGGGACACCGAACTCTACCGCATACTCAACATGCACTACAATAAAAGTAACATCTACCAGGTAGGGGTTATGATTTATTTACTTTACCTTTAACGGTCGAATCCTGTCGAATCCAAGACGTTCTTTTTTTTTTTTTTTTTTTTTCGCCAACTGCAGGTCCCGGAGAGGTTTATCGAGGTGTCCGAGGTGGCCCTGAGGGAGTTCCACGCCGCCATTTGGACGGGCAGGGACAGCGACCCCTGCTGGAAGAAAGGAATTTACAAAATCATCTGCAAGCTGGACAGCGGCGTGCCAGATGCCTTCAGACTGCCCGGTTGTCCGGTTGCCTAATGATAATCAATTTGTTTGAATCATAATAAATAATAATAATCATTTTTAAAAAACATGCAGTGGAGCCTTGAGATACGATTGAGCTATCTTGAAAGTTTGCGAAACGAGTCGTCGTCCATTCAAAACCGACCGGCAAGCTTCGGCTTGGGAAAGTCCCCTAATTGAACAAACAATGCAAAATGCCACAGATGGGCGAACACGTAGGGCGTAACAACCCTGAAAGCGACAAATATTTGAACACAAACAGCCGGGCAACATATTTATAGACAAAATATATTACAATACTCTTGAGCCACTGCGAATCACAATCACGGTAAATTGACCACGAAGCACAAACTTTCATTATATTCCATCCAATGATGATGTTACTGTTTTTATAAAAGTGCAGTATTACGAATATTGTATAATTGTTCATTTTTTGGGGGAGAGGCTGCAACAGATGAACAGAATTTTTTCATTTAAATGTGTAAAGATAACGCGTGACGGAAGAAAATCAATTTGTATTTCAAGGCACGACCGCACGCCATATGAAAATTCATGCATGTATAAACGTGTTCCTTCAGACGTTCAACTTTTCAGACATGACGTTAAACCTACAGTACTTCATTCTGGTGTGTTTTTTAAGTTTTATTTTTGTGAGGGGGGGGATCTTTGTATGTATTGTAAGACATTTAGGAATAATTGGGATAACGTGAGGAAATTTGTGACATTTGTGATAAAAATGTACCACCAGTGGAACGAAATACAATATTTAACGTGGTGTAAAATCTTAATCAGAACTCCCGAGTGGGTTCGGCCTGGAGCTGTTCGGTTTCTGTGAGACTTTTTGTGCGTGCGTGACGTATCTTGAAGTGCGTGTTTGCATATTTTTTCCCCCTCCCCTCCCGCCTTTGGAACTGTAACCCGTCGCTTCCTCATCCAAACATCCAGTGAGTGTATTTTTGAAATCTGTGCCTCATATGAAATTGGAGCAGCTCATTAAAAAAAAAAAAAAAAACATGTCAGGGTGCAGTTTAGTGTGTTGTACATTTTCTTGATACTTTTGGACATGCAATATTTCTCTGTGAATTTCCATTTCTTCCCAAGTAATTACTCTGATTAAACTTTTTACACTCTTTACTTTAGCTGGGAGTGCAGAATAAACATGTCACTTTTAGCGTTGAAGTTACTTTTAAAAAATTGATTAAAAGTAGCTAAAATTATTGTGACGTTTATTTGGAGGGGGGGGGGGTTAAATTAGAAATTTATTAGCTACATACACAATGAATGATGTAGTTCCAAAAGTGACCTGTGAGGCAGACGGTGCCACAGAAGCTTTCTGAGCGACTAAAAGTACAAACGAAGAAGAAAAACCAGGAAAAAGGTTAACTATTACCTTGTCCGGCAACTGCATGTTATTAACGTTTGCCCTTTGGTTTCTTCCCAATAATTCTCTCATTCTTTACAATTTAATCACTAATACAATTGCATACAGCTTCTAAACCTCAGTGAAATAAAAAAAAATAGTTTTTGAACTACTCGAGCGCACTCAGTTATGTTATTATACCTGCTTAAGGCAAATGTCAGCATAAAATGTAGAACACATTATTATTAACGTACCTTACAGGCTGGTTGTGCCGTGAACAAAAAAAAAATGTCCATTGGGGTTGTGGTCTGTCGCTGTACTTGTCCTTTGGTTATGACGAAAGACATTCAGAGCAGTTGCTCCATACTTCCGCTGAGCTTGTATTTTGAAACGTCCCACCGGATGTTTACTGCCTCCTTCACGGTGCCGCAGCAGGGGAGGAGAATTGGCCGCTGGATGATGATGATGATGATGGCGGCTCTCTCTGGGTTGTTGCTGCTGGAGGTGTCTCTGTACACCGTTTGCTTCGTCTGCGGGATCGTCACCGCCGCGTCCCTCACCATCGTCCAGGTGACTCGACACAGCGACCAAAACACACTTTTTACAACTTCGTCACCATCCTCTTCCGAATCAAACTTTGGCTTGTTAGAAACTTCTCTCCACCCCCCCCCCGCCCCTCACAAAAAAAAAACACTTTTCACCTTTTAACGTGTGCTTTTGATATGAACTTGTTATTTTTTTTACACGCGTCCAAGCGTCACAAACAACAGTCATGCGTTAAAATGGAATCATGTGACCACAGGGGTTCCTCGTGTTCTATTATGCAGGACCGTGCAACCCATCCACCAGTAGAAAAAAAAAAGAATATTCCCATGCTGCAGTTTGCGTATGTAATTCAAGAAAAAAATTCATTTACATAAAGAAATGCAGCCGACAAAGATCATTATGAATAAATGAATTCAATTTCACGGGTTGAGGTTGTAAACGTGAGTCAGCGCTTAACGAACGCGTGCAATCTCTTCCAGGGTCATTTCGGTGGCCTGTGCGTGCTGTACGGCGTCGTGAGCTACAACTCAACCGCAGACGTCCTCGGCGTCCAGGCGTCCTCCGCCGCCTCCTTGTGCTACTTCGTCTCGGCCGTCTCCGTCATGGTGGCCGTGGTGTGCTTCTCGCTCTCCCTCTACTGGGCGCACGCCGTCTGCGTCGACGGCGACGTCCGCAGGTAACGGAAACCCGTCCAACGTCCGCCTTCCCCCGCGCGTGCAAATTGTGCCCGTGACCGCAGGGAGCGCGTGTGGATGAACGTGGCGCTGGTCGCCGGCGGCGTCTTCCTCTTCTTCCTGCTCGTGTCGGGCTGCATGCTCAAGATCGGACGGGACGCCCTCTGCAACTCGGTGACGCGCGCCGTCCCCGCCATCACCAGGTGCTCCGCGCGCTCACAATCTTGCGTCAGGGATCCGACCGTAACCATATTTTCCCACGCGAAGCTGCAAGGAGGCCCAGACGAAGAAGTGGGTCAGCCCGATCAAGGGAGACAGATTCTACAGCGGCCTCCAAAAAGCCGAGGTCAGCGTCAATTAACGTGTCGGCTCCCCGCCAATCGCCCATCTACTTCCTCTTCCTCTTCAGACGGCCGTGTGGGTCAACTTCTTCTTCTGGCTCGTCATCGGCGCGCTGTTCATCATCCAGAGGCGGCGGACCGCGGGGGCAAAATTGCCGGCGGGCGGGCGGGCCGGCGGGCTTTTCGCCGACCCGGGGGCGACGGCCGCCGAGACGGAGCCCTTTTTCAACCGTCCCGCGAGGCCTCAGTGACGTGGCGCCGATGCTGCGCACGGATGCGCACGCGGCCCTTTTGTTTCCTGTTGTTTATGCACTAACGCCCCACACCTTTTGGCTTTGCGTTTGTTTTTAATATATAATATATATATTTTATTGAATGAGTGTGAAAAATGGCCCATCTTCTGCCTTCTGACTATTCCACTCACGAGGCATTCTTCCAGCCTCATTATGTAAATAAATAACATTTCAGAAAGTTGAACTGCATGGGCCTTGTTATGTGTGTGTGTATTTTTATTCTTTATTCTCTTTAATTTCCTTTTTCATACTTTTGAGTGATTATGATGCAGATCTTTCCTGATGTGGAATTACGGAGTGTTCCGAGGAGTACATATATAAGGACGAGAAAGACCGTCATCGGGGGCTTCTTCACACCGCGCTGCTGCTTGGGACAAGTACACGGACGCCTTCTGTCCTTCGTCTTTGGACATTTTTTTTTGTCAAATCAACATTCGTACGAGTCATGACGTCCCAACAGCTGCGGATCGCCGCAAATAAACGTAATAAGATTTCAGTCTCGCTTAAGTGTTTAATCCCTGCGGATTAAGAGACTATATTGGAGGGCTGAGGTAAAGGTAAAGCGCGCTCGCTCGGTGTTGACGGGAAAAATGAGGCGGGGGCGGGGGGCTTCTTTCGTGGCATAAACCGTTTGCGCATTTCACTCACGTTCGAATCCAGTCCCAGAATTTCTACAGCGCAGAAGAAAGGCGAAAAGAAGCACTCTGGAGCGGGCCAAGGAAGAACTGGAAAGCGAGCCTGACAAGACAAGTACCAGGCTTGTCATTGATCTGACTCTGGAATCCATGGTAAGACTCAACGGACTGCGCTGAAGGCGAATTTGTACCCCGACGCGCGGAGCTCTCTTGACCTTTGAACTCTGCGTTCCCTCCCTCGCCAGCAAATGTCCCAGGTCCAGTTCGACTCGGTGTCGCTGAGCGTGGAGTCGCTGCTGCGCGACGCCGAACGCATGCAGACGCAGTGCCGCGAGCGCAGCGAGCAGCTCTCGCTGGCCGCCACGCAGCTGCGGGTGGAGTCGGCGGCGCTGCGGCAGCAGTGCGAGGCCTCGCAGCTCGACATGGCGCGGATACGCCGCCAGCTCGACGAGCTCAAGGAGACCAAGTTGGCGTTCGAGGCGCGTGAGAGGCAGGCCCGCAAACTCAGCAAGCAGCTTTAAGCGGCGAATAAACGCTTCTCAAAATGGAACTGTGGACCTGTTTTGCTTTTTTTTTTTTTTTTTTTTTTTTTTTTTTTGCTACGTGTGTCCGTGCATTGTAATTTAAAAAAAAAAAAAGTTGAATAATATTTATTTAGTCATCACACATGTGTTGTCTGATTGGTTGGCAAAACATGATGATGATTAATGATGATTGATGATTTAAAAAAAAAATCGCAGTCCAGTCGTGTTCCCAATTGATCCAAATTTTCTTCTTCTTCTTCTTCTTAAATTTTTCGTGATCAGAAAGGTGTCTGATCTACGTTTCCATTTTTCAAGTCCCCACCACGCTTTGCCAACCAAACACGGAGCCTTTCAAAATTACTAACCAATCGAAAATGGGATTTTTAACACCGCAGCCAATAATATTTCTCAGAGCGTTTCGCCGACCAATCGTCTTCCTCGTTGTCGTTGTACACGGAAGTAACGACTTTTTTTTTAAAAGTTTGTAAACTGATCTTTCGGCGTGTCAACGACAAGTTGCTCTCATCATCTTTGTGAGTACTCTTTTTAAAAAGCACCGCAAAACTAAAAAGCTAATATTGCCACGCATGACATTTAGAGCTACATTATTTGAGGAAACTGAAAACCAATTTCTTTGCGTTGCCACGGTACAAATGTTGATTATTATTACGGTCTGTTATAATTCTGCACATATAATTCGCTGCGCGCGCTAACAGTACGCGTTCATTTCTGTTGACTTCACTTTTCAAGGGCTTCCGGTGACAAAGGCAAGAGGCAAACGTTCACTTTTATCCGTTTTTATTAAAGTTGCATAAAAGTGTAACAAAACTGGACAAAAAACAAGACCTGTTGTTGATATTGCTACATTTGTTTGTTGATTTGATTCAATCATCCCGAAACTCACCAGCTCCATAATGCACTGTTTAGCTCTTGGATTGTGCCTCATTGACACTTTTTTTTATTATTTTTTTTGCAATTTTCTCCAACAGTGGAAAAAAAAAAAGATTCTAAACAGTCTAAAAAGATACATTGTAACCCAAACCTGGATTCTGACAGAAGAATCCACTCAAATACTCTGAATATGATTGACCTTGCCTTTTCCTGTGGTACAATCTTAAAAGCTTCCTGCAAACGTTGCAAGTATGGGGAAGTCACGAGCAAGGCAAAAGCAATCACCCAGAAAAAGTATCTGACTGGATTTTTGTTTGTGGAAATCCGAGGCCCGGCATGAAAGAGATTAAAAACAGACCAGTGTTCAACTGGTAAAATGTCAAGAACATTATCTAAACAGGATCGCTGTATCAAGGCCTACGTATTAAATACTCACTTCTAAAAAAAAAAAAAATAATAATAATAATAATAATCAAATAAAAAGAAGCCAAAAACATGAGAATCACGTTTCTCTTTAAAAAAAAAAATGCTCAGTAACACACTTTACACCTTAAGAAAAAAAAAAAGGTCCTCCATCCATATATTTGGTTTGTGAAACATAAATAATACCTAAGGCAACATCAGTTTCTTGACGAAAAGAAACAAGTGGATGAAAACGGGAAGGCGCGGAGACACGACGGCGGCGCCCTGCTGTCACCGCAGGTGTTGGCGATTGGTCACGGCAATCGCGGCGAAACCTTTCGCGTCTCCCGTTGGGCGGAGGGCGGTTTGGGGATTCCAGACAAATGCCTCGTTCTCGGCTGGAATTGGCAGCTGCGGGCACGGCCGACAAGACAGCCGTGCCTATTCACGCGCTTCCGGTCCTCACTTCCGACAGCGTTGGACGTTTCCCCACCTTCGCGACATGAGCCGAGCATTTGAACAACGCGAGCGGGCTGAAAATGGGCAGGAAAGGAGAAACGGCAGCAGCAAGAAAAGGGACTGACTACAATGTAATAGCGTCGTAATTATATATATAAAAAAAAAAAAAAAAAAAAACAAGGCAGCTTAGTTGAGGGAACTGCAAGAAGTGACAGGGGAACAAAAATCTCTCAAGCAGGAACCAGTCCTTTACTAAAAACAACTTTCTCATACAGAACAGCAGGAAAAGAAAACCACGCTATGATGATTGTAGCGTTTCGCGACCAGAGTACGTGCAGGCACACTGCACATTAGAGGGCAGAAATATACACCAGAATCGAGGAAATCCTACTCTAGCCACATCTACGGTATTTTTTTTCCACCCCCCGAACGACTCCGTTCTCAAAATACACCGCGCGTTATTGTTTGGTGGTCAGAGTGCAGATTTTTCCGCAGTCCTTAAATGCATCTCGGGGTGGTAAAAAGGGAGGCGTTGGTGGTACACAGTAAAGGTTGCCCCTTCAACTCAAAATGGCCTCCAAACGAAGCAGATAACGAACTGGTTTGACGACCCACCCCCCTCCCGGTCTTGTTTTCCAGCACTTGATGAATTGAGTGATTAAAAAAAAAAGGGGGGGGGGGCGGGGAGTGAAGAGGAAGACGAGAGGCGGCTGATGAACGAAGGAGGATGGAAAAAGGGAAGGACGCCATCATTTCTTCTGAGGCGTGGAAAGCTTCTGCATCCCTCGGATCTTGTCCAGGAGCTCCGAGATGAAGTCCTGCACCCGGGACGACACAACTTGAGCGACACCCGGTGGGGGAGGGGGGAGAAAAGAAATACAAGAGCGTTCTTACCTCAGTGGGTTTAAAGCAGTCCACCAATAAATCCTGCAAGACAGGAATAGATGATCCCTTTTTTTTTTTTTTTTTTACCTCCAGATGGGTCTTTTAAAAACAAGATTCCTACCTTGACCCTGGCGGCCCGCTCCACATCGCTGGGCATGTCCAGCAGCTCGTCCACGTCGATCTCCAGCTCCGGGATGGCCTCCTCCTGCGGCGAGAGTAAAGCGAGGGAAGAGCGTCGCTGATTTGGAATAAAAATGCGTTGCAGCGGTAGCACGAGGAGAGAGGGGGGGGGGCGTGCACAATGTTTTGCTCCCTGGACTTTATAAAAAAATACCCCCCCCCCCACTGCATTGGAATATTTTGTTGCCTCATTTCTTCCTTCTGCTTACATTGAGGTGCCGACTGTGGCCGCAAGAGGGCGACATTGTTCTATGAGGAGCTCGGATGGAGCAACAAAGGAATTTTTTTTTCAGTCGCGCTACAAAGAAAGGTAACGGGGGGGGGCAGTTTGGGAAAGTCCCCCCACGCCCCCCACACTCCACCAAAAATCCTCCTCTCTGAAAATGTCGTTCCCCTAGTTTTGGTGTGTTCTTCCCTATATTGACGCAGGAATCTGGCTTCTCTCTACTTCCCCCTCGGTCTGAGTTGCCCACACCAGCTGACTCTGCACCTGCCCCCCCCGCCCCCCCCCAAAAAAAACACACTGTTCTGTTTGTGTCAGATGCATCCACTCCTTTTTACAAATGCACTTTTTCACCCCCCAGAACGGCTGGTCTCACAAACTGCGGCCTCCGCGTTGAACAGCTTCTTTTTCTTTTGTCTCTGCCCGCCGAGCCACGACTCGAAATTGATCGTAGGGCCCGGCGGGCAGAGGGGTAGGAGGGAGCGGGGCTTTGGAAAAGTCCGGAAGACGGGCTACGGTGGGGAGACACAAAGAAAGAGAAGATTCCCAAAACAACAAAACAAACCCGCAGACTGACTTTTGAGTCTGCTTTCCGGCGGGCTCCTCTTTTGTGCCGCCTCGCATAAAAAGACCGACTCGAAAGATTGCCGCCAGATATTTGCACACTTCAGCAGATTCTCCCCCCCCCCCCCCCCCATCTTCCAAACAAAGCCGTACATTTTGCTCCCGAAGTGATAAGGCGACGAACATGGAGCTAAGTCTCGGTTCAGGAGATTTGATGTGGTTCAAGCCATCCGCTGGGGGGTTTTGTTTTGGTGTCACTCGGGAACGCGCGAGGTCCCAAAACGCAACGGCGAGAAAATAGCAAAGCCGTTACGGAGATTAGCTAATATCCCGTTTGGCAGCCTTTTGCCAAACAGGTTTGACTGACAGTCGGGTGGAAAAATAAGACTTTGCATTTTATGATCCGCGAGCAGGTATTAAAGACAATATTTGCATGGATAAACTTTCAGTAATGTATTCATCTTTTTATTTAACGCGCACATTAGCATGTTTCTGCTTCTTCAAGAATTTCACCTCATACGACTGCCTACTGTGGCACGTGGGCTCCCTCTAGTGGTGTACAAATGAATCACCCAATTAAATGTTCCTACTGGGAATAAAGTTACAATGGCTTCAAATTGTTTTATATATGCCGCTATACTTTAATGTTAGTCAAACTTGGAGAGCGTAAGTCTTTTTAAGGTAGTGGAGTACCAAAGACGTGTATTACTGGCTTGAAAACATGTCATTACAACAAGACGGCGACGCCAGACACGCCGAATGAAATCCGACAGCGCCGGAGCCCGTCGGGCCGTCGTTTGCGGCGACGTACGAGGAAGCGGGAAGGCCCGGATCGCATTTCGCCTCGCGTGTAGTGGCGGCAAATTCACGGCGTGTGTGTGAGGATCGAACGCCAGACACGGCTGATTTAAAAAAAAAAAAGCAGAGTCCACGACGCCCGACACGCCGACATGTGGATGAAGCAAGTCGGGCTTTTTTCAGGCGACACTTTGGCTTTGCTAGGAAAATCCAGATCACGGGTCGGTGGCTTTTTAGCTTCTACTAAGCCAAAATGTTAACTTCCAACAAAAGGATTCTGAATGGGGAATCTCAAATGCCCAAATCAGTGTGTGTATGGGGTGGGGGGGGTGGGGGGTGTATCTTATATCATTACTGTAATCTACAAGCCTCATTCCATAACTGTAAATCACACACATACCAGGTTATAACTCGCTGCAAATATGTTTATATCTTATGTGAGATCTCGTGAGAAATTTCCACTGGAGCCACGCAGCTTGTGTAAAAAGCCCCGAGCGTCACTATGTGTGTTTTTCGCGGTGGCGGTGGGGGAGCGGGGGTCGCAAGGGTCGACATCAAGGTACTAATCGTTGACGAGAGAGAGTAAAAATAGACGGCAGGAGGCCGGCCTGGGCGCGCAGACAGGGAAGCGATGGCGGGAGGCCGACAGGAAGCAGGAAAAGCGAGGAAAAAGCAGGCCTCGTGGCGCTTAAACAATCCCGCTTGTCTCGGGTTCCGGTCAACTTTTTCTCCTCGGAAGAGGAATTCGCGTACTACCGCGGATGAGCCAGACTTGCCACTTGTGACTTCCGACAAACACGCGATACTCCACGGACATGTGACACGGAACAGGCTGGGGACAACTCGGCCCAGCTGCTTTCTTGCACTTTCTTTTTTCGTCCACAGTGCAAAATATCGTTCATGTTTACATCTCGGCAAATTCGACCTTTCTTTACGTTCCGAGAGGGGTTATCTCCATTGTGTCCTTTTCATTTTCTCCCCTTATCTTCCTCTCTCTCTTACAATAACAAACTGCTTTGTCCCCAGTGTTTTGTTTTCGTTTTCTTTTTGGTTTTGTTTTTTAGCTTTTGACGGCTTCTCTGGCGCGAGTGACGGGTTAAGAGTGCCGCCAGCCGCCAATGAATGAAGTCGCCTCGCCAAACACGCGCAATCCGTAATCGATACAAGCGCACTTTCGATGAAGGCCGCCCTCGTTGCACCTTTGGCCGACGTGCTGCGGAATTAATCAGCTCGAATGCGCTTTCTCCTGACACATTTTCCTTTCCTTTACTGGACGCCCAAAGTCGCCCGCAACGTTCTGTCGGGTCTTAAAAGAGTCCAAAATGCCGTTCAAACCGTCCTCCTGCACGCTATTGAAAACAACCACAGCCCCCGCTAGCACAATGCCACAGGCTTAACAGTTACGGCGCAGCAACACATGTAGACCGCTAATGACAACACTCAGAGTAAAAGGCTTATTGTCATTATCCTTGGTGAAGGACAAATAATATTACTGCTGTACTGCGAAGACAAGAAAAAGGAGCGAGACTAAAAATTGTGTATGTTTGGTTTACACTGCTACAAAAAAATGTTGAATTATGTTTAATATTATGGAGTATGAATTTTACTTTAAAAAAAAAAAAATCACCAAAATGTGTGTGTGTCTAAGTAGCCGGCCACATTTGGGCTACACACAAAATGGTCAATTTGTAGCGAAAAACCGCAACACAGCGATTAAGCGCAGATTAAAATAGAAATGCACACAAACACGGATTAATGCCGATTACCCTCATGTCACCTGCGGCGACCGATCATCGTTGATCGAATCCAAATCACTCGCTTTTGCGCCGTTGCTGGTTTCACGCGTGCAGTCGCTTCCGGAGGATTTTGAGAGGGAATCGGCTCCCCATTAACCTCCTCGCGCTCGGCCCGACGGGCCGGCCCCGCGTGACCGCGACGCAAAATGACAGGCCCGCCGAGCCGAGCCAGGACTTGAAACGCAACACTGGAAAAAGTGAAGTCATCGGTGCGCGCGGTTCACCGCCGACGACACTGACGTTTTCACAAACAACCTGGCTCGAGTCGAGAGAAGAAAATTCCGCAATGCATTGTGGGGGTCTTTGGAAGAGCAATTGGGGGCGGTGGGGGGTGGGGGTTGAAAACAACTACACAACTTCAGCTTAAAGTCCGCTAGTTTATGCTTACACATCATAGACGGACTAACAAACGGCATCCACGTGGCAGGGTTACGCTTTAAATGGATATTTGAACACAAAAGGCACCGCAACAAACGTCAACAGACAATGTAACAAAAACCCAGACGCTTTGTGTCTTTATCCTCTGTGAAAAACGCACATTTCAGCAGCTTACTGAGTGCCTTCCAGTTGTTGTGAAACTCTTCTTTGTTTGCGTCTGCATGACTGACCAAGTCGTGCACACCCAGGTTGAGCCGGCGGGTTCGTGTTCTTTACTGTTACAGTAGGTCGCGCTTGAGTTTTTTTTCCTCCCGGCCACTTCCTGTGTCAAAATGCCCAAAGACATTCCGGTTCGTGACTCACATCCCTTTAATTCCTCGCCGTCTTACCTCCCGCTGCACCGATTCGTTTGTCACAACCTCACTCAGGGAATCCACACGCTGAATCACCTCCACTCCTTGTGGCTTTTTTTTTTTTTTGTGCAGTTGCAACACAAACTCGCCGCTGACTCACCGCACGCCGCCATCCAAGCGGAGCCACGTGGAAACTAGTAGCGCAAATGTGTGTGTCCGCGATCGGGTGGTGGTGATGGCGGGGGGAGGGGGGGGGTGTTTGTTTGCGGAGACACACTGGGGTCTTTCACTTCACGCTGCGAAACAACCACTTTTTTTGTCGTCGCCCTCTTTTTGATATTCAAGGCCTCGAGTGTAACGCTAACGCCGCGCGTCGTGGTTTTTGTTTGTGGACGGTTCAGGCCTGGCTCCACGCTATCGCCGTGATTTGAGACGCAGCATAATTAAGATCATTAAGATCAGTATCAAAACGTTCCTCGTAATCTTAGCGGTACTATTTACCTCCAGGCGAAGGAAGAGGCGACGCTTCCCCACTTCAAAGTACAGTACAATAATAACAAAGCCTGGTTGCCATGGCGCCCACCGACGGGTCAAACGTCCGACCGCGCTTTCTCCATCTTCCCCTTCCAGATTTCTTCATTTTTCCAGCTTTCTTTTTCTCCCCTTTACTCAGACGTGCATATTAAATCCTTTATTGGAAGACCGTCAAAGCGCATTGATCCCCAAATCCTCCTTAAGCACCTTAAGTGGCGTTTAGAGTACCCCCCACCCCACCCCCCAACACCACCACCACCCTTTGAGACTTTCTGCCCGGACGATGTTGCAACCAACGTTTGGAGCGCATCCCCCACGCTCGCCGAGCGGGCCCACCTCACCGTCCTCGCTCCTCGAACAAGACTCCCAACCCGCTCGGCATTCCGCACGCTGCGAATAGCATGTGGGTCATCGCCAGCTCAGGAGAGTTGACATGAGCTTCGGAGCTTAGCGGCAAGCCGAGGGTTACGACATCAGCGTGGTCTGGTTCTGGTCTACGGACTGGATAGAAATCACCAGTGTAGCTTGAGAGGAGGTCGCCTCACAGGATGTGAGGATGGGTTCATGCCTATTTCCTGCCCCCCCACCCCACCCCCAAGCATCCGTTTGTTTTAAGATTCTGCTTGGGTTGGGCTGTCCAAGTGGATATACTTTTGCATGCATCGTGATGGAAAAATATGAATAAATAAGAGCACATTGTCAGCGCAAGACGGATACTGCACAGGTGTGCTTTAAAGCGCTTCGGACCAATGAGATTGCAGGGCAGACCTCCCCGTCTCCGGGTTTGCCTATAAAGGCGAGAAGAGCTATGAATAGCCGACCTGTAGTTGCACGCGCTGGCACAACGTGGAATTGTGTTTCATTCATATTCGCCGCCGCCATCATATAAAGGCGAAAACGCCACCAAAGCACTGATCCAAAATGTAAAAAAAACAAAAAAAAAAATTGTGTTCAATCAATTACTTAGCAGGACTGCCTGATCGATGCGTTCGATCGCGGGTTGTTTTACGATACCGCGAGCGTACCTCGCAGTCGTAGAGGTCCGTTAGCTGCTCGATGATCCATTCCTCCAGGTTGAGTCTTTTCCTCAGCTCCTTGCGGTCGTACTTGACGGTGACGCGACCCTGCTTGCGGACCGGGGTCTCGGGCTCCTCCGCGGCGCCGGCCGGCGTCTGGAAATACACGCGGGGCTGAGGGCTCGTCTCCGGGCTCGTGACGGCCGCCATGCTCGCTCGGTTCCGGTGCAGGGGGGAGACGAGAGCGATCCGATCCAACCCCCCCTCGGGGCCGACGGTGCGAAAAAGGCTGGGATTTGGAAGGGAACGTGGGGGGGGGGGGGGTAGGTGGAGGATGGAAAGGGGGATCGGCGGCCAGCACGAGGCGATCGACGCTCGATTATTCGCCTTTTTTTGGGGGGAAGCGAGATATGAAATCCTGCTGGAATCGAAGAGTTGCTCTTGTCGTCCGAGCTGCAGAAGAAAACAACTCCCACGCACAAAGAGTAACCGGCTTATTAGCCTATTTACAGCCGGCGAACTCTGCTTACATGGAAAAAAAAGGAAGGCAGTCAACTCTTCTTTATCCAGTACAAAGAAAGCGCCCGACGTCTTTCTCTCTCTCTCTCTCTCTCTCTCTCTCTCTCTCTCTCTTCCACGCGTCCCCGTGAAATGTGCGTGTGCGCGTTTTCGTGCTCTGGATGGACAAGAGAGCAAGTGACGTAACCGAGAGAAAAAGGAAAAGAACTGTAGACTTTTTTTTGTCTCCTCCTCCTTCAAAGTCAGTCCACACCCACTTGTGTGCATCGTGGACACCCGCCCCCCCCCCCCAACAAATCAACACTCACGTGACATTCCCCAAAGGTTTTTCTTAAAGTTCTCACTTGTAGGGTTGAACACTTAAAATGTGTTTGGTCGTCGTGAATCAACATTTGCAATTATTCCGTCATGCAAATAATGGGGCATCATAATTAACGCGGGATTCTTTTTTATCGTGTCTCGACTTGACAAACACTTATTTTCGCATCATGACACAAAAACAAACCAAAAAAAAAAAAAAAAACCACAAGTAGCAGGTCCGTGTTTACAAGTCCGTGCAGCTGCCGTGGCAACAAGACAGTAAAACGTCAATTATTCATTCAATATGTCTGAAACTTACGGTTGGCTAAGCACAAAACGTGTACTTAGTTTGCGGAGGTGGGGTGTGTGTGGACACGAGCTACTTTTAAACATCTGCAGGAGAAGGAACCATCTATATTCATCGGTAGCAGAAGGATTAAACATGCTATCCAGAGTCCAAATATTACATTACAGATATCGAAATTATTCTACCAGTCAATCCTGCTGTTTTTTTCGTTTTTCCAGTTGCCCCGAAAGCTCCGCCGTGCTGTTAACAGTTTTCCGTCCACACAAAGGCGCTATTGAGCAACGGGGGGTGGGGTGGAGGGGGGGGGTGTCTCTTTCTGCTCGGAAATCAAATCTGCAAAAGTCATTTAACACGTTCAGTGCCATTGACGGCTCTAGAAGTCTTAATGTTCAAGTTAACCAGGGAGGCTGGGAGTGAACTACTGATTTGTATTCGCATTCTGCGACGAGTTGCTGACCAACGGCTATGTCACCCCCCCCCCCAAAAAAAAAAAAAAAACGACGAGTCACGCCCAGATGACAAGAGTAGAATAAAAAGTGGCACATCCACATTCCAGCGCTCATCACGTGTGTCACGTGCGCCGTTTCGCAGTTCCGCTAGGTGGCAGCAGACGCCCAATTATGATCGGTTTTTGCTCATGGGAGTGAATATGCTTGTCTTCATACAATGTGTCTTTGTGGCTCCGTTGGGAGGGCGAAAAAAATCCCCCCTGTCGCTGTACTCCAAGGCGTAAATACAGAAAAGTGGGCGAAGGTCTCTTGGGCTTCTTGTCAAGCACGTTCATTGTTTTAACACAACACAACTGTCCCCCCCCCCCGGATCCTGACCGGAAAGCGGTTGCACTTTTGTTGCCTTGACTCCAGTTTGCCACTGCGCGCACGCTGCCAGTCCAGCGGATTTGGATAATATTGCGCCTTTCTTTTATTTATCTTTGTTCGAAATAAATGTGGGCCGGGCTGGTCTATTGATAGCGCAGGTGCTTGCTCTTCAACAAAAAATAATTGTGTGTGTGCCACAGCAACACAATACCCCCCCGCTTTTGCTGTTGAGAGAATGCAAATGCCGCCCGCGGATTTTGTGTGCACCGCTGCAAATGGAAATGGAAACCCCCCCCCCCCCCGAAAAATGGTTTGTGAGTGTTTTACGTGATGTCGCGACGTTTCCACAGAAGGCCTGGATTGCGTGGTGCGTCCCAAGAAGCTTCAAGGTGGGAAATGTACCTGCTTAAAGTCCCTGTAAAGTGAAAATAAAGCTTTTCTACATTTGCAACGCCACACGGGGCGTGTTTTTTCCACTTGCCTGCTCGATTGGATGACAAAAGCAAAATGGAAAAGTATCTAAGAAGAGGCATCGCAACGGCATCCCCGCGAGATGCATGCACTCGCAGCCGACAATGAGGCACGCGAAAGCAGCCACAGCTAATTTGGGCAATCTGGACTTCAAATGTGCATTTTTTTGTGTGTGTGTTCCCCCACACCACTCCGAAACCGTGAAGAATTGCAACTCTTTGGCTCTTGTTTTCCCGAAAGAAAGCAAATTTTCATGCATGGGCAACACTCGAGGAGGGGGCCGCAAGGAGTAGATGAAGAAAAACACACCTCTTTTTTTTCTTTATGGTAAAAGTCCAACAACTCCTTTCATTTCAGCCTGACGTTGTTCCTCTGTCTTGTCTTCCCTTTTTTCTTTCTTTTTTTTTTTTTGGTTCAGCCTCACAGAAAACATGCGGGGAGGAGAAGAAAAAGAGGAGGAGGAGGAGGATAGGCGAGGAAGAGAGGGAGGGAGGAAGCTGAGAAAGTCGGGGAGGGAGCGAAGGGTTCGAGCAGATGGGAGGACGGAAGGAAAGGATCTCTCGGTGGGCTCAAGTGCGCGATTAAAAGATCCTGCGCGAATCAACAAAAGCGGGTCAAAGCCCCCCCGCACCCCACACCCCCTCGCGAGCAACATTTTGGTCCCGGCGCGCGTGGACGCCGTCGCTCTCGTCATGTTCGTCCTCCAAAGTCTCTCCGGGTGCCTGTGACTTGTGCTGGGAGACTCGGCGCCGCCACCTCGCCCGGAGCGCTCCCCGGAAGAGAGACGTCGCTTGCAGGAAGCCAAACGTCGAGACCCGCAGCGTCGCTCGCCTCCGCCGGGGTTGAGGCGTCGGCAGCCGGGCAGAGTCCCACGCCATGGCCGGGGCCAAACCGGGAGTCCACGCGCTGCAGCTCAAACCCGTGTCCGTCCACGAGGCTCTCAAGAAGGGAGGCAAATTCATTAAATGGGACGAGGTGAGGTGACAACTTTCGCTTTTGTGCGGGATTTGGGATTTGGTCGCGTTCAAGACCCTGACACCCCCCCCCCCTCCTCCTTACACGTTGTGTGTGTGTGTGAAGTGCAGGTGTGTGCAAAAGTTCACATTTTGCAGCTGTGTGTTTGTGTTGATCCGAATCACGACCAGCAATCAGTTTCCCCTATACAGTTGCCACTAGGCTGGCAGCAGTACTCGAGCGTTCTGTGTTGTGCTCCGTTCTGGTTAAGCCGGTTCTCCGCAGGCTCATTTTGCTGCCCCCCCATCAGCAACTTTTATTCTTTATTCAGGTAACCCACCCAAAAGTAGCGCAAACCCCGATGACCGCACTTCACATTTGCTTGACCTTGATATTTTGGATCTCGGCGGTTAGTTAGTTAGTTAGTTTGTTTGGACCCGAGTGGAACTTTGTTGCATCATACCAAGAGGTGTTGTCGTTTTGTAGCGTTACCTGTATTGTCATCTTACTAAAAAGCCCAATTTGTCGGCCATGTTGTGTGCGTCACGTTGTTTGGCAACTCGGGCATGCGGCCATAATGCTCCTTTCTTCCGGTGGACGCGGCGGTCAATGATTAACCGGGCAGCTGACGGCGAGGCTCCAACCGCTCGGCTTGCGGGCCCCCCTCACATGCCGAGCGCTTTGTCTTTAGGTCCCGACAGGAATGTATGCAAGATCATATCACGATGAAAAAAAAAATGACTATTTTTAGTCGCCTGGCTTTGGCATCGGTCGGGCTAGAGCAAGCAGGCAAAGCGGGCCGCCGACCGATGTTTCTTCCGATAAGGTTGGCAAAAAGGGCCGGGTGTTGCCACGGCGACGGTCAAAGTTCGGCCCCCCCCCCCCCCCGACCTTTTGACTTGTGCTCTTCTCTGTGTCAGTGGGATCCGGGTTTGGGACTCTCTAGTTTTGCGTGGTACTTGTAGCCTGGAGCAGAAAACAAACACAAATCTTCCTGATATAAAAACGTCATGTGATTTATTCCCCCCCCCCCCCCCACGCCGCCCCCGCCCCTCGCGGCGTATGTCCGCAATTTTGAAGTTGAGAGCATCTATCAGCGTTGGCAATGAGGCCCGTCTGACTTCAGAGGAGGTCGTCTTGTCACGCAAGCCGACGACCGCCATGTCCTTTTGATTTCCTCCAGATCGTGCGATAGGGATTCCCAGGCAAGTGTACTAAAGCTCAGGAACTGTTTGGGGAAAATGACCCCCCCCCCCCCCAAAAAAAAAAAAAAAAAAAAAACGATTGGAGTTTGCGGCTCAGCGTGATGCTCCGTGGCGGCATCGGCACTGAAAGCCATTACCGCAAAACGAATTGGGCCTTTGACCCCCCCCCCCAGGACCTCGTGACGGCCGTTTTCTCAAATGTTCCCTCGATTGCAAACTGTGGCGAAGCAGAAAGGATTTTTTTTTTTTTTGTGGTTTGTTTTGTAGTCTCACTCTCCACTTTTTGCCACAGAGCCAAAACAACTGTAAGCAAAGCAACACTTTTCTGTGGATGAGTTTTTTTTTTTTTAAATAATAGTAATAATAAATAATTATTTCATTCATTTTTGCAAGCTTTCCAATGATATTCCATTTTTTTTTATTTTTTTTTAAATTCCAGGTCTTTATCCCATGGGACAACTCATCTTCTCAAGGACTCGACCTCATCTTTAAAAGTTATTAGAAATTGATTTAAGCCCTAGTTTTGGGGGGGTAAGTGGGGTGATCTCTTCTCCAAAAACGAACCCGAGCCAACGCCTGAGTAAAAATAGCAAAAAAGCAGCACGGCACAGTCAGCGGCTATTTTTAGAAATAACGCTTTGTCTTCAATGTGTTTTTTTTTTTTGTGTGTATGTGTGTGTTTGACCAAATCCATCCAAAATTAAAAATTGTCAACAAGAAAAACGTTGACATCTTGATTTTATGGACGTACCAAGTCCAATTTTGCCTCAACGCACCTTCGCCCCTTCGACGTCACTCACGGCGAGTTTGTTTGTCTTTTTTTTTTTTTTTCCTCCTCCGCCCGCTTTCCTCCTGCCAACTTTTCGTCGCTCTTCTGATATTTTTTCATCGCTTCCGCTTCGCCGCCAGCGCCGCGCTCGCTTCCTCGTCGAAGCGTTGTCGAGAAACCCGGTCACAACGGCTCGTCTGTTTCCTCAACGGCTTTGGGCGCATTTAAGCGCGCCTGGCACGTCAAATGACAGAATCGCACGCACACGATTGTGCACGTCAGGGTTGGGAGGCGGCGGAATGCATTTTATTTTTTCTTCCGCATTCGGGCCTGTGTGCGTGTCCCGTAGGTGTGTGTGTTTGTTTCACATCCGCCGACTTCCCGCTCCGGCTTGTTGCCACCGAACCGTTTTCGGTTCTCTCGCTCCGCCCGGGCCGCAATTCAGGCCGAGATGAATTCCGTCTCGCGTTCGCTTCGAACCCCTCCCATGATGTCCGCTCGCGGGCTCGGCTTGGCTCTCGCTCGGGTCGCCGGCAAATGGGCGAGCCGGCCGGAAGACTTTTTAAAATTAGCCGTGAAAAAAAACAAAACAACAACAACGCTTTCTGCCTGCTCACTTTATTTTGCAGCATGTCAGAACTTGTGAGCAGCTCCTTTTTTTCCCCCACCTCTCGCTGTCCACGTTCTAACCTTTGCCTCAACTTAGGCGCAGCTACTGCCAGTTTCTTCCCCCACCATATTTTTTTTTATGACAGCAGAGCACTGATTATCACTGTTACGTGTGAATTCCGACGAACGTCCCCTTTGTGCAAACCAGCGAAATGCGTTTATGACAATTTAATCTCACAGACAACATAAATACGATAAAATAGCTAACGCAAAATGGGCGTTCAAAAACAGAGTACTTGAGCCACAACGGCGAATAGTCACTAATGTTGAACTCGTGTTGCCAAACAAGCAAATGTTTGTCCCGGCAGGTATTCCAAGTCAGCGAAAGTTCCAGCCAGTCCAAAAACAAAAGGCAGCAGGCGCCCGTGTAGTTAGTGTTCCATGCAACGTAGTTTCCCAGAGCAGCGGTGAGGTCGTAAGAAGACGCCTCTTTGTCCGTTTTTCTCGTCCTTATGCAGGTAATCCTTGAAACATTTCAGACTTCGGCGTCACAAAGGACGCAAAGCGTTCGCGTCACATCACAAGGACTTCAAAGTATGAGAGGAAACAGTGTGAGAAAGATCCGCATTGTAAGAACTTAAAAGCCTTGTTGGAAAATAAAGAGAAGAACTTTAACCGGGCCTCGCTTTCTCACAAAAGATGGCCGCTCGGAAGCAGGGATTGATTCACTGGCGCTGGAGAGCTCGGGGTGTTGTGTCACCACGCTGACAAACACTCCCGACACATGGGCGAGAAACAAGTGATGGACAGACGGAGGGAGGGTTGGAGGGAGGGAGGGGCGGAAGGTCAACCGCAGCCACATGCAAAAAGTGTGTGAGGACGCCCGGACGTCTCCCGGCTATTTCCTGGAGAGCGTCGGCGGCGTTTAGCAGTTTGCCAAAGGGGCACGGGGCAGCGGGGGTGGAGAAGAGGAAGTCGTCTCGGAAGTGGGTGACGATTAGCCGACGGGGGGGGGGGGGTGTCGTCATTACGCGCGTGTCAGGAGGTCAAGGCGATCGATTCGGGAGGAAAAGCCAACAACCGGGTGATTGACACGGAAGGAGGAAAACAACCCCCCCCCCCCAAAAAAAAAGCACGGCAACCGTGTTCGGGATTTTCACAGCGTGCTAATTAGGGAGGAGGTCCAATTATAGACGCGCCGCCGACTTCCAAACAGCGAAAAAAGGGCAGCGTGACAACATTTCGGCGCGCGGTCGTTTCGTCCAGCAGCTTTCAACACGGCGCTGAGTTTTCTCCTGCGAGTCGCCGTCACATGAGCGGCGGACACGTCGCGTTCTCCAGGGCCGTCCTTTCAGTCTGTTTGTGTGTTTTTTTGTTTTTTTTTTCCCTGGCTAAGAGTGACACAAAATCACGGCCTTGAAGGTCGTGCGCATGAATCGTGTTGCACAACACATCACAAGTTTGGAGATGTATTCACCCCGTTGCACGCTTGATTGTGACATGATAATTACCAGATGATTCCCTTCTCCTGAACGCACCTCCTCCTCTTTCTGTCTCTTCGCTTTGTTCCCAACTTTCCCGTCTTCTCTCTGTCCCCTCGTCGGCCGAGCCCGGATCCGAAGCCAAAGGTACGTCCGACGCGCAACTTTCATGAGAGAACTTTTGCGTGGCGGCGAGGAACCCATTTCTCGGAATAGCGGGACCCAAAATCTTTGCTCTCCGGCGCGCCTTTCGCAACGCGCCTGCTCTGATTTCCGTCGCTTTACAGTTCAGCTAACTCTGATTTCCTTTCTTTTTACTTTTTTTTCTTTGAAGACGCAATTTTGACATTTTTATAATCCTCCGATTTGAACTCGTGGCTCGTCGACTTTGCCGTGTAAAGTTTGCCAATCAGATTGCGTTTTGACTCATTTTCTCGAGGGGTGGGGGGGGTCGTCTTGGATGTTTCTGGCCGTGATTGCGCGTCAGTACCTGGGTGGCCACGTCACGATCACAAAAACGCGAAAACGCCGTTTTAAAGAAATATGCTACGTTTGCATAGCATGCGCGCGTCATATTCTTTTTGTGTGCGCGACTAAGTGTGGTTCTGTGTCATCCCAATCATCCCAGGAGCCGAGCAGCGGTTCCCCCACCTTGGTCACCCTAAAGGTCGACCCCAATGGTTTCTTCCTCTACTGGACGGGAGGCGCCAACATGGTAAGACTGCACAAACGCAGACACGCAGGCAGCTTGGGGTTTGAATCCGCCGCCACGTTATACGTAAATAGTCCTTCTCTTGTCCCGTGTCTCCTCCCTGACGTGCTCTTCACCCTTTTCAGCGCATCATCCCGCTCGGGCCCTTCTCGCCCCACAACCGCTCCGGGCCATTACCGCGGCCATATCCGATTCTCCGTCGTCGGCATTTAGCGGCCGTAATTAGCCGACGGCTACGGGCAACGTAATAGCCGGATGCGGTCTGCGAGGCAAGGAGGGGGAGGGGGCTTTGTTTGCGATGCCGCCGGGGATCGATCTCCTTTTGATTATTTTTTTTTATTTGAAAGATCAAATTATCATTCATCATCCAGGAATATTGCACGCCGTGCCTTTTTTTTTAATGAGAATAACTCAACTCCCCGAGCCCTGCGGGGTACTTCTGCTTGCTAAATGATCCCAAAGTCATCAATATTGTCGCCGGTCACGCCCCAGACAGCATTAATATTACCCAACATGTGTCTGTGTGTGTGTGTGTGTGTGTGTTGAGATATTAGGCCAATCTTTTGCCCAAGGTGTCGCCGTGGCCCAATTCGCCAAAGATTTATTTAAAGATGAAGACGAGGGTGTTAACAGTGCGACAGTTCTGTAACAAGACATGCAAATGTGATCCAACTTCCCTGGAAATGCCGGCGACCCAACCCCCGACCCCACCCACCAGTCCCACCAAATTTGTTTAGCCACCACTTCCTGCTTGTTGTCACTACAAACACCCCCCCCCCCCCCCCTCCGTCCACATGCCTCAAATCGTCCGTTAATCCAATCTGCTGCACTCCCCCCTCAACCGCTTCGTTTTCGGCTCTGAAATTCCAGACCCGTTTAGCATTCGCCGCCACCCCCGGGGGAAGGCAGGAAAGAGGACTCGGGCGACGCCGCTATCCCGCTTTCATTTATTAATGAGAGCACTTTTGCGTGGCGGCGAGGAACCCATTTCTCGGAATAGCGGGACCCAAAATCTTTGCTCTCCGGCGCGCCTTTCGCAACGCGCCTGCTCTGATTTCCGCCGCTTTACAGTTCAGCTAACTCTGATTTCCTTTCTTTTTCCTTTTTTTTTTCTTTGAAGACGCCTGCGTGTCTGTAATCAGGGACGGCTTGCAGAGAAATTCCCCTGAGCAATGTTTGAAAAAGGGACCAATCCATTACTGTGCGCTTATTTTAGGACAGTGTTTTCTTTCAATGAAAACTCCACTTGGAAACGAGCAGGATGGAATGGCAGGAAGTGGCGACCAAAAAAAATAATAAAAATGTTAAAAATCCATTTTATTTGCAAACTTATTCAAAAATGGAATAAGGAATTCTCTTGTCCATCACTCATCCTTCCCATCCTAGAAATATGCAGTGTAATGACCTTTTTATTTTATTTACTTACCTCCCCTCCTTTTTTTTTTTTTTAATATTTAATATAAAACATCCACTCTCGAGACCGCTTCCACGTCAACCTTTAGCCACACTTGGAAAGCCGGCGCCATTGATTTATATCCTACCTGCTCTGTTAGCTCCGAGCAGGCTATGAATTCAAAATATTTAAAAGTACCGACAGCTGGTCTCGCGCACATCATGTACTTGGTGTTCCTGTGATATGGTTCACTTTTTTTTTTTTTTTAATATTATTATTTTTTTAAATGTCTCCCCATAGGAAACGCGTTTATTTTGCAAAGTAACCCTTCTGCGAGGTTCCCAAAAGACGCGCAATCGAACCAGAATGAACGACTTCGCTCTCTCCCATGACAGCTGGAAGTCGTCTCTCTCTCGCACACGAGACACGATGATATTTCCTCCCCCTCTTTGCCCCCCCCCCCCCCCCTGCCCCTTCTTGGCGTGAACGTTTTGATTTCCCTCAGCCGCCTTCGCCGAGCAGACGCGCCCCCTTTTCGACTCTGTCGCCCGCCGCCTCGTCAATCCCTGGAAAACGGCGCTGGGGGCGTGGGAAAGTGGGCAGGAAGTTGCGCAGACGTGGTACACATGATGGAGGGTGATTCTCTTGCCCGATCCCCCCCCCCCCCTCCCTTTCTCCAGATTCCTTTCCCTTGCACTTCTCGCTGTCCCTGCGATAAAGTACAACGGACTTTCCCACCCGCCTCACCGCAGGCCATTTACCCCGTAATGCACAGGTGTCAAAACTCGAGGCCCGGGGGCCAGATCCGGCCCGCCACATGATTTGATCTGGCCTGCGGCGGCGAATCACGTGTCTCAAATTCCGTGATTGTTGTTAATATCTGTACAAAATTTGAAATTGTCATGTCATAATTGAAGTCACCGATGGCGTGTAGTGGTACACACGACTTCCTTAGCTGCGGGCAGCGCGGGATCGATTCCCGCTCAGTGATGGTGTCGATATCTATTCTGTGACAGACTGGGAACCAGTTCGGGGTGTAGCCCGCCTTTTGCCCGAAGCTAGATGCGATAGGCTCCAGCTTTCCTGCAACCCTTGTGAGGATAAGCGGCAGATCGTAATTGATAACATTGAGATGTTGCAAGCATTTTTGTGTTACCAAACATCAACGATAGTTGAAAAACCCAATTGCCCTTGATTTCTGATTCCTAAAGTAGTTCATAGCGTTGTGTAAATATGATGATGGCGATTAAAGATTTTTTTTTATAGTTTCAGTCACAATGCACTGTAGCCCGCGACAAATATGAGTCTGACACCCCTGCAAGCGTAAGTCAACCAATTGAAGTGTTTGTGTGCTCCCCGGATAGGGACGACCGACCCCACTCGTAGGCTTGACGCTGACGCCAATTAACAAAAAGTTCCGATGTGGGGGAAAAACTGCTTCAAACGGCCTAATTAACCCAACATAACAAGTTGCGGTTTAATCGGGCGCGCGTGTCCCGTCATATCTTGTCGGGCCGCCGCAGTGTTCCCACCCGCTCGAGAGGCAATTTTGTTTTTCAGGCTTCGGACATACTCTTAACGAGCACACGAAGGCGGCATCTGCTCCAAGCTCGCCGCGTCCAATTAGTTCCTTGAAAGGCCGCTTCAGTCATCGCCGACTGAAAAAGAACACGTGTATAACGTAAGCCAGATGGACGCCTCGTGGTGCAATTGTTGGCAGGTACAAGTAGCGAGCTCATAAACGTGGCCTCCTCGCTTGCCCGACTCGAAACATCTCCGGCGAGCTGACGCCGATCAAAGATGGGCTCGGACGCGCGCGCGGATACACATGCGACGTAAAGTGGTTGTTGGGGAAGTGGAGTGTGTCATTTGATCATGCGACAGCTTCCTCCCCTCTTCCGCACGCTCACGTGTGTCGTTATCTGCGGGTGCACATGGCGCGGCGGGGTGGCGCCCGCTCAATTCCAAAGAATGACGACAAAAAATAAATAAATAAAAATAATCCATCGGCTAGCTGTGTTCTGTAACAATTGTTTTTCACCGAGGATAAAGAATATATGCCTCTCAGTATTGTTACATCTGTCGACAGGTCTATTGTTCCAATATCTGTTGCTTGAAGGGTTTTAATAATCGACACCGATGCCGTTCGTTAGCCCATTTTCATGCATCGTTTGTTAGCGTTAAGATAAGCAGACTTCCCTGAGGCAAATCTACGTCCTGTCGCGAAGCGAGCTGACGTGACCGCCATCGTGCCCTGACGAAAAACTATGTAAAAATGTCTCTCGCGTTGTCCACCGCCGCCTCTGGGGGAAAAACAAAATAATTCTCCTCAGCTTCCTTAAGCATTCTGTTCTTTAATCTACTTTTAATAGCTGTGTAATTACAGGTAGTTGGCTGGTGGGACCCGGAAGGAGCCGCAATGTAAATTCTTGACATTTGCGCGAAAACCCGACACGCCTTTTTGTTTTCATGCCAATCCTGTTAGCGGCTAATGAGCTTCTTATTGAGTCTTTGAAAGGGAGCTGGCTAATCCTTGTCGAGCATATTTGGAACGTTTTGTCTTTGTTTGTCTGTCGGCTGCGCAAGCGTGACCCCACTAAAGTCATAATAGTTTGCGATTAAGTGTTGGTTCTTTTTTTTTTTTTTTTTTTTAGAAGGTTGTCATTTATTGAAAGGGGAACTCCACTAGTTTGCATGAAGAATGTATCCAATAGATCATGTAATGCGGACTCTTATTTTGAAAATGTGATGTTAAATCCTCTCTCGCTGAGAAGATTTTTATCGACAATTACACATTTTCAGGAGCGCTGCCATTTTCGCGAGTCACGTGACCTACGTGCGCGGATGTGACGTGTACCGTGCCGCAACGAACGCTCGATTACATGGGACATCATTTATGCCAGGCGCCGATTTCTCGGATTTATCCTCATCTGGTGAAGAAATGGCAGTATCGGTTGATCGGGAAGACGGAGGAATACTTCGATACAGATTTGAACCTGTGGCTGTAATTGATGTTGAATATTCGGATGGTTCTTCGGGCGGAATGATGCGGCGTCTGACTACTCGGTGGCCTACGTGCGGGACATAAGTGCAGAAAGAAAGGCCTCCGTAGCTCCGCGGATGGTTCGGCCTTTGGCCGAGGTTTCAGACGGCGGAGGCCGATAGTCCCAGACTCCGAAGCTAAGCTAAAGGCTAACGGCCTCCACAGAAGTCGAAGCGAGGCTCGCGTCCCGCTAGTCAGACTTCGCGTCATTCCTGTCCGAAGAACCATCCGAATATTCAACAATAATTACACCCACAGGTTCAAATCTGTATAAAAGTATTTCTTCGTCTTCCCGATCAACCGATACCGCTATTTCTTCACCAGATGAGGATAAATTTGAGAAATATCTCTGCTCGCTCCATTCCCACCAGACTTTATTGCTTTTGATCGGGCTGCTTTGTTTACGTACGGGGATGAGCCTTTATGGCCGCGCGTGACATTTTACAGTCGTCCCCTTTGGTTTTTGCTGTCGTCAACGTGATGTTTCCCCCCCATCTCCCACACCGCTTATTCATCATTAATAGTCATACAGTCGCTGAATATGAAAGTGTTTTTAACGCCACAGAGCACAAAATCGTATGTGGCAAAAATCAACGCAATCCCGTCTGTTTGTCGATAGCCGACTTTCAGCAAGAAGGGAACAATTACAGCGCTCGTTAAAGGTCGTAGGTCTCGTCTGGGTGCGGTGGACCGCGTGGGGGCTTTCTGACATGCTGCCGCCACGCGACATTTGAACCCGACCGCCATCGGTCACCCGAGGATCGTTTTGGTGCGCTGGTCTTTCCGTAAAATGCCTCGGCGGGCGCGGCGACAGGAAAGGAGTGGCGCTCCCTTGATTGTTTTCTCGGCCTTTAATATTCCGTGTCGCGTGCGGGGGCTGCGGCAGGCTAAAGTCAATCAAAGCAGCAAAGGAAGGAGAGAACAAAGTGTTTGACAGCCCAATCAAAGTGCAGTAATTCTTAACCCCGCACCGGCTAAATATAGTCTGACCTCTGCTGAGTTCCGATCGCTACGACAACGCTTTAGCGTCACGGCACGAATCAACGCGTTCGGATTCGGTGAACTTCATTGAACGAACGAACGGACGAATTCGGACAATTGTGTCACCCCGTCGGAACGGTGTCCGGGGGAAGGCTCGGTTCCGGCGTCACGCAGTGCCCGAAGCTCAGGAAAAGTTTAGTAAAAGGCGGGGGAAGACTCGGCGAGTTATGTTTATTCAAATGCGCGTGTCCCACTGATGCCGCGAAATTCCCGACTTCAGGAAAAGCCGACACATTTTGCCGCAGCTATCGGGAGTCCAAAAGTGATAAACGGCGCCGGCAGATGAATGTTTTCTCCCGGCAGCTGCGACGGCCAGCTCAGTATCGCGCAGCGAGACAGGCGGCCCAGCTGAGCACAAGGTCAGAATATGTCAGGAATGTAAAAATGGCCGACCTCCTCGGCAAGCGCGGCCCCCGCCGGCGTTTCGACAAACGGCGCTGTGCGCTAAAACTTGGCATGTTTTTTTTTTTTGGGGGTTGCGAGTCACACGCTGACACATGGCGTAGATAAAAAATTCAGTCAAGACTTGCTCATGCTTCTCTCTCTGCCCCCCCCCCCACCACCACCCCCGCTCCCCCCCCCCCTCCTTCCACACACACCATCTTGCTCAACAAGTCAGGATGTTTCACAAGTTTGAGCCTGCGTGTCGGCCATTAGCAGACATTGCCGCAAACGTGTGCGTTCGAGAGGACGGTAACAAAACGTTAACTGTCAAAACGCACACACGGGCGGCAGACAAAAGTTGTCGTCTCGGTTCTTGCGGTCTCCAAGGAGTCGCCATGGCAATGGCGGAATGAAACCACAGCCTGTGGGAGAGGAGGAACTTTTTTTTATTTTATTTTTTTTAAATGATTGCCTGCCTGCGCGTCCTACAGACCCAGAAGCGCTTTATTCCCCCCGGGGCACAAAACCATTCTCCACAGGCCAGTGGGAGGACACGGTTTGAGTCCCAACTCAATCCGCCGATGCCTTTTTTCAAATCGCTTTCGACGCGGCCGATCGCGGAATCAAAGTCGAGTTTTGAGAGGAACTACAAATTCCGGCCGGGTGTAAAACGCCGAGCGAGGAGGCCCGTCGCAAACAAGACAGTTGTAGCCACTGAGCGAATAACAGGAAGTATGACATAAACAGCCCCCCCACTCCTTTTTTTTATTTATTTATTTATTTTAATTCATGAAAGAAATGATGGAAGAGTGAGGAAACCGTGGAGCAGGAATGACGAAAGAGATGCTGCAAAAATGCCGAAAGGCAACCAGCAGGGCTCGAGAAATCCACTTCTGGACAGCATCAGCCCCAGCACCTGCGGTTTCCGGAACCGTTGCGCAATGCCCCCCCCCCCCCATCTTCCGTTCCCTTATCAAAGTGATACAAAAATGCCACTTTTGTTCTTTTCGACGGCGCCTCACTTTAAAAAAAAAAAAAAAAAAAAAAAAACTTTCCAGGAAAACGTCTGCCCTTCGCGGCGATGCGGTGCCGTTCTGAAAAGCTTGAGTAAATGCCGCTTGGACTTGCACGTCGGCGAAATGTGGGCAAGTCCAATTGCGAACCCGGACCAAGCTGCTGACTCACCGAGAGAGGCACATTTGACTCACGGGTCGATTGGGAACAAAATATACAAAAAATGTTAACACAAAGCCGCTAAAGTAAATCTTTGATTTTTTTTTTTTTTTTTTTTTTTAGGAGGTGGAGATTCTGGACATTAGTACCATCAGGGACACCAGAACAGGAAAGTACGCCAAACAACCGAAGGTAGGTTTGCGCGCCGCAAAGGCGTCACCTCCCGCCGCCGACGAATTTATGCCGCTCGAGCTGGCAGAGCCTCAGCCCAGATGGAGCGGAAAAGCGACAGAACCGCCTGACGGAGACGCCAGTCCGACCTCTCCAATGGCGAAATCGCAGTTAGATGTCCCAAAAGTCTCGGTCCGCTTCCTTTTTCGTTTGAAAGACCCGAGCCCGTCTCAGATTTGCAGTTTTTCTGCTGCTCACGTCTGTCCAAACGACACCTGAAACCAAAAAAAAAAAGGAAGTGCGTCTTGGACTTTTGTGGCGTCATGTAGCCCGGAGAGATTTTGCGGACGAAAAACGCTCGAAACTGCCGTTGGGCGTCGACCGTGAACGCAATCGCGCTGTGTTTGCCCCAGGACCCCAAGGTCCGGGATCTGCTCGGCTTCGGGAAAGGCGACAACGTGGAGGGGAAGCTGGTCACCGTCGTCCACGGCAACGACCTGGTCAACATCTCCTTCCTCAACTTTCAGGCAATGCAGGAAGACACGGCCAAGGTAACTATGGCGACCGGGCGCTCCCCTCGTCCGTCATTTCCGCCTTTCCTCGTCCTTCCTTCCTCGCCGATCCCAACTTTTTGACTTTTGCCAGGTTTGGACGGACGAGCTGTTCACTTTAGCCACGAACATACTTTCCGAAAATGCATCGCGGAACACGTTCCTCCTCAAAGCGTAAGAGCGCCGTTGCGAGATCCCGAGAGTATGACACACGGGTGATGGATTTTTTGTTGTTGTTTTGTTTTGGGGTGGTGGGTTGTTCAGGTACACCAAGTTAAAGCTGCAAGTGAATCAGGAAGGGAAGATCCCGGTGAAGAAGTGAGAGACACGCCCCGGCGGTGCGGTGGCGGTCGTTGAAAACGAGTACTCAGCGAGGTCTTTCTGCCTTGCAGCTTTCACAAGATGTTTTCGGACAAAAGGCGGGTGGAGACGGCTCTGGAGCAGTGCGGCCTCGTCAACAACAAGGTAACAATGACGCCGATTTAAATATCGGAACCCACGTGGGGGCTGCCGCCACTTCCCCACGTTTCCTGTCGCCATTTTCAACCGTTGCAGTGAATTCTCGGTTCTCGGACGTCTCCGTTCTCGAACAGATCGGTTTTCGAACGAAAATCGGTACTTGACCCGGAAATAATATAACCCGCATGACGTGCGTCGTTATCGTATATAACGTGGAGATACCAATTCTGTTTTCGAACAAATCGGTTCTCGATCCGCCTTCCGGAACGGATTGCGGTTCGACAACCGAGGTCGTACTGTATTTCGTCGCGATCCTTCTGCTTGTTATGCTTTTTGCCAATTTGTTCAAAGTCACAACACAACCATTCTACACACACACACAAAAGAGTGATTCCTTTTCTTTGAATGGGTTATGTCACAAAATATTCGCTGCGGTCGTTGTGATTTTCTGGGCTCAATCTGGGTTTCTTCAGTTCCGATGATCTGACGGGCCCCTCCTTTTCTCCAAACTACGGCCATAAAGTCACAAGACTTGACGCATAAGGGGCCGATTTATACAATCGTCGCTGTCAGCAATTCCGTTTGTGTTGTTTTTCCTCGTGCCGCTCACACAGAGCAGATTCATCTCATCAGCTTTTGGTTTGATTTCGGGTCTTGATCTTCTGCCTAGCGATGTTTCTTGGTTCCTCTTTTTGCATCTCCGCAGTCCGACGGATTAAAGCCAGATGAATTCACATGGGAAGCCTTTCAGAAGTTTCTGAACAGTCTATGCCTGCGCTCTGAGATCCAAAGCATTTTTGTGGAAAGGCAAGCGCCACGCAGTTAGCACGCTCGTTTTTTTTTTTGTTTAGTTTTTTGGGGGGGTTTTGTTTGTTTCACCCGCTTGTCTTTCCCATCTCAGTGGCTCCAAGGGGAAACCTTTCAACTCGCTGGACCAGCTGACGGACTTCATCAACCGCCGGCAGCGCGACTCCCGCCTGAACGAGGTGCTGTACCCGCCGCTCAAAAGAGAGCAGGTCCGACAGATCATGGAGAAATACGAGACCAACATCAGCCAGCTGGAGAGGGGTCAGTTCGCAGATGAACCCGGACAAAGGTTCTCCGACGAGGATTGCACAAAGACCGCTAAACTGCGTCTCGCTTCCAGACCAGATCAGTTTGCAGGCCTTCACGCGGTATCTGGGAGGGGAGGAGAACAGCATCGTCCCTCCGGAGAGGCTGGACATCATCGACGATATGAATCAGCCACTGTCGCACTACTTCGTGAACTCCTCCCACAACACGTACCTCACAGGTCCAAACGCCGGCACGCCAGAAATCCGCAGGAACGCCAGCGTCGCAGATCCTAGCGACTCCCGTGGTGTGCTCTTGTCTGTTTCCAGTGGGTCAGCTGACCGGTCTGTCCTCGGTGGAGATGTACAGGCAGGTGCTGCTCACCGGCTGCCGCTGCATCGAGCTGGACTGCTGGAAGGGTCGACCCCAGGACGAGGAGCCCTACATCACCCATGGCTTCACCATGACCACCGAAATACCCTTCAAGGTGTGCCGCGCCGCCTTCTGGAGGCCGCAGAATTGCAGCACCTCTTTGCTCCGGTGGATTCCGCCATTTCTGTCTCTCTCTGATCGCAGGAGGTAATCGAAGCCATCGCCGAGAGCGCTTTCAAGACTTCGCCCTACCCCGTCATCCTGTCCTTTGAAAATCACGTTGATTCGTAAGTGGCGACAAAACGGACCGCCTGCTGCTGCAGTACTTACTGAGACCGTATTTAAAAAAAAAAAAAAAAGATTGATGGTTTTAGCCCTTCAACATGTTTAAATACGCTCATCAAAACAAAATGATGTCAAAACGTAAGGAATTCCTCGGGATTTGGCTTGACATCCAGGCTTATATGCCTTGTGCGCCGTGTTTTCAGCTAGTCAGGATCAGGGCTCGCCACAGTTCAACCCATAAAAACGATCACCTAAAAATGCACAACAGGCGGGTAAACACATTGACTGCCATTGACGGCATTAGACGTCAAATGGCAGTGAATGAGTTTTCAAACTGACGAGGTTCATCCAGTATATAAAGCTTTTTTTTTTGTCATTTCTTTTGTTGGGCAGGGCCAAGCAGCAGGCCAAGATGGCGGAGTATTGCAGGACCATATTTGGAGACGCCTTGCTCATTGAGCCATTGGAAAAATATCCAGTAAGATTGACCTCCAGTAAAATAGGTCGTCTTATTGTCCTTTTCAGTGATGTGTTTTAAATCCGGGCTGAGATCTGTCTGCCCCTTGGTGTTCATGGCCAAAAGTATTTTTTGGGAAGTCTTGACATGTGCGATAGCCTCCGCTTGAGATGTTTCTGGTTCTGTTGCGCAACGGAAGCTCCTTCACCTTTTCCATCTCGCGCCCGACGACAGCTGGTCCCAGGCCAGCCCCTGCCCTCGCCGCAAGAGATGCTGGGCAAGATCCTCATCAAAAACAAGAAGAAGCATCAGCACTACCGGCCTTCCAGCGGCGGCAGCATACGACGACGAGAACTGGAGGAGCAGTCGCCGCCCCACTCTGGTACGCAAAACGACAAAATCTGTTCTTGTGCGGCGAGCCCACGGACAGCTGGGCGCACGCCTTTAAAAGTTCTGTCTGTTGTTGATCTTGCGCTGAATTCACATCCCTGAACCTTTTTCGGGATATTTGCTGGTTCTACGTTATGTCTAACTTGGTACACTATGACCGCAGTCCCCGGAATCCTGAACTTTCTCGACGTCTGCGACTTTAGAACTACTGTAGTCATTGTTTGCAGCAGACGTGCTCAGGCTTCATCGGGCGGTTTGTGTGTGTAGACTGCCCTCTGTTGGAAGGCGAGGGAGGACAGGTCATGTCCAGTGCGGAGGAGAAACTCGCCGAGAGGATTGTCAAAGACTCTGACCCGCGCAAGTCCATCGGTAGGTCCAACGGGCGATTGGAGCTCGGTTTTGTTCGAACGAGCGTCGTCGCCTCGGGCTATTCACCCGCACGTTCCCAGGAGGCGAGGGAGAGAGCGAGGAGGACGACGAAGACGAACACGCGACCGAGCTGAAAAAGCCAAACCCGGATGAGGTATGACCCCCCCCCCCCCGCGCGCCCCCACCTTCGCACCGGAGCTTTGGATTCTGATCGGCCGGCGGCCAGGACTGACGGCTCTGTCCGGCCTAGGGTACGGCCAGCAGCGAGGTCAACGCCACGGAGGAGATGTCCACGCTGGTCAACTACATCGAACCTGTCAAATTTAAGAGCTTTGAGCATGCCACCAGTAAGTGCGATAGCGATATTCTTACCGAGCAGCGTTTGCCTTGAACGCTAACGTCAACCGTTTGTTGTTCTCCAACACCAGAGAGGAAGAAGTACTTTGAAATGTCGTCGTTTGTGGAAACCAAAGGAATGGACACGCTGAAGAATTCGCCCATTGAGTTTGTTGAGTATCCTTCGACGCCGGCCCGGGAGGCGCGTTACCGCTGCACTGCGGATGTTCGTCGTTACTTCCGTGAATTCGTGTGGCACGCGCAAATCCCAAACTAACCCGGGTGGCGATTTCGGCAGTTCCTGTTTAGTTCTCGTTTATTTGACATCAAAGAAGTCGATGTGTTTTTGCTTTCGGGAACGGGTTGAGCTTTAGTCCCCCTTTAACAGCGCTACTCCAGGTACAACAAGAACCAGCTAAGCCGAATCTACCCGAAGGGAACCAGGGTGGACAGCTCCAACTACATCCCGCAGCTCTTCTGGAACGTCGGCTGCCAGATGGTGGCGCTGAACTTCCAGACCCTCGGTGAGCGCGCGTGACCCGGAGCGTCGTCAGCGTTTGCGTCTCCTTCATCGCTTTGTGGGCTTCCTCTTAGATCTGCCCATGCAGCTCAACATGGGCGTGTTCGAGTACAACGGCCACAGCGGCTACCTGTTGAAGCCCGAGTTCATGAGGAGGACGGACAAGCACTTTGACCCGTTCACAGAGAACATAGTGGACGGAATCGTTGCCAACACAGTCAAAGTGAAGGTCAGGGCAAACGCCACGGCGGCATCAGTCGGGTTTTTGTGAGTACCTAAACGTAACTTGGGCACTTTGTCAGGTGATCTCGGGCCAGTTCCTTACCGATAAGAAGGTTGGCGTCTATGTGGAAGTGGACATCTTTGGACTCCCAACAGATACAAAACGGAAATACAGGACAAAAACCTCCAACGGGAACTCGTTGGATCCTGTTTGGGACGATGACGCTTTTGTCTTTAATAAGGTCGGCGACGATTTCTCTCTTTTCTTTTTAGTTGTGCTGCCGCCTTGAAATTGAAAACGCTCCCCCCCTCCCGCAGGTGGTCCTCCCCACGCTGGCCTCGCTGAGGATCGCCGTCTTCGAAGAGAACGGCAAGTTCATCGGACACCGCATCCTCCCCGTTTCGGCCATCAGACCAGGTCAGTCCGCGCGGGCGGCTCCCGAGGACCGGTACGCCCGAACCTCGAGCTCGGATTGGATCGCGTCCTCCTTTTTAGGTTACCACTACATCAACCTCAAGAATGAGTTGAACCAGCCTCTCCTGCTGCCCTCTCTCTTGGTCTACACCGAGGCTCAGGACTACATTCCCAACGAACACCAGGGTGAGCGGACCGCAACGCAGCCCCCCAAAGCGAGAACATTCCATTTCACCTCCCCGCCCCCGACAAAAATGTGAATTTCTTTCACGTGCGTCTTCAGAGTACGCCGAGGCCCTGACCAATCCCATCAAACACGTCAGCCAGCTGGACAAAAGGGAAACGCAACTTGCTGTGCTCCTCGAGGAGAACTACGAGGTGCGCGCGGCGGCGCTCGTCTTATTTTGTCCGTTTTTCTTTGTATTTGTTTTTTTGTCATTTTCGCTTACGTCCGAGTCTTGTTGGCTCCTCTCAGCATTTCCCCAACCAGCCTAGAAACGGCGAGGCCAAAAGGGATCAGGAGGTCACGCCGGGGCGCATGGTGTCGCCGTTCCCCCCTCCTTGCCGACCGGACGAATGCCCCGACATCATCCAGCCAGGTACCACCTCCGATGGGTGGAAAAAAAAAAAATAATAATAATAATAATCTGACCTACGCCGCATGTTGCTTTTTGATTTCTGCCCCCCCCCCCCAACAACCCCCTGCTGCTTGGTTTCTTCCCCCATCATCCATTTCACACATCTGCTTCTCCCTCGTTTTTTTTTTTTTTTTTTTTTTTGTGCGTTTTCGCGTAGCGCAAAGCCAAAAGGAAGACCTCATCGCCGCCGTCCTGGCAGGTAAACCGCCGCGTCACTTTCAGCGCCCGCGTCCGCCTCTCCCTCACCCGCGTCCCGTTTTCCCTTCCCCGCCGGTTTCGACAATTCCCCTCCGCTCACGTTTGGCCTCGTCTCTCAGACGTGCAGGCGCAGTCGATAGACGAGCTCAAGCAGCACAAAAACTACGTCAAGCTCGTGAAGAGGCACAACAAAGACCTCAAGGAGTTGCGAAAGAAACACCTGAAGAAGGTACGCGCACGTCCTTCCGCATGTGTAAATTTCGACAAAGCGTCCTGGTGTCGTCGTTCAATTTTCCGGCGAGTGACATCAGGAGCCGAGTCCGGCAAAACGAAGTCAACGTACCGCCGCGCTTCCTGCGTTTGTCCGTTAGGTGTGGAATCTCAACAAGGAGCAGAAGACTCGGAGTACCCAGCTGGAGTGCGATTTGCAAAGGAGGCGCAGTCAGATGGAGAAACACCTCAAACGCAGCGTCAAGAAGAAGTAAGGAACCGCGGGACGGCGACGCGCCGTCGGAGAAGGGCGCGCCGTCACGCCTCGCGTCTTTTGCCTTCCAGCGAGCCCCAAGAGCCGGTGCGGCGAGAACTGTCGGCCCTGGATCGGGAGCACGAAACCAAGACGGTCCAGCTCAGGGAATGGGAGATGCAGGAACTGCTGAATCTCCGGCAGCAGCTGCACTCGCTGGAGAGGGACAAGCAGCGAGCGTACCTGCAGGAGGTGCGGGAGAAAATCCCTTCACCAAAACAAAAAAGACCCCGAAGGGCGCTGGCGCTCACCCCGCTTGTGCTGTTTGCATCTTTTCAGTCCTTCCAGAGGTTGAAGGAAACGGCGCACGAATGCCAAGCGACTCAGCTCAAGAATCTCAGGGAGATGTGCGAGAGGTGAGCAAGCCGCCATCGTGGGGGAATTCACAACCCGGGGGAATTTTCCCAACGTCATTTTGACCCCCCTCCCCCTAAACAGGGAGAAGAAAGACCTCCAGAAAATCCTCGACAGGAAGCGACAGAACAGCATCAGCGAAGCCAAGAGCCGGGACAAAGACAAGGCGGAGATGTAATTATTTATCTCGGAACGTGTTTGTCGTCATTCGTTTTCATCCAAACGCTGCGCCTGCGCTCTTATCTGCAGAGAACTGAACGACATCAACAGGAAGCACATTCAAGACTCTGTCAGCCTAATACGCAGGGTAAAACTCGCTTATCCTCAACGTTTTACTGTCATCAAGAGATTATTTAAAAAAAAAAATGTCCTTCCTCCTCAGCTGGAGGAGGCGCAGAGCATGAGGCTGGACAAGCTGACGATGAGGCAACGAGAGGTCCTGCAACACATCGACGACGAGCTGCCGGCGGTGAGCCAGCGCCGCTTCCGTCGGCGTCAAACGTTAAACCCGACCCACGGGCCGGAAGTACCGATAATTGCCGTTCCAAAGATTTTGCCTCCTCGTGGGAGCGCCGATTCCCCAAAGTACTTACAAAAACCGAACAGTTAGTTCTGCGACCGAAGTTGGATCTTAAAATCTGCTTTCCGCACTTTAAACGAATGAAAATGCCGTTAATCCGTTACAGCCTGCTAAAGAAAGTTTTTTTTTTTTCCACAAGAAAACTGGTGGATATTGTTCAATCGTCTGTCTATGCGTATTGATCCCATGGTTGTATTCCAATATCTGTTGCTTCGGCCATTATAACACCACCAGATAAATGCTAATCATCGGCATGCCTATGGGGTTTTCTATTCTTCCCTAGCATTAAGCTAAGCGGACTTTCCCGAGGCAGACGTAAGGGATGGAAAACTCGTTCTCTGAACTCGACGGGATTCAACGCAAAGAACTGCCCGAACGACGGCTTGTAATTTGAAAACCCGGTCGTTGAACCCGTTTTGTTTTTTTGCGTTTGTGTCCGGTGCAGCTTCAGGCTGAGCTGGACACCAAACTGAAGGACGAGTCCCTCCGGCTACCGGAGGAGATCCGCCAGCACCTGCACCTGGAGCTCCAAAACAAAAGTCTGCACAATAACGCCCTGTCCTCGCCCACGTCCACCAACGGCAGCCCGGCTTCGGGCTCGCCCTCCAACTGCTCCACGCCCAGCGACCCGTCCACGCCGAACCGCGGCACTTGGAACAGGAACACGGACAGCGTCACGTCCTCTGCGGGCGGCTCTGCGTCTTCGTTGTCGACGTCGGCGCTGTCCGAGGTGGACGTGTCCTTCACTTGAAGTTCTTCTTTGTACAAATTCATTTAAAAGGGGGCTGTAAGGATTCAAATATGGGATTGTAATGATTTCAATTATGTAGTTTATTTTTTTTTTAACTTCTGTTTTAGTCAGATAAGACCAGTCGTTCTTAGCAAAAAAGGTTCTACGGACTTTGCTTGATTTTTATGTTAACCGGCGATCATGATTTTCACATTTCATAACTCATGGGACTGTTTTGTGACTTTTTTTTTTTTTTTTTTACTTTTTTAAAATTTTATTTTAACCTGTAACGGCAGTAGTTAACCAGCATGTGGCGCTACGGCCTTGACGTTTTTTTTTCGTTTTTTTTTTTTTTAAACCCCCACTTTGCACTGTGCAGGCGTCTCCTCTGAAGCCCCCTTTTTAGCAGACACACTACCATTGTCACTTGATTGTTGCACAAATACAACGGTACTTTTAATTTATCGGACGTTTTTATCTGTAAATTCCCGTCCTCCCCCACCCTATGCGATGTTTTAAAATTTTCTGCCAAAAAAAAAAAAAAAAAATGTTTCCCTGTGGAATTGTGGGGGTTAAGCAACGGCACTCGCCTTGAATGTTTGTTTCCTGTGTGTATGTTTTAGTTGTAAGTGAACTTTACTACTGACTACAGATGCCGTAGTGACAGATCAGGAAAGTCAGCGTCTTTTTTTTTTTTTTTAAATGTCTGATCTTTCCTGACCTTCCTCACTCTTTGAGCACTGGCTGCCTGTCTGTCTGAATGCCCCCCCCCCCCCCCCCCCCCCGCCCACTCTTTGTCAACTCCTACCTTTTATTTAAATGGCATTTTAACAACGTCTGCTGAGTCCGTGGGTGTTTTGTTGGGGGCAAAAAACCGAAACTTAAATACTGACTCAAGGTCGTAATCTTAAATTGTTATGGTAGTATTCCGGACCTCACAGTTGCCCAGTATTTGTATACATGTATATATTTTTGTATATTAATCCCCCCGCCCCAAGTGATGACACAGTTCTGCACCAGTACGTCGTCACTTGGGCGCGAACGGTGGGTGTGTTTTCGAGAGGATGTCGAGAGGCGAGTTTTGTTTTCAGTTTGTAAACATGAAGCTTCTGAACTCTCTACTACTTGCCTGGCATTGCACACTCTCGCGCAGTAAGTAGAAGAAATATTTTTTTAAGCGAAAAAGTGGATTGGTATTAGCGTCTGGTAGAATTTACAATCCGACCTTTCCAGGTGATGCGACCGAGATGCGCGTGAGCCAGAGTCCTGACGTGGAGGCCCCGGAGGGCCAGCTCGTCGTCATCCACTGCTGCTGGCCAGAATATTACCAAAGAGTCAAGGTCAAGTGGTTGAAAAACTCGACCGCTTATCGGGGCGACCCCCGCTCTCCCCAAAATTGGCGGAAAGATTCCGAGAAGTGCGGGAGCTTAGAATTCGCCAACATCAGTCGAGAGAACTCGGGCACGTACGTGTGCCAGGTCAATGCGGAAATACCGCTTCTGGCTGAAGCAAGCGGTAACGGTACGGTCGTTAGTGTAACGCAGCGAAAGTCCAATGGCACTGCAGAAGGAGGTCAGCAACCAAGACTTAAAACCCCATCTCCTCGGGTTTTTGTGTGTATTCAGAAAATGTCTTTCCAGGTGGTACCAGAAGTCCTCTCTGGGTCACGCTTGTGACTTCCATGGCTTCGCTGACTTTGCTGCTCGTCGTCGCGCTCATCTGCAACTGCAAATTCAAGCGGACAAAAGGTCGGTCAAAAAAATTGTCACTTCGGACACACAATTTTTTTTTTTTTTTTTTTTAATGGTGCAGCAACACATGTAGACAGACAATATAACAATACAGCCATCTATTAGTTATCCTCTGCGAAAAATCCCCACAAACCAGAAAGAACCTCAATGAATTCATCTTATTACAATATTTTACAAAGTAAATTTAAAAAATTGCTCTAACATTTATTTTATTTTTTTACGACAACAACGAAAATGCTCAGTATTATATTAAAAATATTGAGTGTGTGTGCGTGCGCGACATAAGGAGTCAAGGTGATCTACGAAAGCCCCCGCTCGGACTCGGACGTCGGCGTGACGGTCAAACACCGCAGCAGCGACTCGGCCCAGTGGGTGAGTGCACTCCGGCGGAGGGGGTGAAAGGTCACGGGCCATGCGACGCGTGACGCCCGCCTGTGTCTTTTAGTGCGAGGTGCTCGTGTACGAATCCGTCGACTACTTTGAGCGTGCGGACATGAAGCCAAGTATGTGAGGACGCACGCGCTCAGAAGATGTGGCCACGAATACTACACCTATCCCACTGAAATCTTGTTTGCATTGCTTAACTTTTACTGCATGTATCATTTAAATACTTCACTCACAAAATATGTTCCGGAAAACCTGAATTGATGACGTTCTCGGCCATGAGGTGCCATTGTTGCGGTGCAGTTTCCGGACCGCGATGCTAAGTGGAAAATGTGTGTGTGTGTGTCTGTGTTTGAGATTTGTGGTCATGAGTGGCGGGTCAGTGACAGGAAGTGGAAACAACAACGGTGACATTTCAAGTAGTTTCTCTCTGTAACCGTCGGGCTTGCAGTTCTGCAGGTAGTCGTCCCTGCGCGCGCAGACGACAGAAATGTCTTTGAAAATAAAAAGCAATTTGTTTTTGTAAATAACTCCGTACACTGGGTGTCTTATTATTTGCAATGATTGCCATGCTAGCAAACGTCAACCGGGTTGACCCGATCGGTCGCTCGAGGGATCAAAGCGGCTCCCGCCGACACACAGTCGAGGAGGAAACTGACTGGACCTGCAGACGGTCACGTGCGCTCTCTCGGGGTGTCTTTGACAAATACGCTGCCTGAACGAGGGCGTACTCAAGACTGTTGACGAAATGTTCAAACTATTCCGCCAAGCGGACATTAGCTTAATGCTAGCACATAATGCGGAACACCACAAGGAGGCTAACAGAAATTAGCGCGGGAGCTCTAAACCTTCCCACGAGCTAAGGTGAGCAGAAACTCAGTCCATTTTATTTTGTCATTCTCTCGTTTTTTGAAGTACTGTTTACTTAGCTTCTTCTACTTCTTTTCCTTTCGGCTTGTCCCAAACTGTCAAAGTCTGCTCTCTCTAACCTTGTCTCCAAAACATCCAAGTTTGGCTGTCCCTCTAATGAGCTCATTCTTAATCCTATCCGACCTGATCACTCCGAGCGAGAAACTCAACATTTTCATTTCTGCTACCCCAAGTTCTACTTCCTGTCGTCTCTTCAGCGCCACCGTCTCTAATCCGCACATCATGGCCGGCCTCACCGCTGTTTTATAGACTTTGCCCTTCGTCCTCGCGGAGACTCTTCTGTCACATAGAACACCAGACACCTTCCGCCAGCTGTTCCACCTCGCTTGGAACTCGTGCGTGCATTGTTAAAAACCCATTTATAAAAACTGCGATGATAGCAGATGTAGATCTATAGATGCTAGATTTCAGCATCAGAAATGCACCCGAGATCGTCGCCCGGCGTTGATGTTGAGGGACACCCGGAGGGTCTCGGGCTTTCGCAAGGGGCTGGATCGCGATCAGGACGGAGCGATGGACTTCAAGGAGTTCATGATTGCCGTCACCCGGCTGACCTGCTTCTGCAAAGCGGTCTTCTGTCTCGCCAAATTAAAACCCGTTTGAGCACTGGAACGTCAGAGTCAAGGGTTATATCTTTGTTCAGTTTTACGCGTGCAAAAGAGACAGAGGGGCCTTTTGTCGTTGAGCAATAGGAGGAAAAACGTCACGGTGGTCTTGGTTGAGGCGAAAGTCTAACAAAGTACACGACTGCAGCAGGTTCTCATCTAAAAAAACCACAGCGTCACCTCTTTCAATTCAAAGCGCTCGAGTCAAGATTAGCACTCGTTCAGTTTTCCTGACTTACGGGGACGTAGCTAAAACCGGAGGACGACCCAGCCATCGTCTGACGGTGGAACTTTTGTGACATTTTCGGATTTGTTTCAGTGTAATGGGATGTAGCAAAATGTTAAACCGTGGACCTCGGCTCAGTGAAGGCCTGCTCGGATGCGTGTGCTGCCCTCCGGTGGTAAAACGGCAGACGGGTTTGGCTGGCGGGTGTGACGGAAACATTGCACTCATTCAACCTGTCTGCTCAGCTGACCGCGTGCTCCCGTACTAGACGTGCCGATCGAGCCGCCATCTTGGAAGTGTTCCGTCAAACAGGATGTTCCGTGTCGATCTGATAAAATGCCAACGTAAGTTATGCACGGCATGTGCAGGTCTCACCTCTTAACATTCAAGTTATGACTGTAACTTTGTTCACTGAGACAGCTGATCTCACAGCTCATCAGTCCTGCGCTTATATCAGTGTTTCCAGAGGAGAAAAATATATCACTGAGTATTGCTGTATTGGCTGTCTATGTGTTGCTGCACCATTTGTGTTCAATCCTTTTCCCAAACTGTTAAAGCTTTGCAACATTGATGCTAATTAAAATTAGCATGAAACAAGCAGATTGAATAGCTAAAACCTTGGTTATTTTAAATACTTAACGTGTGCTTGTTTTACTTTATTTACTTTGACGGTAAAGTACAAGCGTAAGGCCGGAATCCTGAAATTGGTGATTCAAGTCACGCGGCGCTACGGGAGTACTCCCAGCCGCAGTCCGAGCACAAAGGCCCCGCTCATAGCGCACGACCCGCTCACCTTTGACCCACATCCGGCAGGGCCGCATTGCTCTGCAATTAGCGCAGGAACTTTTTCAAATTGGCTCAAATTTAGACTTTTCTCGATAAGGCGAACCCGTCGATGCCTTAACTTGAAACGTGGTTTCATCGCAGGCGCCTGGATCGCACCGATAACGAACGAGCGGCGGGTGACGCAACGCACCCCCCCCCCCGACTGCGTGTGATGTAATCGAAGGCAGCCGAGTTCGCGTGAGCGGCCCACTTATTCGACGGAAACCCGCGGCGGGGGAGACTTTGAACTCCTTCGTCGTCAAGACGCCGCGTGGAAAAGTCAACCTCGGGGCGGATCTGGGAAATATGACAATTAAGCCATTACACTACTCAACATCAATGTGCGTGTTGGAGTGGATGTTAGATGCCAAGCAGCTTTGATCAATGGTTGCTTTCTTCAGTACAGTAAAAAATAAAATAAAAATAAAAGCCGCTGATAGTAAAGAAAAGGGGTTGAATGACTTTATTAATTCTAGAACGTGCTTGATTTTAATGGGGCATCTTTGTGTCAAGAAAACATTTCAGTGTTGAAAGATATTGTTTTTCAAATTACAAACGAGAATCACAAATATTCAAAATGCACGATTACAAAATATCCCACTAGTACTTTTTTTTTTTCAGATATTGATTGCCCGAGCCTTGGTGTGCCCTCATTATCGCACATCTCTGTGCGTTGCTCCAGATCAATAAGGTGGTTTGGCCTTTGGCTGCAGGGCTCCGGATGCACATTCAGATCAGACGAACGACTCGATACGTCCTCTGGTCGCCCTGATGACGAGTCACAAGAGAACATGGCTTGGTGGTTTTTGTTTTTTGTTTTTTCTCGCCTGTGGACTTGACTCATTGTATGGCAAAAATAAATCAAGGCATAAAACCCAATATAACTCTTCCCTAATTTAGCTTTTGGTCAAAGAAAATACATGTCAATATATCTAATTGGAATTATGACTATAAATAGAATACAGTACGTAAAATACCGAATTTAAATCATTGCAAAACGAGCATATTATTGTAGTCCTTTTGCAAATTGTTACTGTTCGTGTGGCAGTGACAATAAAGTTATATTGTATTTTATTCTATTCTATAATAAAAGCAAGTCCTCCCCCCCCACCCCACCCCCGTTGACCCCAAAAGTTTGGAAACATATTTCAGGTTCCAAGTATTTATGAATATGATCACGTTAAAAGTGGATAAATATTTTGCCCTGCGTTATAAAATTCTTACTTACGTTCAACATGGATGCCAACAATCTGTAAGAAATCAAAATACGTTACAGTATTTAAAAACTATATACAAAAGATAAAATATAAGGATAGCGATACTGAAAAAAATCAAACATTGTTTTTATCAATATTATTCAATAAGCGGTGTTTGGCGTACTAGTTATGTTTCTGATGCAATACCCTGGCGGAAGGAGCCAGTATCTGGTAACAGGACGGCAGAGGTTAGCCTCGTTGCCTGGATACCAACTCAGGAGGTGGCGCATGATGCGCCGTCCTCCGAGTGAAACTGGCTTCCGTCGTCGGCCATTGCGGCTCAGGCGCTCGCACGCACTCAACGGGCCCCTCATCCCCTCGCTCGACCCCGAATGTCGCCGTTTTCCCCGTCGCCGCTCAAGTGGCACTGGCGGCGAAAACACTAGCGCCATTTCTGTCAACGTCCATGATACGCTATGCGACCGCAGCGGATTCCAGAGCCCGACGAGCTCGGAACGGCTGCGACGAAGAAGTAGCCGGTCGCCTTCGGTGTTCCTCGCCTCTTCGGCCCGGCTCGCAGGTACTGTCGAGCGGCTCGGTCGTTCGTGTGTACGTCGTGTCTTTTTTTTGATTCTCCACGCGTCGCTCGCATTTACTCTGTGACGACATGGCGCACATTTTTGAAGCGAGCAAACTGACAGTCCTCTCGGGTCGCCTTCCAGGAGCAGCTCCTCCTCCTGTCCCCTTTGGTCATAACAACGACACTGCGTCGAAGCTTTCGTGTTACCCCCCCCCCCCCCTCTCCCTTTTTTTTTTTTTAAATAAAATAAAATAAAAATAACAATTTTGGATGCCATGTTGCCCACTCGCGAGTAAACCACTTGGCCTCACAATGTCAGCAGGTCGCCGCTTGCTAGCTTAACGCTCTTTTTTTTTTTCCCTCGCTCGGAAACTCGGAGTGTCACAAACAAGTCATTTGCCGGACGAACGTCAAAGTGAAAGCGAAAATATAAGTCGCCGCACAATTGGAGGTGGTCATCTTTGAAGCCGTCGTTGTGCTACACGATTAGCTCCCGAGCTAACGTTAAAGGTCGGTGGTCCGGCTAACTTGTGAAATACACATGCTAATGGCGCTAGCGTGCTAATTTTAACCGCGCACGCCGTAAGAGCTCGTTTTGGGCAAAACCGCACACAGTGGACAGGACTTTAGTTGTCAGCTGTACAGAGTTGAAATATGCTTCGAGGTGAATAAATTGGAATAATCACACCATACGTCCCCCCCCAAATAATGGCTTGTAGGACGGGTTTTCTCCTGAATTACGAACGTCGGCCTGTCAAATTTATTGGCTTGACAATGTAGAAATTGTGTGTGTGTGTGTGTGTGTGTGTGTGTGTGTGTGTGTGTGTGTGTGTGGTGTGTGTGTGTGTGTGTGTGTGTGAATGTTCAAGCGTAATGCCGATTGTAAGACTTTACTTAAGAATGATTGGCGGAAGTAAACCTGTCAAATATTGGGAAAACTTGGCATCCTCCCCTCAAAGATCAGCTGAATGATTTAAATCGATCACAGGACGAGGTGTTGGATATGGAGAATATCTCGTTTCTTTACATGACTGTGAAAATAGTCGCAGTCTTTTGAGCGTTCACACAATTCTCAAGATGAGGTCACGTCCACCTGGACTTTGAGGCAACGGTGTTGGGCTGCCGGTTTCTCACAGTTAAGCTTCTTAGCGTTTCCCTTTTGACGCCTCATGATGGCTAACCTCTAATGGGCCTTCCTTTTATTGACAGCCACCTCGGCCAATGTGAACGGGCCGACCTCGGGTTTTCTTCTTATGTGCCTCACGAAAGCCTCCAGAACACATGGGCCTGACAGGAAGTTTTTTTCCTGCCACTTGCCCTCACAGGAATGGTCATAATCTCACATTTTCAACTAGATTGCTGTCTCTTGGTTGTTTGACTGTGTGAAGACGCAAAGAGTTCCACGCTATATATTTACTACATATTTGGTTGGTTTTGTTATCTTGCAGGTTCTTCTTTTCCTTTCTGTTAGCTTGGACCCGTTTCTTCACTTCCTTACCACACTCACCATTGCCCTGGATTGTTGACCCTAAATATTTGAAATTGTCCACCTTTGCTATCTTTTCTCCCTGGAGCTTCACTCTTCCCCCTCCGCCCCTCTCATTCACGCACATATATTCTGTTTTACTTCAGTTAATCTTCATTCCTCTCCTTTCCAGTGCGTGCCTCCATCTTTCTAATTGTTCCTCCGCCTGCTCGCTGCTTTCACTGCAGATCACAAAATCATCTGCGAACATCACGGTCCAAGGGGATTCCAGTCTAACCTCGTCTTGTCAGCCTAGCCATTACTACCGCAAACAGGAAGGGGCTCAGAGCAGATCCCTGATGCAGTCCCACCTCCACCTTAAATACTTCTGACGCACCTACGGCATATCTCACCACTGTTCTGCTGCCCTCATCCACGTCCTGTACTATTCTAACATATTTCTCCGCCACACGGGACCTGCGCATGCAGTACCACAGTTCTTCTCTTGGTACTCTGTCATAGGGTTTCTCTAGGTCTACAAAGACACAATAAAGTTCCTTCTGACCTTCTCTGTAGTTTTCCACGAGCATCCTCAAGGCAAATAATGCATGTGCTAGGTTCTAGGCATGAAACCATACTGTTGCTTGCCGATACTTACGTCTGTCCTTATCTCGCAGTTTCTGTTCACCTCAATATTCAAATTCTGAAGAGTGCTTGTTTCTTTTTTTTCTTTTTTTGCAAGTCTACCCCCAGGGCGCACTGTCATGAATGGGCTTTTTGTAATATGTTCACTGCTGCAATCAAGCCAAAGAAACGCTTCCGATCATTTGATACCTTTTGCTTGCTTTTTTTCAGGTGGCGCTGGCAAAGTGATCACCGCAACATGGGCGCCTTTGTGTGACGCAAACACTGGTCGTGTTTTGCCGTGCAGCACCATAAGCCATGCCTGACGAATAAAGCCACCCTTTTTGCTAAAAGCAACACAAAAGGGGAGGTGGGAGTAATCCCACATGCCTCCTCACGTAGAACCCCTTCAGTGCATCCCGCTGGAGTGATCGGCCCACCTCCCAGAGGTTCCAGGTTCTGTCTCGCCCCCTCCTGCACTTATCTCCCCGCCCAACCAGCAGACGCACGACTCATCGCAATGCCAATCCACCTGCGAATAACCAACACCTGAGGTCTCATGCGTCCAGTGAGCGCCGATTCAGACGGTCCTGCTCCTCCCGCCAACCTCTCTTGGCCCTACCCGCTCGTGGCCTCCCTGCCTGCCTCCGAGATGTCCCTGCTCCAGTCGCTGGGTCCGGTGCAAAGCTGGCTGGGCCAGGAGCTGGAGAAGTGCGGGATCGACGCCATGATTTACACCCGCCATGTCCTCAGCCTCCTCCTGCATGACAGTTATGACTACGACCTGCAGGACTACCTTCACGTAATGTTTCAAAACGTGGCGATTTCCGGATGGATGTCTGCTTGTCGCACATATTGACGTGCTTCCAAATATGTGTTTGGCAGGAGAATGACATCTTTTTGGGCTGGGAGAAGGGAACTGGGAAGAAATGGGGCAAGAGTAAGAAGAAGGGCGGGACCGACCTGAGTCTCGAGGAAATGAAGAAACAAGCTGCGGTGCAATGTCTTCGTTCTGCATCTGATGAAGTAAGCGTTGCCCGGCCGAAGCATCCTGCAACAAAAGAATGCGTAGAAATAGTCCAACTTTTAGTTTTTTTTTTGGAGCGTTTGCTGATAAAACTGGGTCACCGATCGTCGTCATATGACGTGGCTTTATAACACGGGATTTTCTTTAAAATTCCCAGTTAATATTGAGGTGTCTACGACAAGAAAAGCCACAACAATAAAAGCGCTTTTGACTGTCCTCGTAGCGGAGCCGCACCGCGAGTTCATAAGTACACCACACAAAAGGGTAAAGGGGTGCACAGGGGCGTTAGGTCGCAGCAACCGGGCCCACTGTGCCGTCTGTTTTTTAACCGGCACATGCTACGCGGGATTGCAGCAGTCATTTGGCTGTCAGCTGACCGGCATTAGCACAATGATGTAAGCGCAACCATAGAGCGGGAGGAAACTAAGCCTTTTTTTGTTGTTTTAAGGAGAATGGTAAGGAATGTTTTCTTGGTTTAAAAACTCTGCAAACTATGCGGTAATTTAAGTTCGGACCCTGGGCAATGAAATATGATCGTGGTTCAGCTTTTGTTTTTATAGAACGTTACCAAGGTACCTTAGACGCAACTAAATATAGCGCAGTCGTGGTCAAGCCCCAGTTTTCACAAGTCGGCCGGTTTGGCCCTCTGTTTTTAATCCTTTCTTTTGGATGGTGTCACAAGTCTTTTCGTGCGTTACACCAATGAAGCCCACACTCCTCATGCTGCACTAATTGCTGACGTCCTTTTTTCCTCCCCCACCTCCCCAGAACTCTGGAATTGAAAGCCTGGTTGAGGAGCTTTGCTCCAAACTCAGGGACATTCAAAACAAACAGAAAGGTTTGTTGGTTGTGTTTCATAGTAACTGGGAAACGTACTCGTTTTTTTTGTTTTATCTGTGCACTTTTAATATGTTTTTGTCCTATAGAGGAAAAACAGATCCAAAAGAAGGCTGATGGAGCACATTCTCCTGATCGAGTTGAGTCCCCCTCTCCTAAGGATCAGGTGGAAATGTAAGTCACATCAGAACCTCGGTGTGTTCGAACATGTCTGTGAAAGAAACTATGATGGTGGAGTTTGAATTGACCTCTTTTGACCCAGGTATTATGAAGCCTTCCCACCTTTGTCAGAGAAGCCTGTTTGTCTCCAAGAGATCATGACCGTGTGGAACAAAGCCAAGGCATACTCGAGTTCTTCGTCCTCTGCTGCTCCGCAGACCAGCACGGACACTTCCTCCCCAAAAGATTGCAACAGCGAATGCGAGGCTGCCAAGGAGCGGAAGGCCGACCCGTGCGGTGCCGTCACCGGTGTGTCCAACGAGAAAGGCCAACAACGCCGAAGCAAGAAGGAGAAAGAGAACCGATACCATGGCGGTGCCGCGGCAGAAGACAAGAACAGCGTCCACTCAAAGAGACAAACCAGACACCGATCTGAGGGCAAATATCGGGCCCGATCCTGGTCTTCTGGCTCTAGTGAGGCGGGCTCGAGCTCAAGTGGGAACCCGGGCGACAAGTCATTCAGACACAAGGCGGTTAGAGTAAGGCACAAATCCAGGGAGGTCGGGAAGAGTAAGAGACAGCGTAATTGCGGACAGTTGAAGCTTCAGCTGAAGGTTATCGACAAGGAGGAGCGACGGAATGCGGGAGGGTGCGGTGCCACCACGGGCACAGGCAAAGCACCGCAGCTTTACAAAAAAAGTAGGAGATCCCTCAAGGAAGGTTCTAAAGATCCAGTCTGGGCGCAAGAAAATGAGGTGGCCTTTGAGGACAGAAACACAAAGGAATACATGGAGGAGCCACTTTGGTACACCGAGCCCATCACGGACTATTTTGTACCATTTAGCAGCAAACAAAGCAAGCTGGAAACAAAGTATCGGAGCAAAGTGGGCTTTCCCGAAGACTTTGCCCTGTCAGCTGACATGGCTCTGCTGCCGGAGAAAATACAGGGAATCTGTTTTGCCAACGAGAGCCACCAGAGAACGTACCTTGCGGCGGGCTCATTTGTCGACGGCCACTTTGTGGAAGCACCCGGCGAAGCCGAGGAGGAGGCTGCTGAACTCACTGGGACCTCAAGCTGCCCTCAGCCAGAGGATAGTGGACATTTAGATGACAAGCATCTGCCAGAATTCACCGACTTCTATGAAGTTGATATTTATCAATCCATATTGGAAACCAGTGCCTCAGACTCATACAAGAGAGTCGGATCCTCGGCATGATTCGGCAAAAGAGCAACGAGCAAAGAGAATCCTGTTTAGTGTTAGACGGCCTGGAGCAGCAAGGGAACAGTGCAATAAGGACAGACTTGGAGGAAGCTTCGGGATCCTATGGGTTTCTCATGGAGGATCTCGACAATTTGGCTCAAGTCTGGGGATGTTACTCGCCCTCCACTTCGGACGATATCGACGGAGAAAGCTTCTTGGGCGACTCACCCGTTCGGCTCTCCCCCCTCCTTGATAGCGTTTCTTTCACCCTGAGCAATTTATCTGGAAATCCGGCGGAGCCGCAAATCCCCGAGGCGTCCGGCGAGCCGTCCGGCTTGGCCTCGTCTTGCTTCTCTCTTTTTGAGCTGCAGTACGACAGTCCCACTCTTTCTTTTCCCCGCGACGCCCTCTCCGTTGCTCTCGAAAGCAACGCCGATCATAGTAGCTGTCTCGACCCGCATGCGAGTAAACAGTCTCGTTTGCTGATATGGACCAAAAATAGTGCCTTTGATGAAACGGAACACTGCTCCAACCTTTCGACACGAACGTGCAGCCCGTGGTCTCATTCAGAAGAGACTCGTTCGGACAACGAGCACGCAAATGTTCCCGCCGAGGACCCGCCCGCTCTGATTGGCACTGATGAAATTGATTGTATCATCCCTCCTATTTCTGGTACATATCTAGAGGATGAAATCTTGGACTTCCTGCAGGAAGACTCCGGGCGCAAATGTGAGGAGACGAGTGTTGGCACGGCATCCTGTCAGGCATACACCAAAAAATCAAAATTGGAGTCCCTCTGTGGGATCGCGTTGGAGGAGGACGAGAGTAAACAGTACATCACGGGCGTTTTCTCAGATAACGCAAACCAACAGAAGGGCGAGTACAGCTCAGGAATCATCAAAGACATTTGGTCCGCAGTCGGGGAGGCGAAGTTGGTGGTGTCGAGGCAAAGCGGTAAGAAAATGAGCGAGACGGTCTTTTCCGAAGATTCCGGCGGTTACTGTGGCAGCTGTCTGGAGGCGCAAGCCAAAGGCGTTGAGAAAAAAGCAGTACAGCGCTCCGAGTATCACCTCTGGGAGGGCAAGAACGAAGATCAGGACTTGGCCGAAAGCAAACTCTCCAAGTTAGACGGCGCCGGGGATTACATGACTCCGTCCAAACCCTGGGATTTGCGATCGGATAAAGACGGTACGTCTTTCATCATCGGCGGGGTGTACGGAGAGTTCAAGACGTTAAGTTGCGATAAGAGTTGGGCTGTCGTGCCACCGAGTGAATCTCAGCATAGCTTGCTGCAGTCTGCCGCCGCGTCGGCTTCCAGTTCCGAAATGCTGGCGATCGCCGGCGCCGACCTGTTTGTCAACAAGGGCAGCTGCTTCGCGCCAGGACACCGGCGCCTGTGGCGGCCTCTCGTGTCTTTCGGCCAAAGCGAGCGTGTCGTTACGGGGAGCAGGGACTGCTTGAATAAGGGATTTTCGTTGATTTTCCGGGAAGATTTGCTGGGATCTTACGACGGCTTACGGAGCCAGGAGGAGCGTTTAGAATACCCGTTTGCCTCTTTCAACCTGAACAATCCCTTCTCTCAAGTTCTCCACGTGGAGTGTTCCTTCGAGCCAGAGGACATGGCTTCCTTCAGTCCAGGGTTCAAGCCCAAATCCATTCTGTGCTCCGACTCTGAGAGCGAAGGCTTCTGCCCGCAAATTTATGGCATCAACCAAACCCAGTACAGGGCCATTCGCATTTCCCCCAGGACTCATTTCCGGCCAATATCGGCCTCAGAATTGTCTCCCGGCGGAGTGAGCGATTCGGAGGCAGAGACGGACAAAGAGGAGGCGAGTTTCCCCGTCCCGGCGCCGGCGGACGCCTTTGACGATCCGCAGGCAGATCTCAAACCACTCGAGGAGGACGCAGAGTGCGAAGGCCCGTATTACGGGAAGTCTGAACTGGAATCTGGTAAATTCCTCCCCAGGTTGAAGAAGTCCGGCATGGAGAAGAGTGCCCAGACCTCTCTGGATTCCCAGGAAGGCCCCGGTGTCCTCCTGCCCATCGCTGAGCAAGAGAGCTTTTTAGGCTGCCAAACGGCAGGCGATGAATCAACTGCAGGCGGGCAGAAGACCACCTCCGCCGGCCCGCAGCAAAAAGGGGGCTCTCCGGCAGAAAAACAGACGTACCTGTGTGCCGCGGCAGGCCAAATCCCAAAATACGGGATCGCGTACGACTTTGTCGGAGACGTTCCGGAGGTGAGTTGTTCCACTCCGTCGTAGCGGAAGCTTTCGCCGTGACCTCACGCTCTGGTCTCATTTTGTCTTTAGTTCCCTCTGTTAAATGTAAGCGGCGCCCAGGACGATGAGTGCTGGTGGCAAAACACACTCTGCCCGCCCTTGTTCCCTGGCTCTCAATGTACAGGTAACCCGCATCCCTTATTCAAAACACAGTGGCGCCCTGAGAGAGATTTTTTTACTTTGACTTGGGAGCGCAAACTTGACATGAGCGCTGTATCGTGGGTGTGTCAGAATATATATATATATATATTTTAAATTGAGGCTTCAAGCCGTTTACTGTCACACTTTGGGTATTTAAATTTCACACAGCTTAGCCTCAAGCCTGCTAGCTGATGGCTAATGCTAACGGGAAATTCTGAGCGTCGAAAGTGGCGATATTTGAACACAACCGTGGAACAACACACGTAGACAGACTATATAAAAATATTCAGTCATGCGCAGAGCAAATGTATGTCAAGGCACCACTGTATATTTTGAAGTGAGGTATTTTTTTTTTTTGTAATGTACCTGATTTCCCCCTCTAGGGAGCAGCAACATTTGAGTTCTTCACTTTTGCAGTGGACTTGTGTAGGCGAGAAGGAAGTTGCTCAGTTTTGGTGACTGGACTGCTGCCAGGTTTTATTCAGGTTCACCTCGGAGCCACAAAAACCAAACGTAGGCTAATTTCTCGAGCTTTCCACAAGCCGCCCCCCCCTCCCCCTCCCCACCCCACACACAGAAGGAATAACTGCTGGTTTTTCATTTACTAACTCGATGCTTGTGTAATCAACAATCAGCTCGACGACAAAAAAAAAAGGTTAAAATAGGATAACGAAAAAAGTTTTGTTTTGAGTGATGCCACGTGCCGATATCCGTATGAAGCGTTTTCGAATCCATTGCAGCTGCTCCAGCTTTCTTTCAGTTTTGCTCCTTCCGCCACACGTCGCTTCTCAGCTACTACACTTGGACATTTGGTGGCATCTTGAATGGTTGTGGATGTGCGTTTGTTCAACTCGTCTCACTCCTTTTTTTTTTTTTTTTTTTTTTTTTCTAGTTGATTTAAAAAAAAAAAAAGACAAAAAACCTAATTACCGAGTAAAACAACCGCAGTCCCACGCGCTACTCTCCATCTTCCGTCAAAGAAATAATAGATGATTGCTATTTTTGAGTTGTGCTCTTCAATTTTCAATAGTTTTTTTGGGATGAATTTCTAAAGTAGCGAATGCGTGTGGGTTTTTTTTTTTTTTTTTTTTGGAAGATGGGTTGCCCCAGTTAATCATGGAAGATAATTATTATTTTTTTTAAGGGGGGGGGTATCAAAAGTGAAGAGGGGGGGGGGGGGGAACAGGAACACACAATCACATACCGGTCTACTTAATTCTCTGAAATAATTTGCTTGTAGGGCAAAAAAAAAAAAAAAACATAATGAAAGTGAAGACCCATAAAAAGTTTCTGCAGGCATCCATTTTGCAGCTGAAAGGAATTTTTTTTTTTTTTTAATCTTTCGTCACTTCAATTGTACACAACATTGGTGCTATAAATATTTTTCCAACGTGGCTGTGGTCAAACATTTTTTTTTCTTTGTAAAACAGACATTCAGAATTCATCATCCTTTTTTTTCTCAAATTGTAAAACGAAGAAAAATAATTTTCTGCATTAGTTTTTTTTTTTTAACGTAATCGTTTTGAGTTGTCAGGCCTGTCAGACTGAAGCGGGAATATTTGCAGAGAGGAAAATCTCACGGGTATTTCCTTTCAGTACTTTGTCCTGAGGCAAAATGTAAAAACTCTTGACACAGAGTACGTTTGTGTTGCAAATCACTTCATCTTGCAAAAGGTAAAAATGATAAGATGGGAAAACAAACCCAAAATGTCATAATCACACTACAAAAGTACGCTTGGATTTAAGTTTTTTTGAATGTATGCCGTGTTTTCCTTTTTTGTTTTTGACTCACCATATACTTTGTTGAAATAATGAGTCATATTTTGAAGCGTGTGGACAACACATTTGTCACAATTGGCGTGATTCAACTTCAATGGTCAAGGTGTACGCATGCAGTCTGAAAAATGTAAAAAAAAAAAAAAAAAAAAAGGAAATGAATTTAAAAAAAACAACAAAATTGAACTGAAAGCATAAAATCTATTTTATTGAGCCATGTTGCGACGTGTGTTGCTATATGAGATAAGTTTAAAAAAAAATAATCTGCAGGGTTAAAGTTTCCTGTTTTGCATTTAATAAAGCCACCTACCCTAAAATTAGTTAAGGTTGAAGGGAAGTTATGGGGCTTAATATAAATCTATTTTTATATCCTAATCATGATTCTCAAGCACAAAATTGCCATCAGTGTGCCCATTGCTTGGAAATATGGACGCGTCAATGTGATCAGACGCGTGGTGGCTGCGAGGCCGGATTTTTATTTTATTTTTTTTATTTTATTTTTTTCAAAGAGTCCTCCCAACTTTCAGCCTCTCGCCACCTGCAGTTCACGGTCATCGGACACTCAGGAATTTTTTCATACACGTTCGGAAACGTGATCTCAAATCAGCTGTGGCAGTGCGGTGGCAAAATATTGATTGTAGGCTACACGTTGACGTTATTTCCAAGCAAGCCGCGGAGGCTGGGTTTTATGTAGAGCTATGTAGTTTGGAGGAGAGGAGGGAGGGAGGAAAATTAAAAAAAAAAAAAAAAAAAAAGCCATTGTTGACTGCAGAAGCAATGTGGAGGGCTTTTTAAGAGCCCCTCAAGGTTTCTATGCAATTCCTTGGCGCTTCAACCTTTTGAGTACGTGGAGAAACCTCATTTACATTGTGCATGTTTTTTTTTTTTTTTTTTTGATAGGACGCCTGGCTTGGAAAAAAACAAAAAACAAACAAAACAGGAAGTCTGAAAATGCAGCATGCAAACAAACATCAGTCAACCTTTATTGGATGCGTGAAGAGTGAAGGTTTATTGACCGGTTTGAAGGTATTTTGGCTCAATCGTGGCTGGAAGTTTAGCGTTGCTGTCAGGGTTGGGAGAACTTTGTCGCTGTTCTCAAAAGGAAGTGTTTGCGTGTGTGTGTTTGTCCCCCCCCCCCCAAAAAAACTTGTAAAGTGTTAAGTTTGGAGATAAAAGGAATGCGTCACACCTTTCTCCATGAAATTCTTCCATTCTCCTGTGCTGCATTTGAAAAGAATAAACGGTAATAAAATGTGTATGAGAAAATAACGTCAGTGAGGGGTTATGATTTCTTTGGAACGACAACGCGGACCGACTCGGGAAGAGTTTGGATCACGGCGTGGTTCAAAAAGAAGCCATCCCCCGGCACTGGGGAAAAAACTCATTTCATTCCTTCCTCTCCGTTGTCCCCATCGCCGTCAAAAGTAGCCGTGTTCTGATTTCATGTACACCCTGAGTAAATGATTTTTTTTTTTTTTTTTTTGTTTCATTGTGGATTTCATTAACATCTAATAAAAGGGTCGACCAAAACAGCAGCATGTCAACTTGCCTCCTTTCATCGAGCTTTTACTCAAACGAGAATACAATACAATACAATACAGTACACCAAGCGAGGGCACGACGAGGGTTAACAACAGTCACCAAATTTTGGACAAAATGGGGGGCGTCAACCTAATTTTTCTTGCGGGCCACATCGTTGTTCCGGTTTCCCTCAGAGGGCCGCAATGACTGTGGAACAAAGATATATAATCATCTCATCGTATTTACGTCATCAATTTATGAACGAGTTTTGGAATCAGAAATCAAGGCTAATTCATGTTTGGTAACACAAAAATGCTTGTCTTATCTCAACATTATCATTTATGATATATTACAATTTGAATTTTTTTTTTTTTTTTTTTGCAAGAATCATGGCTATTGACACTAGATTTGGCTTCGCGGGCCATGTAAAAATCATGTTTTGGGACAGATCTGGCTCCCGGGCCTTGAGTTTTACACCTGTTGCGATCTTCAGAATTACATTCAAATTTAGGAAGTGGAACAACCGAAGATTTAGCAAAAACCAAGCTGCTTCTGAGGAGTTTAAAGAACCTACGACGCATTGTGTAAACTAACGAATCTAAATGGTTAAAAATTTATATATATATATAATTGTTACACATTACAAGGGGGAACAAATCTTTTTTCTTTTTTTACCACGAATATACTGAAAGGTTTTTTTTTATGCCGAACAAGACTTAATTCAATAATATTTAAAAAAAAAAAAAGACTAATGGAGTATCGACGCTTAAAACGAACAAGGCATGCGGATTCATAATTTTTTTGGGGGGGGTGTAATGGAGCATCGTAATCTGGGAGTCGATTGATAATGCCTTGTTGTGTGGACAGGTGACTCCATCCGACGTCAACACTCACTCAGGGCTCGATTACACCGCGTCGCAAGTTTTGTGTTAAAATGGCGGCGGAAACAGCAAGACAGGTACAAGATGCCAACTAAAGCGAGCAAACTTGGCTACTTCCCCCTCCCGCCTTGTTCGCCGGACACCGGGGAGGTGTTCCCCGTCGCCTGCCGAGACCGTTCGAGCCCAGTTTCGCTTCCAATGTGGAAACGTCAAAAACTAGACTACTAAACCGCGAGCCGAGTTTCCGTTTCAAGTGCTCATTTTATTTTATTTTTTTTGGAGGGGGGGGGGTGGTTTCTTGCGTCGCCAAATGACCTCGCGGCCGCGCACGCCGAACTGCGTCGAGGAGAAGCCGGGGAGGTGATAGTGGTCGCCGCGTCCCCCTTGGTCATGGACCGCTCCATCCCGCAGACGCCCGGCGGCCACCTGTAGCTTCGAGCTGCCCCCATGGCGAACCCGACCCGCTGTGACTCGGGTCGGACGGAGAACCGCGGTGGTAAGTTGCCCGCTGCTCGTTCGTCACAAATGACTCACGCACGGAGCCTTTTTATTGACAATAACCACAGATCTTTTACAATGTAGTTAAATATTCATAAACTGTGTATGGAATTTAAAATGCAATGCACGTGATATGCGATCATTGACGTGTGCTCACCGTTCAATGTGAATTAAAAACAAAATAAAGTAAAAGCTCTACTTTATTGTGCAGCATGCTGTCAGAACTGTAGTATATTTTGTTAGAACCAGAGCAATAAGTCCTACGTTGCAAATGAATTTGTTGCTCTTCGCGGTGTTCCTGCCTTGACCAAAGGGGGGCAGTGTAACACGCTCATGCAGACAAGTGAAGCTTTGCAACTGCTGTAATATATTAGCTGTTCTTCACAGATGATTAAAAGAATGATCTACGCATGAGTATTGATATTGCCTGTCTGCAAGGGTTCACAAGTGTTAGCCTGTCAATGGCATTTTCCGTTTTGTGTTAGCATTAAGCTACCGGCTTGCTTTAAATACACACAATTATATTTTTAGTAAGTAACAGCTCGCAATTGGAATCAACCGGACTCTAGAGTCACTCTTATCTTGCGTTATTGTGCATCAATCACTGCCAGTTAACGTGCGTGTTTGACTTCTAAATCCGTCAATGGCAGGGAACGTTTGAAATGGAATGACCTCTTTTCCCAGGCGTGTTTGGCGAAGCGATTGTAGCGAACGGTCGTTCGGCGGGAGACCCGTCCGTGTCAAGCAGTCACGATCCCTCCGGTCGACGCCTCCTCGATCCGGGCGCGCCGCTCCAGTGTGAATCCGCGCCATGCCCCACCTCGAGCTCCGTTTTCCGCAGCGGCCCGCAGAAGCTCAGTCTCGACCCGGACAGCCACAGTCTGACTTCCCAGGACTCGGGGATCCCGACCCTGGAGCTCAACCCTCCGGATTTCAGCGGGGGGGACTCTCCCGCGACTTTAACGTTAGATGATGACCCCTCCGGTTGCAACGGCGTGTTCAAGTCCTCCAGCTTCCCGCGCAGCGGCTTTGACTCCACCCGCTTCTTCAGCCCGGGGCTCAAAGTGTCCGGCGCCGGCGCCGCCGTCCACCGAGCCTTGAACCGCAGCGACGACGTCTCCGTGTGCAGTTCGTCCAGCATGAGCACGGAGCTCTCTGCGTCCAACGAGGACATCTTGAATTTCACCGTCACCTCCGACTCGAGCGCCATCGTCACCTTGGAGACGGACGAGAGCTGCATGGCTCCCTTCTCCGACGTCGCGCTGGCTTCGTTGCCGGGACGATCCAAGGACTTGAGGGGTCCGGGGCAAGCGAGCCCCCCTGGAGTTGTGCGACAGGAAGAGGACGGCGGGCAAAAGAAGCTCGGGTCATTCACCAGCTTGTTCAACAGGTAAGTCTGTTTTTTTTTGTTGTTTTTTTTTTTTTTTTGTCATTGTCTTTGTTTCTTTAGTGTGCCGTCAACTTTGAACTTGGTGTGGCTTTAAAGATCTCCGAGTCTCAAATTTTTGGGGGGGAACTTAGCAAATTAGCAGTTAGGGTCGCTTATTATTAACCATCAAACAACAACGGAGCAGCAACACATGCAGACGGAGGATTTAGCGAAGGAATGTTGTCATTGTTGCCTTGCGCCTCAAGAACCGAACGCCTCGGCGCCCTGTTTGCGGAATTTCATCTTAGCGCACCAGGCTAATCGCTACAAATCCTTTTGTACACTTACTGGTTTGTTTGGGAGCGTGGCTTATTGGTTTTTGGCCTTGTTGTGACTGGGTGGGTGGGGGCACTGGTAACCCGAGTTTACAATCCACACACACGTGCAGTACAATGTACATCGTGCCGCTATCAGTCATCAGATTGTAAAGTTACGCATTCCCTCGCCGCCCTTCAGACTTCTCCACCCTCCCAATTCAAAGGGTGGAGCGGCAAGGAGCCGAAACCCCCCCCCCCCCCCCACTTCCCGCCCACATGTGGGATTTTTTTTCCCCATCTTGTGCTGTACTTCGGCATGTTCGCTCTTCCTCGCTGCCAGCTTCAGTCGTGTTTGAACCTTTCCGGAGCCTTCTAAGCTGCGTCGGGGGCAGGATGACGGCGCCCTCGCTTCTTCTGTACATTGACGGGTAGGAGGATAAGCGTGTGGTGATTTTGCTGACCGTGCGATTTTCGCCGCGGTTGCTGCGATTCAATCAGGATTCACTACGGGGGGGGGGGGCCCTGCGGCCTCGCTTTGATGCACACCTTCCGATTTAGAACACGGACGCCATCTTGGTTGGGTGAATTCGCGTAAACGAACATAACTAAGCAGGAATCATTTCAGGGAGGCGCATGAATGGGGGCGCACTGCTAAGTTATCGGTTGCTCAAAGGAAAGTGGGCGTTGTGCAGCGTCTTCCTTTCGACCGCCGGCTGCGATCGAGAACCAGCGCGAGAAAACGGAGCAGCTCGCAACCAAACGGCGACAATTGCGGCTGTCTCGTATTCGCGCTTCTCGCCCTGTTTTAAAAGAAGACAGCCGTTGAATATTTCGACAATTTCAAAGTCATTTTCGGTCTCCTCTTTGCCCTTTTATTCCCCAGACTGCATCATCCCTCCTTTTTTTTTTCGGTTAACCTTTGTCACGATGTCACTAAAATATCAGCGCCTTCACTGGCCAAAAAAATTGTTCCCAAAAGCAGCATCTGTGAAAATAATTCAGGGATGGCAGACTGATGACAAACTGCTCCGTTCGGGAATAAACGAAGCCGTTCCCGTTCAAATGTGCTTTCATCTTTTGGCCTGCTGTCATTTTCAGTCTTGATCAGTGAAACGTGCATGATGAGGTCAGTGACTTCGCACCATTTTTTTTTTTTTTAACACCTCTTCTTGCACCCTCCCGCTTCTCACACTTAAAATTGAAGCCCCCCCCCCTTTTTGCACTTGTGTGTTACATGTGTGAATTTATTTATTTTATTTTTTTTTTCTTGTTTTGGGGGTCTGGTTTCTCACATGGTGCCAGGCCGTTTGAACGAGTCCTGAAAAGCTTGGGGGTGGGGGGTTTCGTCGCGAATGAAATCTCACTGAAGTCTTCGTTCTTCGTTCTGGTTTTCAGGAGCCTCTTTGCCAGGAAACTGAAGGACAGTCGCTCAGTGGAGCAGCGGGATGCTGGATGGAAGCTGTTTGGCAAGGTGCCGCCGCGAGAGGTGCCCGTCAAGGACCCGAAAAGAATACAGAAGGTAGAATTCGCCTGGGTTGAGTGACGGCTCCTGATGAAAACGTGTGTGTGTCCGTCCCCCACATATTATAATAATAGCAATACACACAACCTGCACACAACAAACAGAGTGAAGTGGCCTCGATTTGGGGGGGGGGGGAACGTTGTGGACGTTCCCGTCCAAAGGAGCGCTAATCGTTGTTGAGTGCACCTTGACGATAAATATTAACTACGACTGCGACTCGTCGTAAGAGATAACAATGTTGTTATGCAAGGATCTGGTGAGCTGGAACTTCAAAATGGGCTCGTTGCGTAATGTTTGTAAATAACACATTTGATGAGAAAGCTGACGTCTTTTGTTGTTCACTAAACAAAATTATTTAACCCCACCTCGTTGCATGTAACGCTTAACTGATGCTTGGATGGCAGCATGTCATTCCACTCCGCTGTGCTGTTATCACGTCGCTCCGATTGACGTTGAGCATTTTTCAAAGGCTCCAAAAAGCCGTTGAACCGCATCAACGTGTGCACTTCGGAACCTGATCCGCGGCTGTAACCTCATATCGGACCTGAGGAATCGGTTAACGGACGAAAGGGCTCCAATTTCAAGCCTTTTGTTGCGCTGGTGGTTGAAAGACCGGCGTGGAAAATGTGTTTGCAAATGGCGCAAGCTGCACCGTGCTCCACTCTTATAACATCTTTCATCTTCAATGACGCAAAAAGCCACCTGAAATGTGGCGATATAGTCATAAACAATGATCATCGCTCCTTCTGGGATCGATTAGTCGGGCTGTCAGGGAACAGCAGAGCCCAGGGCGTTCGATTGCAGTAGCTGAAGCACCCCCCACACACGCGGCAGTCGTTCCCGATCTGACGCGGCGCAACTCGGTCGAGCATCCCTCTTAGGAGAGGGGGGGAGGCCACACAGGGGCGGGGGCCACCATGCGTCTGCATCTTTTCCGATGTGCCTTGCGTCCCCCCGGAGGCTGCTTGACCGTCCCGCCGTGCTCCTCTTCCGCCGGCCGTCGCGTGCGCCGTTGCTAGTAGCGATGACGCTCAGCTAGGGTTCGGCGAAGACATCGACTCCCCGTCCCTCCCCCCGGACAAACCGCTGCGTTCATGGTGAGTTAGCTTTTGCGGCTCGCAGGAACGAGCCAGCGTCTTCCCTTTTGCTTACTCGGGAGAGGCGCGAGGAACACAAAAGCCCCTTTTGAGCGTTGCGCCGCGCGTAGCCGTCGGATGACTCAGGTGTTTTGCATTTCTGCCAAGAACAAAAGCGAGAGCCGGCGGTGGCCCGCTAACGACGCGCGCGACTTCCATCTTTAACGGTCATTTAATTTCGCGTGGTCAAGCTAAATGTTGTTTACAAGCCGTCAGCTTCGCGAGAGCGATTTGAAGTACATCTTAGTGAGTGGCGTTTGCGTCATAAAGTATCATTTGAACCCAAAATTGTATTACAACTGTGTAATAACTCCTCAGTCTTTCCTTTGTTTTGGCTTTGAACTAAATAAACTTTATTTTCTTTACTTTAACATCAAAGCATTGCCGTGTCAAAGAGTACCGGGGGCTCGTTTTATAACGCGTTTACTGTTCGGGTTTAGCTCCACACTAAGTGCATAATAAGGCTTTTATGGCAGCCATTAAATCAGGCCTCACGTTTTGTTATGTTATGTACTCCGGCGTGCTGTCTTTCCTCTCGAAGCCCAACACACGCACACAAAACCCCCATCAGTCCCCGGCGGCAAATGAAATCCGTCAGAACCGGGGAGGCGGGGATGCGTTGATTGAAGCCACGTTTCTTTTGCCTTCCCAGGAATATGAAACGAAGACCGGCAGAGGTGGACACGGCAATCCGACGTCTCCCGGGCAGAATGTGAGGAAAAACCTGGACTTTGAGCCCCTCTCCACCACCGCGCTCATACTGGAGGACAGACCCGCGTATGTAAACACGCTCTTGTTTGCTATCGCTTTTGATACGCCTCAGGGATGACGACGACGAAAGTCTGTTTTATTTTCACATTCCGCTCGTTCTTTCCCTTCGCTCGCTGCGCCGTAAACGTGCAAACGCGTCGCAGCAATCTTCCGGCCAAGCCGGCCGAGGAGGCCGAGAAGCACAGACAACAATACGAAGAGATGGTGGCCCAGGCCAAGAAGAGAGGTAAACGTGAGCTCGCCGCGCTTTAGACTCTCTCCGGCTGGCTTCCCGGTCGCATCCGACGGTGCCTCGTTTTTGCCGTCGTCAGAGCTGAAGGAGGCCCAGAAGAGGAAGAAGAAACTGGAGGAGCGCTGCAAGCTGGAGGAGAGCATCGGCTCGGCGGCGCAGACGTGGAACCAGGAGATCCTGCCCAACTGGAGCGCCATGTCAGTCCACCGGCCAGTCGATTTTTATTTTGTTTTTTTAATAATGCGCGTAAACCTGAGCCGCGTCTCGTGGTGCAGGTGCGCGTCTCGACGCGTGAGGGACCTGTGGTGGCAGGGCATCCCGCCCAGTGTCCGGGGCAAAGTGTGGAGCCTGGCGGTGGGCAACGAACTCAACATCACGCACGGTACAAGCGCCCGGCGTCTCTTTTTGTTTTCTACGGCCCGAAATGAGCGTCCCGTGTTGCTTTGGTTGAACGCAGAGCTTTACAATATCTGCCTGGCGCGGGCGAAAGAAAAGTGGAGGAGCACGCCGGCCGGCGCCGCGGAGGCCGAAAGCCAAGGTACGGACGCAGTTGTGAACGGCGGGTGTCATTTGGGCTGACGCCGTCGTGCCGCCCTCTCCCAGATGCGGGCTCATCCGATCGGGAGTCAAGCTTGGAGCTGATCAAGTTGGACATCTCCAGAACATTCCCCCAGTTGTGCATCTTCCAGGAGGTCAGCGGGAGGGTGGGTCGGGTGCGGGGTGGGATCCACCTGGATGTGACATGACATTGTTGCGTGTGTCTTCAAGGGCGGGCCCTATCACGACGTGCTGCACAGCATTCTGGGAGCGTACACCTGCTACCGGCCCGATGTCGGCTACGTAAGTCGCTTTTCGCACGCCCGCTAAATAGAACATGTGTTCGATTGTTGCCGTGAATCGGCTCTGCCGCTGCAGTACTCGCACGAAAGGCAAATTTGAACTTCCTTCCGCGGAAGGTCAAGAGTGCAACGCTGACTCAGAACTTCCGACGCGGCACCCACGTATTATTGTGTGTGTGATAGTTGGCCCACGTTTGTGGTTGCGGGTGGGGTGGTGGGCTTCTTCGGGTGTTAAGCCCCCCCCCCCCCCCCCCCCCCTCCACGTCTCCGTCCGTGACCCGACGCGCCGTAAAGACCCCCCTGTGTGCGCCCGCAGGTGCAGGGCATGTCGTTCATCGCCGCCGTGCTGATCCTGAACCTGGACACGGCCGACGCCTTCATCGCCTTCGCCAACCTGCTCAACAAGCCGTGCCAGATGGCCTTCTTCAGGGTGGACCACAGCCTTGTGAGTCCGCGACCAGATCGGCAGATTCACCTCGCCGTTTTTTTGTTTTTGTTTGTTTTTTTCACGTTGGGTCTTGTGCGTCTGCAGATGTTGACGTACTTTGCTGCATTCGAGGTGTTCTTTGAGGAAAACCTACCAAAGCTCTTTGCACATTTCAAGAAGAACAACCTGACGCCTGATATTTATCTGATCGACTGGTGAGTCCCTCTTCCCGGTTTCTTTCTTGATCAAGTCTCGGGCGTTTGCCTTCAGGAACCTCTTTTGATTTTCTGTGAAAACAGGAAATGGGTTGTTTGTGGGGGCGGGCGGGAGGGGTTTCTGGTCCGGGGTCCGTTTTGCTTTGAAAATTCCTCGATTTCCGTTTCTGATTTCACGCATGAAACGTGTGGCCTTTCCTTTCCTTTTTCTTCTCCCCTCCGTATTCCAAAAAATGCTTTCGAGCCGGACTTGTAATTTATGACGGACCAAAAATAAGAAAATGAGCTGAACTAACCCAGTCCGGCGCAACCCTCAACAGGATCTTCACCCTGTACAGTAAGTCTCTGCCGCTGGACCTGGCGTCGCGCGTGTGGGACGTCTTCTGCCGAGACGGCGACGAGTTCCTGTTCCGCACGGCGCTGGGCCTGCTGCGCCTCTTCCAGGACGTGCTGACCCGCATGGACTTCATCCACATGGCCCAGTTCCTCACCCGCCTGCCCGACCTCATCCCCGCCGAGCAGCTCTTCCAGCACATCGGCGCCGTCCACATGACCAGTCGCAACAGGAAGTGGGGGCTGGTGGGTGCTTTATGAATTGATTGAGAATTATTATTATTATTTTTATCTAAGACAAGACTTTTTTTTTTGTTTGTTTTTTTTTTTTTTTGGTGCCCTTTTAGGTTTTGCAGATGTTGCAGAAAGATCCAGAGCGAGGAAGTCCTGTGCTGAAGCGCTGACGCCCGGGAGGGGGGGGGGGGGGGAGACATCAGAAGTCCGGTCAGAGCTAATTTTTGTTACTAGCGATCAGAACCAGGACCCAGCACCGTGGGTAACAGAGCAGGGGTGCCTTATTTAATGAACTTCCCCAGCAGAGGAACCACAACACACTCCCGGACCCCCGTGGGACCACCCAGATGCCAGTTATCACGTCCAGCTCGTCACTCAGTTCCGGTTAATAGCTTTTTATTTTATTTTTTTCTCCAAGGCGACTCCCCGATCGTCGTTTTTCCTCCGTGAACGCATCGACGTGCCGCCACCGTCTGGAAATCAGGTCAGGAGCTGCCTTTCCATGTTTTGCGCCGGCGTATCGTGAGAAACTGTCGCGGCTCGAATCGACGTTTTCGGGTTAAGTTACTTATTTGTATGGCGGGTGATCGTTTGTTTGTGCTTGTCAGCGACCGCTCAAATTTGATGTCAGGTTGTGGGTTCTAAACAGGAAACATCTTTTTTCTTTGTTATGATGCTTGTGTGGTTTTTGCACTCTCTCCCCAAGCGCATCAGAACTGCAATAAACTTTATTTTTTATGTATATATATTTTTAGGGGGGGGGGGCTTTTTCCATTAAGTGGGCACATCGCAAGTCATCCCTCAGGTTCTTTTAAATTTGGATTTCAGTCTTTTTTTGTTTAACGGGTTTGTGCGCGTTTCCGGAGCGAGAGACGGTCAGAAAACGGGCCCGCCGGTGAAATGAATGTAAACTCTTTGATTGCACTTTTCTGTCTTTTGATTTGCTGTCCTCTCTCGGTTTTGGTTTTCTCTGGTTTCGGACTGGCAGCAGAAGGGAAAACGAACCTCGTTTGACCAAATAAATAAAAAGGCGTTGCAAAACTGATCGGTCTCGTGGTCGTACTGCCGTCTTGTCTATATTCATGCGACATATGAGGGTGATAACCGCGACGTGCTTTTCGTTTCCGCTCCAACTTTTGAAAGGCGAGTGGAAAGTTTGATGTCACAAAGAACAAGGTTGGTGTCAAAAACCACAAGCGCCCACCTTCTTCCACGATGTGTGTGTGTGTATATATATATATATATATATATATACGCATAAAAATTCCCGCGCTGCCGAGAAGTTCCCGAGACGCACCGTCGACAGCTTTGCACGGTCAAGATCCCCACGAGTCAGCAGCATGAGGAGCGTCCACGTCTTTGTGCTTTGCGCGCTGCTTTCGGCCGTCTTCTGCAACAGTGAGACTCGAACGTTTGCGGCCACTCGTTAATTTCCAGCCGCGCGTTTTTGACTTGTGCATTTTTTTTTTTTTTTTTTTTTTCATTTGTCAGATTCCGTCGGCCCGGAGGATTGCTGCTTTAAACACTACTCACGAAAGCTGAGCCCTAATCTCTTTAAGTCCTACGACGTGACTGACAACCGATGCCCCATAATGGGCGTCATGTAAGTTTCTTCTTCTTATTATTATTACTATGAATGTGCCTTGTGGCGTTTTCCCAGCGTTGCAAATGTGTTCTCCTTGCAGTCTGTTGACCAAAAAGAACAATCGCATCTGTGCCAATCCGAGTCACTCCTGGGTGAACAGAATCATGAGAATTTTGGATGAAGCCGTCCTCTGAAGGGTCCGCCTGGCAAGACCACCTTCGCTTCTTTTGCCATGTTTGTTTTTAGTGGGCTTTTCCTGATTACTCTTTTTTTTTTTTTTTTTAACAATACTTCAAAAAAAAAGTAATTCTGAATGTATCTTTATGTACAATCAGATGGGATTTAAGTTAGGAAACAAAGCATTTGAAATAATTGTGCTATTAACTAATGCAAAAAAAGAGAGCGTCAGTAACAGTTGTCTCCATTTTAGTAAAAAAAAAATTAAAATCTGATTTAGTGCTTCAATTGATTTCATTGGATAGTGCTGCCATCTGCTGGCTACTTTGTGAAAACCATTTTCTGGTTTCTTTTTTTTTCCACGTTCAGCTGTTAAGCTTTCCAATAAATATATTCTATAAATCAGTTTTCTATATTTGTTCCTTGAAATTGTATTTTGACGACTATGATTTTTTTCTTCATCCTCCGGGTTGATCAGACCTAAACTTGACCATTTTTTTGTTTTTTTTACAAGAGGAATAACCTACCTTTACTGAGAAATATTTTATTGTTTGCCAAAAAACAATTACTCGTGACCATTTCCATGTGTAGCAGTAAAGCAGATTTTCATTTTTTTACATTTTTTTTAATTTATTTTCCTCACTCAAAAACATTACCCCAACTAGTCATGACTCAAAACTGCCCTGACGGCGCCGAGGCCCTTTCTTCTCGCCAACTTTTGAGCTTCTCCAGCTCCTCCTGGAGTCGTCGGGCGGCGCCCGCGGTGACGCCAAAGTCCCGCAAGAGAAGCGCGTCCCCCAGGAGTCCCCGCCGCCTCCTCAGCTCCGCGTTGTCCCTCCGCAGGCCGGCGCGGGCCCGCCGGGTCCGGGCCAGCAGGTCCCTGCCGGCGCTCAGCGTGGCCTCCAGCTGGGCCAGCTGATCCCGCTTGGCCTGCACCTCCGTCTGAATCCAGTGCAGCTTCTCCTTCATGTTTGACAGCAACTGGGGCAGGAAGTTTGTATTTAAAAAAAAAAAAAAAAAATCTGTCTACATTAGCCTGTCTATGGCGTTTTATGTTGCTAGGATTAAGCTGAGCAGACTTTTCTCAGGAAAAGCTTTGTGGTTGTCTTAAATAGCGGATGGCTCTAAAACAAACAAATTGAAGTCGTTTTGCGGTCCATTCATTTTGGACTTTGTACCTCCAAGGTGCGTTTCATGTTCTTCCGCAGCCCGGAGGCCTCCTGACCCCGCTCGTCGACTTTCGTTCGCCGCGTCCTCTGGGTCAACATCTGCTCAAACTGGAGCAGCAGGAGATCCCGGGCCTTGTCCTGCTCCCCCTCCTCCGCTCTGAGCAGGGCCTCCAGGCGGCCCACCCTGCCCTCCGTCTCGGCGTGCTTCAGGCGCAGCGTCCTCAGCTCTCGTCGAGCGAGCCGCTCGTCCTCTAACGTGGCCTCCACCTTGGCTCGGGCCGCCTCCGGAGCCCAAAAATGTCCGCTTAGCAGCGAGACTGCCAGCTTCCCTTTCAAAGTTGACACGGATTCCCATTCGTCCTCCACCTGTAAACAAACGCAAATATAAGAGTTGTGACGATATGTAGTCAGTACTTCTTTTTATTTTTGTTACTAATATAGATGATCAAGTTTCAAGTTTTCGGGACCAATTATTATCTCCACCCCCTACATTTGAGAAACAATTGTGCTTTTTAACTCCTTATTTTCAATATACAACGAACTTTTACTTACTTACTTTTACTTTTGAAATTTGTACTTTTCTGACAGGACGAGGTGGAAGTCACAACTACTTTCATAAATTTGCAAAATTGGTACTTGTAGCTTTTCTTTTTTTTTAACATAAGTAACAGTAAATTTCCATTGGAATCGTTGCTGGGCTAGAGTTGCGCTTCGGACCCCCTACCGCTAGATGGCAGCATTATATCAATCGGGGGGACGCAAACGCATCATTAAGCTAATTTGACCATTGCCACAAAAACGAAGATTGTAGTTTTATTACACTCATCTACGATTAATTCACATAACATTTAGCAATTTCAGAAAAATATTGTACTTAAGTTAAAATTTAAGTTGCCTCCTGTCGAGTTTAAATGAAGCTAGATGACGTTGTTTGTTTTTGTCTCGTTTTTATTGGGGCCGCACGAGGTGACCGAAATAAGCCGTCGTAGAATGACCCCGTTTAAAAATAACCAAAAAAAATAATCATCATAAAATGAAGATGAACAATTATATTTGGCGACCTGTTTGAGCTGCTCTCGCTCGCGCAGTCTCAGCTTCTCCTCGTGCCGTCGAGCGCTCTCCAGCCGGGAGGATTTCTGCCTCCTCAGATGGACCAGCCGCTTCAGGCACTCCTCGTACTCCTGCGCGTCCGGCTCGGGGTCTTCGTCACGGTCTCGGGGGTCCTTCCGGTTGAAGTAGGACGCCAGCTGGGCCTGAAGTTCCGCGTTGCGCCCCCTCGCCCGGTGGTCTTCCTCCTGCAGCTGCTCCGGGAGGATCACGGAGTCATTTTTGCTGTCTTCAACGTCAAGATTCTCACTTCTACTCGGGGGTCCAAAAGGTTCCTGCACCCCATTTTCTAACGAATCCTCTGGCTTAGCAGACATTTTTTTTTTACATCAGTTTAAAGCTATATACAAATCTAGAATAGCTGGAGTTGAAAATCTTTTTAAATGCCCGAGCAATGGTGTTTTGTTGCGGTTGTCGTGGCAACGAGTTGACACTGTATTGACAAATAACCGCCACTGGGGGGAGCAGTGTTTCACAAAAGAAATACAAAGGCTCGATCATTGAAATTAAATATCCAAAATCCTATTTTAATAAACGCTAGCGGGGTTTCTCCCCCCCCCCCCCACACACACACACACAAAAATCTCACTCAACGTACATTTCTACTGAATCGCATTTAGGTTGATACTTTTATGTTAATTGTGTTTTTGATGTGTATTTTAACATTAGAAGGTGAGTTCTTTTCTTCTTCTTATTATTATTATTATTATTCGGACCCATACTTAATGTTGCTGCGGTACTTGAGATAATTTCATGGCTAATTGGCATGGATTTTATTTTCATATGATGTAGAATCTTAATTTGGATCATTCAATTCAGCTTGCTATATTGCAGCACTTGTTAATTTCACATACAATAAACGTCGGCTGTTTATTTCTGACTGACGCCTTATTTTGTGTCAAAAATGTATTTTGAGTCAGCAGATAATTAGAGGCGACGTCGTGTGTGTATGAAATATGTTTTCCTTAACCCCTTTTCGGGAAGGAGTTGTAAACTTGCAACAGGTTTAATATAATCGATAATTTTAAGTCCAGAGTATCATTTTTTTTTTAAGTATCGGATTTTTCTCTCTGCAAAATTTGATTTGGTCCAGAAAGGGTTCAAAATCTTATCCAAGGCTTCTTAATTAATCATAAAAAATGTCAACTGCGAATTAACTTTTTCCTCCCCCGTACTTTGACCTTATTAAATATGCAAAAGCCTGCATGAAAGTGAATTCATCGTGAATGTTTCCGCAAAAGATCTCAGTCGAACGAACACACCGTGATTCGAATTTTGAAATATGTCGACAGCCCCCGATTTAAATCCATTTTAATTTTGTTTTCCAGTCCGGCGCAAGTGGAAGCGACGACGTCCACGTGAACTTTTGCACCCCAGACGGGAGCCTCTCAATGTGAGTTTTTTTTTACACATTTTTAACATGTGCTTGTTTTTTTTTTTTTTTTGTTTGTTTGGACAGCCTGTCCCGGAACTGAATCAATCATCTGCACTTTTGTTTTTAAATCTATCGATTGATTCGCAACATGTGCGTTTTTCGGCACACAATCACGCCTCATACGGGCTGTCAAAAAAAAAAAAAAAAAGCACGTAGTGGACTCGTCTAGACGTCGAGACTTTCGAGCGCGGCTTTAAAGATGATCGGCGGTGCTAAAAGTGACACCGAATCTGAGAAGTCGCTTTAAAAAGACCGCGGGCTCATGTTGGAGCCCAGGGGAACGCCGCGGTTTCATGTCCTCCTGAGTCTCAATCATGCACAATGCTAAAACACAAAAATTATTAGTCCTCAGCCGGCTGAGGGAATTATCTTCCCACAGCTGCATTATTTTAATAATTTGTCAAGCAGAGCCCAAGTTATACTTTGATTCTGGAGTATAATAAAAATAGCACGGTACATGCAGCCCGACATAAGTCGAGTGGATCTGTTTCTGGTTTGTGTGAGTTTATGTCGCTCCCATTTTCGAGCAAAAACAGCGGCAGTCGTTCAGAAAACACACCGTCGTTCCGCAGGGATTTGTTTTCGCGAGAGGCCACGGGAAGAAATAAATTCGCGCCGTCGCGGGGCCGCGCGCCCGACGCGGCTACCTGCGGTTTAACAGCGCCGGATCCTTCCGCCGCGCGACACGGACGCCGACCGTGAGACCACCCGCGCGTCAGACCGCCCGTCGGCGGGACGACTGCGCGATCACTTGAATCAGTCGCGTACAGACAAAGACGGGGAAAGTTCTGGTGATCCCTGTAGAGAAACTCGGGGGTGGTGACCTTCTCCGAATTGTCTTTCCGAGGTCTCACCATATTTGATATTCTCTCGGGAGAAGGCATCGGGATTCGATTAGTCGTGCGCACGTTGGACGTGAAGTCTGTTTTTTGTTTTTGTGTGTGTCCAAATCAAAGTTTACATATGTTGTGGGTGGGGGTGGAAGGTCAAGGGGTCACCTCCTGGAGCCTGAAAATCAAATTGGTTTCGGTTCAAATCAAACTAGACAGAGTTCATCGGCGCACACACAGCATTCTGCTCGTCCACCACCTGGACGTGCCGGGTTAATGTTACCCCCCCCCCCCCCCCCCCAGCCTTGAGCCTTTTGATGGCTGATCCTGGCTCACAGTTCTCCCGATTCAAGTTAAAACAAAAAAAAGTTAGTCACTTTGTTGCCCCTTGCCGTCATAAATCTCGCCTCCCCTCGAACCCGGCGCCGGCAGACGCGCGGCAACAAAAGCCAGGCCCGCGAGCGAGTCGACGGGCCCGCCGCCTCCCTGTGTGGAAAATTAAATCATTAAGATTGAGGTTTTTAGGCACAACACGTCCGCCGCAAAGCATTCTTGGCGGCGACATCAACGGGGAAAAAGGATAAATCGTCGTAAATAAGGCGACGGCTCTCGTCTGCGTTTGTCGTGATTGCTCACTGGTTCAAGTCGCTGTGGTCTTTGGTTTTCGTTTTTTTTTTTTTTTTTTTAATCCGGACCGTGTTGCCAAGATCGCGATCGATCAAGTTCGGAACCGCACTCGACTTTAATCTCTTTGGTATTACATTTTTCTTTTTTTGCTTGTCTAATTTACTTGATCGTTTGAATTTATTTTCATGAGCTCTAAATTATGTGCAAATGTTTTATGTTCGTTTGTATTTGTTTCAGCTGTGGTTGTCCTGAAAGCGCTCGATTTTCTTTCCTGCTTTTTAGCTCATTCATAATCCAAATTGGGGTGGGGGGGAGGCAGCACCAAAACCACTTCGAGGTCATTAGAATTCATTCAGATTTTTGCAATTTTGTGTATTTCAAAAGGTGCCGGCACCGATGGCGATATCGATACCGGCGATACCGGGCTTGGTGTTTACCTGGTATCGGCTGGATCGGCTCGCGGCATCGCACGCCGCTCATCACTCGGAGCGCTCCTCATTTCGAATTCATCCTCACGACGCCGGTAAGCGACTTTTTCCCTTTTTCCTCCCGCGATCGGTCGGCCAGAGCAAAACTAGCGCCGCACGTCCGTCGTGCACGATCCGACTTCGACGGACCTCGAAATGTTGACTGTTTTGTTTTTTATTTTATTTTTTTTTTTAATTTTTCGAGACACGATTAGATAAATATGGACGACGGGCTCTTCCCTCGCGGACGGTAGTCCGGTTGTGGCCGGGGAAGACGTGTGAACAACATGGCCGAGCGCGGTCCGCGCCAGCCGGGCTTAAGTTGTCTGTTAGTGTCTGTGTAAGTGTGGGCCTTCGGGGACCCCCGGGGTGTGGGGGGGGGGGGGGATCAAACGCTCATGTCGTCAGGCGCTGCCGAGAAGGAGACGACCGCTGACAGGTGCTTCCTGCGGGCCCGGCGTGGCAGGTGCGTGCACGCGCACGCTGAAGGCCGGATAGTTTGCTTTGCACTTTGACCCGTTTGCCGCTTCCTGAGCCGGCCAATCGGCGGCCGCCGCTTCCCGAACGCGACGGCCGCGCCAATCGGGGCCCTCCCATTTGTCTTCATGCGTCGCCACGACGACAAGCCGGACGACCAAATATGGGCGGAGAGGTTAGTTTTTTTTTTTTCAAATCAAACTTTTTGCCGACGGTGAAAAGAATGATTGCGAATCCAGCCGACGTCACTTTCCTCCTTTTTTATTTCAAATAACTGCGGTAGCAATAAATACGAAGCAAACAGTTCAAATAAAATCACTTTGTGACAAGAAAATGAAGGCACTTGGAGGCGTTAAAAGCATAGCGCGTTTGAAAAATGCAAAAAAAAAAAATCAGGCGTCGTCACGCTTGTTCCTGGGCGAGCTTGCGGCGCGGCGCCGAGGTCGAGAGCTCGCCGGCCGAGCTTCCGACATCCGCGTCAGGCAGCAGGTGAGGGGGGACGTATCCCGCCTGGGACTCCGAGGGCTTCCCGTGAGGCTGGGGGGGTTGCTCGGGGCAGCGGCCCCTCTTGTCCTGCCCGCGAAAGCCCCTCAGCTTGGGGCTCCAGTGTTCCCGCCACTGGAGGGCCAGCGTGGAGCGGTCGGCCACCAGTCTCCTCTCGTCCGGCGCTCGGACCCTCTCGCCCTCGCCGATCAGTAGAAAGGTCCGGCCCACGTGGAGGGCGGGGCAGCCGCAGGCCAGGTCCCGGTCGGGAACCCAGAGGGACTGCGGGCCCCTGCGGATGCGCGAGGGGGATCCCGTGCGGAAGACGACTTGAACCCAGATGGAGAACTGCCACCAGGGACCCGAGCGCTCCATGCCTCTCACCTGCACCTTCAGGACTGACACACACGCATGTTCCCGTTTCGATCAGGGCGAAGGCAGCGGCACTTCAAATGACGAGACCAACCGTAGTCCTTGAGGCAGTAGGTGTCCAAGTTCATCCGGACTTTAACCTGCGGTGGCTGGCAGTGGGACGCACACTCCTCATCTGTGGGGGGAGAGGAGACTCGTCATTCCAATCTGCAAGTACTTTCTTGGCACATCTCAAAGTGGCCGCCCAAAACCAAGTCTCCGGTGAAGGCCCGGGTACCAAATGCCAAACCCTCCGGCGGACCACATAAACACCACCCGCAGTCGCTCTCGTTACTGACAACGCGGCCGCTCCAATTTGTCATCGCCGTATCTCGTGACCAACAGATGCCGAGCAGAGCCCGGACGTTCCCTCGGAACCTCCGACCGCTTCGGGTCTGGTCACGCGATCCAATTAGAGATGTTATCATAAGACCATCTGCGTAATTTTACGCAAAACCGATGGAGGCGTGGGACGTTACCCAGGGGAGCCCCGATGTATGTTAGGCTTGAATTTTTCCTTCATTTTCAGTCACTCATTTTTTTTCATTTTTTAAAAATCTTCAAGTATGATTTAAAACTGGAGTTTCACTGACCGATGGCGTACTGGGGCTGAAACACCGGCGTTGGAGCAACCTCTTGAATCCCTGCAAAAGAAAAGAGCGTCAGACCCTACACGAGTGCGGTCGTTTTTACGATCGACAAATCCCTTGCGAATGTTTACTTGTTCCTTCGGGCCAGAGCGTGACGACGTCGCGCGCCATCCATTCATACATTGCCCAGGCCTCTTGTAAAAAAAAAAAAATGCAAACATTTGCCACCGCGTCGGCTTTCGTCCTTCCCGACGCAACGAGGCCAGAGGCACGGAACAGCCCCCCACCCCGGTTCGCTAGCCCTCCGAAGCGTTAGCACGATGGCTGTTTTTGTTATGAGAAGGTTTGGTAGAACGTGACGGTGTTTAAAAATGTTTTAGTCCTGTTATTCATCGTGACGCGGGAGGTCATTTCGTTAGGATCAGGCGTACGGCTCCGCGTCCTGGGGGAGGCTAACGGGCGCTATATTTAGCCTGGTCCGGCAGAAAAAACGAACGCAGCCCTTTTGACCGTCCGAGGTACGAGTCTGGGCCTGGCCTGCGACAGGTGACACCGGGTTTCAGTGAGCGGACAGCGTTCGGTCGGACTTACGGACGCAGGGCCGCAGAGGCGACGTGCCCTGTTTGAATCCGGGGGCGCAGCGGTTGCACCGGAGGCCGGTCACCCCTTGTCGGCAGAGGCACTGACCCGACGTGCGGTTGCACCAGCGTCCCACGGCTCCCAGAGGGTGGCACTGACAAGCTGGAAGAGGGAATAGCCAGGAAAATCATCGTTCGGACCCTGGATGACACCATGGCTTGGTAAATATTGATATTGCTTCTTTCGGCTTGTCCCGCTACAGACCGATAAACCACAAAGTTTTCGTGGAATGTGAAATCCTGCTCGGGAAGCCGCTTAAAACAACATTCCACGAGTCTGTTAGTGACAGCCACAGAGGGACCTGTGACCAGTCAAAGGTCGTAGGTCACAGCACATTCCAGGGTTGCAGGTTACAGGTGCAAGTCACGTGCACGCCCACAAGTGTAAGACCTCGAAAAGAAATCCAACACACTGACGTTGGCAGGCCTTGCGGTGCTGCAGCGGCTTGCTTTGGTCCCGGGTGTACCCGTTGTGGCAGTACTGGCAGTGGCGTCCGGCGGTGTGGTGGCGACACTTGAGGCAGACGCCCCCGCTGCGCCGGCCAGACTGCTGGAACACTTCCATGTTGAAGCGGCACTTGGTGGCGTGGCCGTTGCACTCGCACGCTGGAGGTTGGGCGAAATTGCAAAAGCAAACACGACTGCATTTCAGTGCTTTTGGTTTTGGCCAGTGGCTGGGGGTGAGAGACAGAAGTTGACATCACAATAATTTTTCAAAAGATAATCAACAGTATCCATGTTAACAAGCACTGGAGCAGATCACACAGACTACTGTGGCCATTCCCCACTGTAGTATCTGCGACTGAATGCTGCTGCGTGGATATTCTGAGATTGAACCCTTTTCATTTGGTTTTAAGTCTTGGAAGGCTTCTGGAAAAGTATGACTCACCCACGCAAGGGTTTGGGTTTGCGGGTGTGGCCCGATGCCAGGGTCTGTCAAAGTAGAAATCTTCGCATACGTCGCAGTCCGGGCCGGCCGTGTGATGCTCGCACACGCACACGGCCCGGCCTGCGTCGTCACGGCGACACTTGGACGCGTGTCCGTTGCATTTGCAGCGACCCCCGACCTGCAGGTCCGAGAGCGTCAAAGGGGGCAGGGCGGGTGCGGTAATGGGTGGTCGGGGGGCCGCCTGTAAGTTTCTGGAGCTTTGATGGGTGTTGGGACGGTTGTTTCTTCGCTTCCTCAGTTCTCTTCCTTTGGAAGCCACGTGGCGGCCCTCCACGGTCCAGTTGCAGTCACCGTTGGGACACAGGTGCCACCGGTCGCCGTGCTTCTTGCGGCCCAGCTTTCCAGCTTTTGGGGAAACATCCGAGCTGAACGTGTCCCCGCTTTCCTTGCTGGTCACGTTGTTCGCACCTTTGTGATGACCCCTCGCTTGGAACTTGTCTCCTTTCTTCTGTGTGCTCGTCGCAGAGTTTTTAGTGGCCTTGTTTAAAATGGCCGGCACGTTATCTGGGTTCGGGTTGCCACTGGGATCGCCAGCGTAGCCAGAACTCCGCCTCACGGGTTTTACCTCTTCTGGCCATCCAACCTTCTTCTTGCTTGAGCTCACTTTTGCGTTTGCGGATGTTTGGTGGAAGACCACCCGGATATCTGTCGCCGTCACCCAGTCTTGCAAAGTGGGACTGTAATCAAAATCGGGAGATGAAGGACGTCCGTCGAGGGACGAGAACGCCAGCACCGTACCGCCCCGCTGCTTCTGCAAGGGCCGAGGATCGGAGCACAGCGGTTCTGTTTCCTGGTGTCTGGTCTGGGCCATCGTCTGAGAGGGGAGCCCAAAATCCCCAAAGCAGTCGCTGGAATAATGTTGCATCGGCCTCCAAGTGTGTCTGTAGTCCATAGACTTGAAGATGGAGATGGCGATAGGGTCCCAGGGCTCCCCATGATGGCAGAACTGCAGACTTATGTAGGTGACTTCAAAGCGGCGACCCAGGGGCACAGTGAGGACCCAGTCCCCGCTATTCTGGTCCCCTCGAGCCTGCCAGCAGGTGAGGTTGTGAGGATTGTGAAGGTCCGTCAAGGCGGTGATGTTTCCTTCAAAATCCAGATCTCGGAGGGACCGACTGGCGTCGACCGAGACCCTGTAGGCGGCGTTGATGAACTCGGAGAGACAGTGGCGAGGACGGCCGTCCGGGTGGTAGCAGGGATCGTGAGGCGAAGCCCAACTCAGCGGGACGTGGGACAGAGAGGAGAAGAGGAGAGGCCGAGGAAGTAAATAGAGGAGGAAAACCAGGAAGGGAGATATGGAAGGGGGATGGGAAAAGGCCCGGAACATCATGTCATCCAGCCTGTGGAGGACAACAAAAAGACACCGTAAGAAAATCATCCTTGACACCCTCCAGGTTTGGTAAAAACTGGATTTGTAGTTGCCCGGCAAAAAAACATTCTTGACCCATGTTTACACCCTAAATTTGATGTCGAATATCTGACGGTCTCCAAGATCTTTTTTTTTTTTTTTTTTCTAGTTTTGACGGTTTCTATAATGAGGGCGGCTGAATTGGAAATACACGATCGCGTCAGTGCAACTGCAGAAGCTCAGCCGACGTCTGCGAACTGTTGCAGTTTGTGTGCGCTCGAAGGGTGCGTTTGTCTGGAATGAGCAAAAAATATGTCTTGACAGCTGGAGCCAAACCCCAAGCTGGATGGCGTCCATCTCGTTTACGGCTCTTCCCCGTCGAACCGCCGCCGTCCGCAGGCATGTGATCGGACTGAGGTGTGCGCGGCCGAGATCTTTCAACCTTTTTTTTTTTTTTTTTTTTTTGGACGCACTACACAAGCGGCGGTCACGCTCGCCAAAATGATTTATAGATGGAAATCTTGCTTGAGCCCCAAACACGAATTGTTCTTGTCCCTCGTGCGAACAAATCTCTTCCTGCCTCTTCCAGCTGGTGATGAGTGTAATTCATCCAACTGTCAGGATTTCATCCACCCGAGAGTTTCTTTTGGAATGTGGACAAAGCAAGCAAGCGACCAGCCGCAAAAACGGACGTCCTCTTCGGATTACCTTCCGTTCTTGCTTTCTTGCCTCTGTCACCTTGCAGAATTGTCTTCATCGATATGATTTTACAAGCTCCCCGCCCCCACCTCGGTGCTCCCGCGTCACCTGGTCCCGTCGCTCTCTGTGAGATTCGCGGCGTCCTAACAAGCGTCTGACACTTGACAGCAAAGTCTGCGAGGGCCGCGCAACCCCGGGGGGGAAGGACGCCCCCCCCCTCATCCTGCTCAATTAGCAAGCAAAACATGAAGCTTCCTGAGAGACCGGCTGGCTCAGGAGGTTGGATCGGGCAACCCCCCGAAGGGAAGATCGCTCGGGATCAAGCCCGGGTTCGATCAGGGCGAGGCTCTGCACCTGTCTACGCCGCGTGACCCAAACGGGCTTATTAGGGGCAAGAACCACAAAGAACACCATTGTGGGCATGACTTAGTTTTGACTGTCGGCTTCCGCAAGCAAATAGTGGCGTGATGACATCATCATCTCCCAAGTGCAGCGCTGATCTTCCGATGGAACTATGTGAAGCCTGCCAGGACTACGGGGGCTGACAACCTGGGGGTATGTTTACGGCCTTGACCCCGCCATGCAGGGCCCGTGAAAAGTTGTTTTGGGTACAATTTTGTCGTGAGCGAAAGAACGAGATCCCGGATACAAGCGGCTCAAAGCAGGCTGTCCGGGCTCTCCCTTAGTGATAGGGTGAGAAGCTCGGTCATCAGGGAGGGGCTCGGTGTCGAGGAGCCAGATGAGGTGGCTGGGGCATCTGATCCGCACGTCCCGCCGGAAAGAGACCCCGAGGACGACCCAGGACACGCAGGAGAGGCTACATCTCTCGGTTGGCTCGGGAACACCTCGGGATCCCTCCGGAAGAGCTGGAAGAAGTGGCTGGGCAAAGGGAAGTCTGGGTATCCCTGCTGAAGCTACTTCCCCTGTGACCCGATGGATGGATGGATGGATGGATGGATGGATGGATGCGTACAATATCCCGTTGTAGTGCTCTGTGTGGGTTCAAGCAGCACTAGTCTAAATCCTTATAATTACTGTAACATCAGTGCTGATTTGCATTAGCCCATCTATGTCATTTTGGATTAAACCTTAGCCCCACCCTAAGTGGATTTTTGTTGACGTGGTTTTGTCCAACACTTTGGTGTTTAAATATAGAATGTGTAATTTTCTCAAGTTGTATATGCTACTGTGCCGTGCTAATTCCCGTTAGCCCATCTATGGCGTTTGGCATTATATGTTAGCATTAAGATTACTGACTTGTGAGGCAAATTGATATGATTTGCTTGAACCTTGAACCTCACACGTTTTAAAATTCCTCGTCATGGGTCCGCAGCAGCCAAAGCCGAAGGCCGGCGGCGGTTTTGCGAAAAAGTCCGGCGTGTAAGAATTGATTTTTTTTGGAAAGCTCGAAGGCGACGCGGCGCCACACCTGTCGGCGCATGTAACCGCTCTGGCACCTTTGTTCATTTGCAATTGTCCTCAGAAATCCAACACTGCGGCCTGTATTCCCAAACCACATTCCCGCACGTGTTATTCCACCCGGCGCGGATTCCAGCGGCTCCAGTTTGGGCGGAAGAATCTAATTTTAGTGGCGGAAGTGTCACAGGGCGGATTTAGCGCTCATCTTCGTGTTTGCGGCGGGGAAACAACCAAAATTTGACAAGGTCTTGGGATTTTTTTCGACGCAATGTGGCGTTTGACTGCGACCGCTCGCTTGAAGTATTCTGAAGTTCTCCTGGGTCTTGCAAATATTCTCATAACCCGCGAATTGTGATCGTGATTGGCACCACAAAAATGGCGCCAAAGCCCTATTTTTGTCTTCACGAAGCGTCCGAGTTTATTCCAACAAAGTTCCTGGCCTCGAGTGGCGTTCCAGCTGATTTCACGTCGTGCCAATTTTGACTGGTTCATCGCATAACCCGAGCTCGGATTAAAATATTGAAATAACATTACAGTTTTTCACTTTTGCTTTCTACCGAAGTTAGATTTTTGGCGAGTTCGGCCGCGAGATGGCGGATGTTGGTCTGAAGCTCCTCAACTCACTCCCACTCGCAGTTCCTTCTGCTGATTTTGAACGTCTGCAAATTTTCTCACTGCATGCCTTTAAAAAAAAAAAAAACAAAAACAGGCATACATACAAGTTGGCAGAGGCCTTTCCCATGGAGGCTTCACATGTTGATATTGCAAAACAGATGGGAATGAAATCATTGCGATTCCAAAGATGAGGCACCGCTGGTGAACGTAAGTCCCAATTAAATCCACATGCTGCCAGCAGGATTAGCGTTGCAGTGACGCACGCAAACGCATTTTATGTCGGATCCAAAAACACAAACAAAACAAACAAAAAAACAAACAAACAAAAAAAAAACCGCCATGTGTGCCAGAATTGATGGATTCCTCCTTGTTGCCACCCCCCACCAAAAAAAGCTTCATTAAATAAATGTCTCTGGTGTTTTTTTTTTTTTTTTTTTGCATTACTCTGGCAAAAGATATTAAAACTCGCTCTTTAGATGAGGTAATAACGTCAGTGTTATTTATATGCTCCTTAGATCAAAGACTAATAAAATTGCATTGAATTCATCGATTAAACGAAATATGTCTGTTTTCTTCCAAAGGCAAAAAAATAACAAATCACCAGCACGTCTTTGATGATGATTAGGATCATTTTGGGGGTTTGATTGATTTTTGGCAAGAACAACAAACGCGCCTTGATGGCTTCAATTGTTATTATTATTGTTATTAATATGAGCCGCTGATTGCGCGCCGAATGCGGGAATTATAATATTTACCGAGCTGCACCATTACGGAACGGCAATTACACAAATGCATTTCCACTGATTGCGTGTGATCACGCCAATAAAAATATCAGTCTCTTGAATTGTAAGGATGAAAATATATATTTTTTTAATTTTATGGAAGCTTTAAAACACGAGCGAAACATTTTTGACCAACAGAAAGTTTCGCAAATGCGCGTTCAGGCCTAACAAATCAATTCATATTTCGGGGGTTCATAAAATCACAATTTCGCCGCTCTTGCGGACACGTCAAATGACAAAATTGTCGCGCAAATGTGTGCGCATATGTTTTTGTAAAAAATAAAAAAAAAATGTCTCTGTTAAGCGAAGCGAGAGCGGCTCACCATGCGCGTCCTCCGAGATGGTCCTTCTCCCCGCGCGGGTGTCCTCCTCACATCCAGCCTGTGCACGGCTCTGTCTGTTGGGGGGGGGGGGAGAACAAGAAGGAGGAGCAGGAGTGGGGCTCCCAGAAAAAAAAAAAAAAGACAACGAAAAAGAAGATGAGGGACCTGCCGGAAACCGACATCCGGGCGCTAAAATAGAAAAAAAAAAACTCTTGATTACACTTTTTCCACGGGGGGTGAAATAAAAAAATGAATCATTTCAAAATTATTATTTTTGGACTTGAATGCACTATTGGTCGTAGTTGGTTTTAGTAGTCATTCCGAACTGCACGAAAGAACGCGCGCTTTTTCTCGTTGTTGTTATTGATTTATTTCCATTTGATTTAAGCTTTCATACGATTTCGGATGATTTTTGTCAGGTTGCGGATGGAAACGGAAGGTGGAGGTCGGCAGTGGGCACTTGACTGATGTTGATTTTTTTTTTGTGGGGGGGGGTCTTCGTGCACCCACCCTCGAACAATTTTGGTTTGTTTAAATTGGTCAAATTAAAAAAAAAACGGGTGGAAAGAGGACGCGCCGTCGCCAGATGAGGTGTGCCAGAATTCGGTTCGAAACTATGAAAATTAAATGTACAAAAAAAAACCATTGTGAGGCAAAAATCCACTTTTTACCCGCGCAAAATTGAAACAAGTGTACAAAATGATTTTGAGACATTATTTATGACGACTAAACATTTAACGATCGTCGTCATGGGATTTATTTTTGATCCTTCAGGTGAAAAATGAAGAACACAACATAGATAAAAAGACATTTCCCTCTTCAAATAATCGATGTCACTTAACGATATTATATATAATATGCAACCGATGAGCAAATGAAATTCATATGCCTTTTTATTCTTTTGCTATGTAGAATTGCTCTGTTTAGCTAAAACAAAAAGATTCGCAATATTTAATATTTATGTTTCGTAAGAGTTATTTTATAACCTGTGTGGTCGAATGAATTGAATCTTTTTTTTTTTTTAACATGACAAAATTAAATGGAGAGCATTTTAAGTTTCATTTGACGATGACGCCCCCTTGTGGCTACCTATGTTATGACTGGTTTTGCCTTTCACCATGTGAATAAGGTGTGCTATGTTACAAAAAATGTGATATTTTTGGAATGAAATATGCATTTTAAAGCTGTAAAACTTTTTGTTTTTAAACGCTCGTCATCACACGAGTCACCGAGTGACCTTGAAACCTATGAAATGCGCGACATAAATAAATTTGCTTTGCTCCACAGATTCCATTTGCCGTCGGCCAGGTGATTGCAGAATTTCCAAGACGTTCACGCGGCGGGTCAAAGTTCGCCGGCAAGTCTCGCCGTCTTTGGGGCGTCGCCGCTCGCCGCGTCTCCTTTCCGCACCTCCTCGAGACATTCTGGACCAGAGAAAGCAAACATGAGAGCAGGACACGCGAAAAACGCCATCTTCGGTCCCCGGGGCGTCCCGACCTCTCTCGTCGGCGCCGAGGACGTGCCTCTTGCACAGGAAGTCCTCCAGCTTCTGGTCCTGATGCCGGAAGTACCAGACCTCCACTACGTCTTCGTACTGCTCCAACATGATCTCGCACTGGGGGGGGGGGGGGGGGGCGCAACAGCTAAATGCTAACATTAGCCCCCCCCCCCACACACCCCTGTCATATTCAAACCTGTTTCTTCATGTCCGCCACCTCCGCGGACGGCTCGTCCCACAGCTCGTACGGCAGGCCCAAATCCACTTTGACGCCTCGGCGGACCAGGTTCTTCAGCTCCGTCACGGTCTGGCTGGAACCCTGCAGCCCATAGACAAATGTCACACGTGCAGATGAGTGGGAACCTTGAGAAAAATGATGGGTTGGGGGGGGGGGGGGTCGACCTTGGAGTAGCGCAGGCTGCCCTGGCGCTCATCGTGGACGCGATACTCCAGGATGCGCTCGCATATGTTGTCCACGGCCTCCGTGAGGCGGATCTCCCTAGAGGGATGGGGGGAGACCCCAAACTTTTCTTTACACTTTACATTAAAAAAAAAAAAAAGCCTTGGGTGAAATTTCAGGCTTTATCTAAAATGCACAATTTTTATGGGCGATTGCTCAACTTTTGAATGTTTCTGCAAATTTTTAGCGGCGCACTCTCACGGGAGACTTTCTGAACAATAACAAGTGGCTTGGAGGATGGACGGACATTTTTTGGTCACATCGGAATTTGCATTTAGACACTATCTTGATGTGATTTTTTTTTTTTGGGGGGGGGGACTGCCACTTTAGACGTACGAGGTGTTGTACTCGATGGTTCTTCTCCTCTTGCCGGTCTGGAGCACTTCTCCCACCTCCAGCACTTCCTTGGAGCGGCTGCTTCTTCCCAAAGCTTCCTGGAGCTCCACGGTGAGAAACTTGCACACTGCCTCACACAAACCAAAATCTTTTAAAGCAAATTATTGACTAGTGCGAAGTTTATGCTGTAAATATATATATATATATATTTTTTTTTTTTTTTTTGGTGGGGTGAGGTGATCGAGGGCTTGTGTCCCTGCGACTATAGCGCCACTTAGCGGTTGCCGGCGAAAGATGCGCAAGCGTCTCACCTTCACATTTATTTGGTCGTCTCGCGTCGTCGTCCGCTCGAACAAAAACGCAGAAATGGAGCAAATAAAACGCCGCGACGAGGACAGATTTCATCGTAGTTTGCTGACGCGACCCGGCAGCGGACTACTTTTTCCCGTGGAGCCACATCGCAGGAAGTGGCCAAGCGCAGCCTGCCCAAGTGCACTGCGCATGCGTGTAGGTTCTGCCAGCTTTCGTCGTCTTCGTCAATCCTGCAACACCGCCACCTATCGATGTGGAGGGATGACTGTTTTGGCTTCCAATGGAAAATGTTTATTTTTAGTAAAACCAAATATAAAAAATACCTTGGATTTTCATATTTGACTAGCATTATTCTCAACAATAACAATAAAAAATATATTTTGTGTGTTTTCGCTCCTCACATTTTTATGATTCCATTTCAGATTCACATTTCCCATCTTCATTGTCCAATTCCAAAAAATAATAATTGTACAGTATTTAATACGAAAAATACATTCCAAATTTTTTTTCTGACTATACCTTCAATTAAAAAATAAAAAAAGGTTAACATTGTTTTTCCTTCACTATATTCAGCTTTGTTGATTCAGCACTTTTATTCAATAAACAGGTGTAAGTCCGTCTTTATTATAATTATTATTTTTTTTATGAAGTAGTTTTTGTCGGTTTGTATTCCATCTTCGTGCATTACCTGACTGCAGGGGAACCACCCACGCTGACGTCATCGCTTTACACCCGCAGGGCACCAGGGTGCACTCCTCGGCGTGCTCGCAGACGACTCCCAGCCGAACCCCTGCAGGAGGTCACCAGTGCCGGCCCGGGTAAGCGAACTCGCGTGGACTTAAATTATAGAGGTTGTTGGATGTTTTGGGGAGAAACCGGACGGTTCTGCTGGTGTTTAAGTGGGGCGTGGCGCTTAAAAGTTGAAGGGCGAGGTTGTGTTGTTGCAGTCTGTGTCCTACATTGCTTAAAAAAAACAAAACATGAATTGAAATTTTCTGCACAGGACTAAAAATCATTTTGTTGTTGCCACATTCACTTGTTCATGTAGGTGTCAAAACAAAATGGCTCCAACGACCCACAGGTGGATTTCTGCCACCCTAAGTGGAATGTTGACGTTCCTGAACGCCACAAACACACGCGCACACCATTATCTGTAATTTTTCGTCAAACTGGCTCGGCAGGGAACGTAGCACGACCGCCTCCGCGCTCACCAAAGACGCAGTTTTGTCCGCCCGGACGTTGCCGGAACAGGTTTTTGTTCCGACCAACCAATCAGATGAAGGAAAGATCCCAAAATCGGAGATTGGAAATCTGATTTGGACCGACGGGCAAACGATCCAAAATGAGGGAAGTTGGAATGAACTGGATGACCGGAACGTCTCCATCCTCGTATCGTAGGTTTGACGGTCATCATGTCCACCTCGGCCCCCATGAACCTCGTCCGCAAAATCCCCCAACCGCCGACGGCCGTGCTAGGTGAGCCCCCGAGGCGCCGCCCGCCAGTGGGTCGAGTCGCAATCCTGACGCTTTCCTCCATCTCCCGCAGTGGCCGTAAAAGTGCTTTTGTGCATCATCCCAATCGCCCAGATCGCAATGGGTGAGCCACGACCCCCCCTTGCCCCCCCCCCCCCCGAGTAACCTCAGCACCTCTCCTGAATGTATTCACCTGAATTACCGCCAGGCGCGGCGCACCTGGACGACTGCCCCCGCCAGCACTACATTCCCGTTTACCTGATCGTGGTGGGCGTGGCCTTGTCGCTGCTGGTGCTTGTGACGGGCCTGCCTTGCGCCCGCGTGCCCAAAGACGGCCCCCCGAACCCCTTCTGCTGGGTCAGCCTGGGCTGGAACTCTCTGCTGGCGGTTTTCCTCGTTTCCTGGTTCGTCGCCGGTGAGTGGCCCAACTGGTCAAGGCCCCGTTGCACTAGCATATGAACAACTCTGCGCACTAGTAGGATTTCCAAACTGTGTCCGTATGGTTTCCTCCAGGCAACGTGTGGATCTACTCCATCTACAAGCCCAACTACCACAAGAACGTCACGAGCGCCGAGCCCTACTGCGACAAAACGCTCTACCTGTTCGCCTTCTGGACCACGACGCTGGTCTACATCGTGGTGGGTCTGTTCGTGGCCCTCGGACTCGTAGTCCTGGTCTGCCTCTACATGTGCGGCCAGGCCGACCCCGACGACTACATCTAGAAGCCCGAAGCCCGAGACCGCCGAGTAATGAGCTGAGTCGCTTAATTGATCTTTTCTGGAGAAGTAACACTTTGTGACAATGTTTTATATATATATTTTGGTATTATTTTGCTGGTGTGAATCGGGTACAACGTCCCTCATTTATTGGGGTGGCGGGGGTTACATTTCATAAAACACCCGCAATAAATCAAATCTGCAAAGTAGCGACCAATTATTTATTGTATGGAAATGAGCCACGTTTTCAAAGCAGTACTACACGCAGTAACTTTATATTTTAACAAGACCACCAGCATCACATACTTTATTTTTTTTTTTTAAACATAATTTACAATCAGAATAAAAAATATACTCATGATGTTTGCTTGATTTTAAGGTATAGCAACAAGACTCTTGGCGGATATTATAATATATTCCTGTTTGTGGCCCGTGATCGGCTGAAGTGGCCGTGACGTTAGCATGCTTTACCCGCCAGGGCGGCGAGGGCTTTGGCGTGGATCGGCTTGTACAGGAGGGCGAAGCTGGACGGGCTCAGGAGGCCTTTGCCCTGGGGGTCCACTTTTCCCATGAGCACGTAGTTTTGCCCTGGAAAGAAACAAAAGGGGGGTGGGGGGGGCGATATTATTTGTCGCGGGATGAAAACTGCAACGTAGCTCCGACTTTAGCTTCGACGGGGTGCATAAAACCGGAACGGAACGCGAGGGTGGTGGTATGCACGGTGAGCAGAGAGCAAAGGTAACGTTCACAGAGGTGGGCGCGAATTGCCGCCCCGGTGCCAAAACGATCAGAACCGATTGGATTGCTCAACACGTGGAGCAGGAACCAATTATTAGCCACACCTTTGGTCAGCCCCGGGCATCTCTTGCAGGTGGAGATCAGTTTGACAGTCGCGGCCGGTCCCGCTTTGGTGATCTTCAGTTTTCCCGTCTTATAGGCTTTGATGACAGACACCTCCACTGTGGCGGAACCTCTCGGACCAGGGATCACATTCGTAACCTTTCCTGTAACCACTAAGAGGCGGGAAACGGCGTAGTATGAATTAGGACAGAGTCTGGGAAGCTTGTGACGGCGCCGGTGGCGGGTTTTCGCACTGGCTCACCGAAGTCGTTGGGGCAGAAGCTGGACAGCATCGTTCCGGTCCTCTTGCAGGCTTGCGTGCACAAAGGGTTCAAGGGCAAAGCTGCGGCGCAAAGCAAACAACCTCAGAAGAAAGCAGGCGTCACCGAGCGTTTGCAGGGAGATGCGGCGTCTACTCACGTTTCTTGCTCGGTGCCGGCTTCTTCGGGACCACCTTGCTCACTCCGGGTTTGGGCGTCACTTTAGTTTTAGGAGTAGGTTTGACTTTTGGTTTACTTTTAGGGGTGGGTTTGAGCAGTTTGACGGCTGTCTTGGGAGTGGGCTTGGTCTTGGGTGCAGGCTTGCGTGTCGGTTTGCCGACTTTGGTGACTTTGGGTTTGGGTGAAGGTTTTGTTTTGGGTTTGGGCGTCTGCTTTTTCCCAGGAACTTTGGGGGTGGGTTTAGTCATTTTGGGTTTAGCAGACGGCTTGCTCGTGGGTTTGCGCGGCGGAGGCTTTATTGGAAGCTTCCCAACTGGTTTCTTTGCTGGTTTCGGAGTGGCTTTAGGCTGTACGCTAGTCTTGGGTTTAGGTGTGGTTTTGACGGGTTTGGCTGTGGCTTTGATGGGTTTGTTTGGCTTCACGACCGGTTTCCGTGTCGCGGAGGGGGTCTCGGATCGATGGATGAAGTCTCCCCCGGCGGTGGGAGTCCGGGATCCTCGGGGCACACTGTTATAGTGCGCCATGAAGCCGTCCGAGGTCACGCTGAGGTCGGAGACGAACTGGACGAGGAGCTGATTTCCATTGGTTACGACCGTCCTGCAAGGATGACGGGAACCAATTGGAAAAATTGCTCCCTGTTAATGCACGTCAGCTAAGTCTCTTATTGGTTGCTTTTCTACAAACACACAGAGAGGGTAGACCCCCCCCCCCCCGATAATTTTACTCATACCAGATCTAGATATGAAATAATTTTCCCTCTAACGTGAACTCACCCGGGTATCCTGTCGCCGCAGAACTTCCCAATTCTCCTGGAGTCATCCCTCTCCCCCCCGTTGAACAGGGCCACGTAGTCATAGCGACAGTACGTGTCCGGTTCCAGGTCCAACTTCTCAAACTTCACCTCGATCACCTGGCGAAGACGCGGCGGCACGCCAACACAAACCGTGACGTTGAATAAATATGAAGCAGGCCGGTGGGGGCGGGGGCTGTTTCCTGAATCCCAGCGCCACGATACAGAGCGGGGCATTTACACCCCCCCCCCCTTCTCCACTGCTTCCTAATTCTTCAATCTAATGGCACACACGAGCGTGCACTCATAAGGAACCCTTTCACCGGAGCGAGAACCTTTCCTGGAGATGGGCCCCCCTTCCGGAGGTATGCTCCCGGGGACGGGCCCGAGCACCCCTTTTACCGCAGCTGCCTACGATTTGTGGAGTTACCTAAACTCGTTTGCCAAACATCCCGTGGTGGGAAGGAATTACACTCCTTCACCTGATCCTAATCTGAATCGGAACTGGCGCTTCAGACCTGAAACAAAGTAACCTCAAAGCATTGAAATCCGGAGGCGTTTGTCTGCTCACGTTGCTCGGCTCGACCGAGATGTACCAGGAGCAGCTGATGCCCGCCGGGTAGTTGGAGTTGGGCCAGTTGGGCGTCTGGACGGATCCCTGGGATTTTGTCAACCGCCCGCCGCAGAACTGATTCTCTGTGGGCGGAAAGGGGAGCGAATCCACATGAAAAATTGCCCATGCGGTGGTGGAACCGCCGCAAAAACGGCGCCACACCTTCCACATGCGGCTTCCCCGCCCGGAAATAGGCCAGAAATCCCCTCCCCCCCGTGGCCTCGTCCGACACCATGTCCAGCATCATGGTGTTGGACGTGGAGATGAGCGCGCCGGGCCGGAACGTCCCGCAGAAGCGGCCCAGCTTCTGAACCAAGCGCGTGTGGCCGTTGTAGACGTCCAAGTAGTCGTAGCGGCAGGTGGGCTCGGCCTCCATGTCGAATAGGCGGAAGGACAGCATGACCACGTGACCTTCTGGGACCTCGGAAGACCACAAAGCGCGCCATTTAGGAACGTGACGACGGGGTACACCAAACAAAAGCGCCGGAAGAAGGATTTGCGACTCACTGTGATGTACCAGCTGCATTTGCTGTTGGCTTTGTAAGGACTGGGGAAACCCTCGCTGGCCACGATGCCCGAATCCACGTCCAGGTGACCCCCACACTTGAAGACGGGCCTGAGGGATTGTAGACGAGCAAAAAATGCCGCATTGTTTTTGTATTTTGCTGCAATAGAGTCAAGCCGCAATTAGCCAGCCGAGTCCCTCCCTGCGAAGACCCGCAGGCATTTGAGACTTGCCCACGTGCGGTCGGGCAGGGGGAGACGATACCTCTCCCCTGACCTTTGACCTTTACTAATAAGGCAACTTTTTGGGGGGACTTTGAAACATTGGATTGCTCGAAGGTTTGCTTCAATTGGGACTAAAACTAACAGGAAGCTTTGCTTTTAAGCGAAGTTACCACGCAGGGCAAAATTGTAGCTTGCCTTTGAAAAAACAAGCCAACCGCATCGTGGGAATGCCGCAGCCTGCAATTTTTGCCACGTGCGCACACGCACGCACTTCGCCGAGCGGCTTTGAACGCCAGGCTGCCACATAGGCAAAAACGGCAAAGGCGTTTGTTGCGGGACCGGGGCGAGCGCTCACCTGGTGTAGTTGGTCTGACTCTGCGCCGCCGTCCATCCCAGCACCGACGCGGAAAGGGCCCACACGGTCCACGCTCTGACCTCCATCCCGCTGGCCTCTGAGATTGGGAAAGACGGCGGCGGCGGCGGCTTTGAGGAACGGGAAGGAGGGACGAGCAGGGCGGAGGGTGGAGTGCCGGCCGAGGATATTGGAGGTTCATGTGCTGGGATGCTACGTATGACTTTGCGTCACGTGTGTGTGTTGTTGGACAGACTGCTAGTGTTTTTTGTGTGCCTGTGGTTTTTATTACACCCACTGCACGACAGTCAAGCCTTTCATTTGCTTCCCACTGCAGCTGATGTCTTGCAAGTGCTGCGAACCGTTGCGCTGACGGAGGCCCCCTAGCGACTGAGGCGAGGCTGGAAGCGGTTCGGGGCGTTGATGCCGGATCAGCTCGTGAAACAACAACGTGCGCCGGCGATTAAAGGGGAAATCCGCTACTTTGCATGAACAGTGTATTCAATAGATCATGTAATATGTACCCCATTTTGATAAGGTGATGTGAAATCCATCCATCCATTATCTACCGCTTTTCTGGGTCAGTTCGCGGGGGAAGTAGTTTCAGCAGGGTTACCCGGACTTCCCTTTCCCCGGCCACTTGTTCCAGCTCTTCCGGAGGGATCCCTTGGCGTTCCCGAGCCAGCCGAGAGACAAAGTCTCTCCGGCGTGTCCTGGGTCGTCCTCGGGGTGTCTTTCCGGCGGGACGTGCCCGGAACACCTCACCGGGGAGGCTTCCGGGAGGCATCCGGATCAGATGCCCCAGCCACCTCTTCCGGGTCCTCTCAATGCGGAGGAGCAGCGGCTCCACGCTGAGCCCCTCCCTGATGGCCGAGCTTCTCACCCTATCTCTAAGGGAGAGCCCGGACACCCTGTGGAGGAAACTCACGAAGCTAGGCTAAAGGCCTCCGCCGCCGCTGAAGCTCGGCTAACGGCCTCCCAGGACGTGGAAGCTCGGCTCGCGGCCCGCCGCCGGTGCTCGCTCGTCATTCCCGTACTGTACAGAATCCACGCACGCAAGTGGATTTGGTCTGCCTGGTTAGTCCAAACAAGGGCATTCCTTTTGTCTTTTTTCGGCTGTGGCTGGAAACCACAGCGAGCGCAGCAGCTTCCACAACTCGCTTGTGTCCGAGACGTGCAGAGAATTTAACGGCAGAGAGAAAAATAACAATTGCGCTTGAAAGTCCTTTCACATCCTTTTATTGTCATTTTTTTTTTTTTTTTGTACAAAGAATTTCACAAAAATACGAAGCAAGTGCTGCACACCGAACGGCGACGCCGTGAAGCTGATTATCACATGACCACGACAGCGCCACAGAGTGCCAAAGAGGAGAAAGTGATCAATTTTTTTTTTTTGGGGGGGGGGGGGTGAGTGGGGCCTCTCGGAAAAACACTTTGCTACGCATTCTCTTTCTTTTTAGTGCACCAAAAAACAAAACAAAAAAAACGGGCCTGCGTGAATCAACATTTTAATATTTTACACAGCTCAGGCCCGGTCGTCCACAGCCCGTTTGCAGCGGATGAATATAAAAATATACACATTTTTACAAAATTAAAGTCACCTCGTCTTTTTGCCGCACTGTACATTTTGCGTTATTTACACGAGCGGCCGACGCGACGGGGAAGCCGGGGGGAGGTGCCGTTTTGTGAACGTGTCTTCCAAATAAATGAAATAAATACGACCGACGGGAGAGGAGCGCTGACGGCGCCGGTTCCCGCGACGTCTTAACGATAGTCCGGGATTCAGTTTGGAGTCCGAACCCTGAGTGCTGAGAAACGCAGCGGCTGTCTCGGTCGTGGTGATGTCGTCGTGTTCACTTCAGGAAGGCGCACATTAAAATTAAAAGTTATAAAAAGTAGTGCTTTATGAAGTCACTTAGTGACTCATGTCGGACTGCGGCGGTCCAGCTTCGCCGTCCGCCGCCCCCGATGTCGCTCTGAGCTTGTCCGCGGTCACCGCTTGGGCGCTTTCCTGCGTTTGGCCCCCTTCCTCTTGCCCCTCGTCTTCCTCGTCGTCCTCCTCGTCGTCTTCCTCGGGGGGGCGTTCGTCCATGGCCGCCTCCGACGAGCTTTTCTTGACCTTGGTGGCCCCCCTCTTTGGCGGCTTCAGCACGCTGCACAGTTCCATCTCGTGGATCTCCACGTCGAAGGGAGCGGCGTGGGGGAGCGACGCCGGAGACCTGCAGTCTGCGCAGCCCTGGGATGAGCGCAGAAAAACACATCTGACTCACACGCCCGAGTCCCGAAGTCACTGTGGCAAACGAGTACCGCAGAGCAGGGCACTCACAGAGACGTTGATGGCTCTGGGGAGGCGTCCCGTGCGCACCCAAGGGTGCACCTGACTCAGCTCCCTCTTCTGTTCCTCACTGAAGCGAGGCTGATGCTTCTGCATGCTCCTCAGCACCTCGCGGTCCTCACGCAGCACCGCCTCCACGTCCCTGCGGCGCCGGGAAAGGGAGGTGACGGTAAAACCCGCCGCCGCCGCGCGAGCGAATTGATCCTTTTTGTCCGACTGCCGTACCTGAGAGGGAGCTGGTAGGTCATCATGACCTTGTCGTCGGCGTTGGCCATCAGCAGCCAAATGGGGTCCTGCAGGACGCACTTGATGAACTGCTCCTCGCCGCCGTCCCCCCCGGCGCCTCCGCCGGCCCCCGCCGGCTGCTTGCGGCCGTGCTCGTTCTCTAATGAGTCGATGCTGCCAAAATATTTGCTGGTGTGGCTGCCTTGGCTGCTACCTTGATGGACACAAATTCAAAAAGCAGGATTTTGATTTCACACTTCAAAACATTTAAACTTAAAAAAAAACAAAAATATGGACTCACTGGTGCCGCTGGTGCCAGAGGAGCAGCATCCGTTGGAACCGGAGCCAGACCCCGAGGACCTGGTCCCCGACGACCCCGATCCGGATGCGGCGGAGCCGGTTCCCGATCGCGAGTCTTCCTGCAGCAGCAGGTCCAGCAGGTCGCTGGAAGTCGACATGGCGTCGTTGTTGGACTCGTTGGCTTCCCCCTGCGACGCAAGGACACACGTCGCACGGAGATGATTTTTCGATGTCGCGCGTCTGCGTTCGGGTGGACCGAGATTCTGCAGGGGAACAACGTGCTTACGTTCTCGTTCTCTTTGGCGCCGTCGTCGGCGTTCCTCTGATTAGCCGAGCCCTGCAACCCGGGCGGACCCCCCTGCACGGGGGGCGTGGCTTGCTGCGAGGCCGCCAGCGCGGTGCCGACCTCTAACCGGTTGTTCGGTGACTCCTCCAGCTGCAACAAATTCAGGGGGGAGCTGCATCGGGACTGGAAGAGGGGCGACTCTGCGCCCTCGCGGTCAGCGGGCGTCTGAGTGCAGGACTGGGGAGTGCTGCTGCGAGATGCTGCGCTCGTCCCGGGAATGGAGACCGGGTTGCAAGCGGCCGCGGGGACCGGCGCTGGGGCGGGGGTGGAGCTGGGATAATTGTAGTTTTGACTGAAGAACTGCTGAGATAGTGGCGCCCCCATCTGAGGGAACATGTAATTGGGGAGAACCAAGGCCATCATGGGGGGCACCATCTGGGCAGGGGGGAAACGCGACGGGTCCGGGACCGTTAAAGCCTGAGGGATCGGCGGGTAGACGGGGTAGATGGGAACCATGCCGGGCGCAAACGGCGCCGAGGGAATGCTGGGCTGAGAGCAAACAGACGGCCAGGAGGAGGAGTTGGTGGGGGCCCCGAGCGGCGCGTTGAGCGGTCCGGCCGCCGATCTGGTTCTTGGGTCTTGGTGCATCCCCAGAGAGCTGTGCTGCTCGGGCGACTCCTGGTGCTTGAGCCTTTTGCCCCCGCGGCCACGCCTGTGACTGGAGCCGCCCCCTGCGGCCGGGTAGTCCCGGGAGCAACGCACCCCTGAAGGAAACAAAATACTATACTATAATATTCGGTCCATAATATTATTTAGTCATTCCCAATAGTCTCTTGATTTTCGCTCTGTTATATATTTTTAGTCCAATCAGAATTGACTCTCTACGTGTTGCCGTGTCAATTTAGGTAACTTCAACTTGATTCTGGACTGCCTTAATGTGCTCCGGTATAGTTTTGATCGGATGCAGTGAAGGTACCTCGCGCCAGAGGGTTGCCGGCCGGCGTGTGGCAGCGCACGGTCGAAGACGCCGTCTGGTCGAACACGCGCAGCTTGCTGAGGTCCTTGAATCGGTCGAGGAAGGCCTGCTCCTCCTGCTGCGTGTGCGCCGACAGCACCTCCTTCGTCAGGCCCACCCGGCCGTTGCCGCCCACGCCGTGCCGGCTGTCCCTCTCCGACAGCGTTGGCGCCGTAGCTTGGGGTGGCGGCGCGGCGGGCGGGGGGAGAGGGGGAGGGGGAGGCGGCGGCGCCGAGATGTGACTGGGGCCACTAGGGGGCGCCGTCGGGGAGAAGTTCGGAGGAGCGTGCGTTGGAGTGGTTGGGGCCTCTTCCATCACGATGTCTGTCCAAACAAACAAAAAGACAACATAAGTATCAATAAATTAGAGCGATTTAGGTACTGCGGTACTATTGAACGAGAAAAAAGTGACAAATTTAAAGTTCCTATGGGGGGGAGGAGTATGTTCATTTCAACTTGGTCGGGGAACAGATTCAAGTGGGGTAGTCGAGGTAGGACAGCCTTCAGCTTTTTTCTCAGATTTCAAGCGACCGAGTCCAACCTGATTCGGGGGGCTTCTTGTCCCCCACGTGGACGATGGTGCTGCTGAAGCTGCACTGGGACGTGACGGAGGCCACGCTCTCGGCCTTCATGGCCAAAGTCAGCGAGGGCAGGGGCGGGGCTTCGGCCACCCGGCTAACGGACGCACCTGTAGGGGCAAAGTGTTGCCGTTGAGCGACGCGGGCAGATTCGCACGGCGCGCCAAGAAGTCAAGACGCCGACCTTTGGCGTTTCCGCCGGCTTCCTGCTGCTGCTGTTTGTCCTCATCTGAAGCCGAAGCCCCGGAGGAGGAGCCACACTTCCTTTTGACCGTATTAGGAATGTTGCAGCTCTCCAGGTACCTAAACCGTTGCGGTGAGAGCACAGGTCACACGACGGGCAGAAATTAAACCTGACCGGAATCGTGACGATTCTTACCTTATGATGCTGTCCAAGCAGTTGATCTGCTGGTAGGAATATCCAGGCGGGGGCTCTTTCTGTACGAGCGGTGCAGGGACCAGATCCGTCGGAGGTTTGATCGCGTCCGCAACGAGGCCTCCAATGGGGTCGCCGTCGGTGGCTCTCGGACTACTTGTGGCGACTAGAGTACACAGATGCACAACTCTAGACCCTTTTTCCACAGGCCCCCAGTCCCCCACAACTGGCTTTTATTTAACATCACCTGTGCTGGTGTTTTTTCTGGCCGGCAGCCGATTTCGAGACTCGATGAAGACCTGCTGCCCGTTGGTCTTGACCATGTGAACATCTTTGCAGATCTGCTGGAAGGTCATCTGCAGCAAGCGAGCGCACAACAACCACAATTAGCTCGCCGGGCTTTGTAAGGCATCGGAGCGAACTTCGGGTGACCCCTGAAACTGACGGGCTTATGTAAGGTGACTGCGACCGCGGCGTCGTCCATGGCGGGCCCGTTGCTGTCGCTGGAGGAGGCGGCCGAGGCGCTGAGATGCTGCAAGTGTGAGTGGTGGGAGCCTCGGGACCCGCTGGACCCCAGCGAGCTGTAACCCTGAGAACCGCCGCTGTGCACCGGCTGCACCAGGAGACGGTGGATCTGCTCGCTGAGCTGCACGATGTCGGGCGTGGTGGCGCGGCCCTCGCAGCCCTGCGCCGTGAACACGTCCTCGTTCAGCGGGCTCCTGGAAACCGAGAGAACCGAGGCGTTAAACCTCTTGTGCGGCCACTTACGGTCGGTCCGTAAACGGATCCTTGCTTACGTTCGGACTTTGTGGCGCCCGACGATGAAGGCCACTTTGCGGCTCCACGGGTTGACGAAGGAAGACCAGCTGGTGTCGATGGTTAAGTATTCCCCGCTGCGAGCGCACATCCTCAACGGTGAATACTCAAACGGCTGCCCGGCAAACTGAAAGACTGCAGATCAAAAGAAAATCATTTAAAATGAGGGTGTGTATTATACATAGGTGTAAGGAGAAAAAAAATTTACTCAGGCGACCTCTTAGAAGTATAGCGATAGCCATACGTGAGAAATTATGGGTGCGAAAATTTTGAAACACGCAATGGACTCACTCTTCTCGTGTATGGCCACCATAGTGGGCCGGTCATCAGGGTGGATGTAGAGCAGGGTTGGGGTTCCCACCAAGTCCTGAGGCAGATATCCCAACAAAGGCACCGCCCTGCACGCATCAATACGTCACAAAAAGTCGGAATGGCGGCGCGTAAATCTCCGCCGAACAAGCGGAGCGCAGCCGCGGTTAGGAAACTGACCTCTCGTCGACTTCTTGGAAGAGGCAGCTGGGAGTGTGACTGGTGGTGAAGATCCTCTTGTCAGGAGGGATGCGAGGTGCTGATGAGGGGTAGACGCCAAAGAAGGGCGAGGGCATGTTTAGACACAAGTCGAGCGCGCACATGTCAGCCGGTCACATGTCGCCGCCTTTGCTCTGCGCGAGATCAAATCGGTGTTGCTACTGCGTGAGGAAAACGTGTGAAGTCATCACATTTCCCAGACGGACCCATTTCTTTATTTATTTTTAATAGAAATCATTCTGGCACTGCGAGGGCTGGCTCAGTGTGACGTTGGAATCATGAGCCGAGCCTCCCAGCCACCGTGAAAACATGCCGCCGACTGCCGCTTAGTACGCTTTCATCACAGTAACACCCTGGATGTTCCCGTTTTCGGCAATGTGCAGTCGACCGGCGTGTACTTCATTTTGCCTCCGTGGCCACGTGCGAGATTCCACTGATTTTATCTGTTGTTGTTCCGGTACTTTACGCAGATTTTTTTTGCTACCACACGTTAATATTTCGCTAGGGATCATTAGGCCGGCCGTCTATCGGAACAAAGAGGTAAATAGTACCCTCGTATCCGGAGTGAACCCGTTCCGCGATGAGCAGGCAACAGGGCTGTGGCTCGGCATTATCCGAATCCCTGATGGTCAGCTGGTAGGGCGTCAGGCGAAACGGATAATAGCGCATCTCGCCGCCCTGCGTCCGGTCGGCGCTGATTCTACAGAACATGGACTTCTCCTGAGTGCAGTCCATGGCGGGCGAGGCTGAGGGCGAGCAAGGAGACAGTCAGACAGAATGGCCCCCACCCAATGAAGGCGCTCCGCTCGCGCCGCCGAGCCCCATCTCACCGGATCCGATGCAGGAGGCCCACAGGGGCAGTCGGCACGGCGCCGTGCCGCTGTAAAAAGTGCTGATGTCCTGCGGAGCCAAAAGCTCCGAAAACATGGTGCCCTGGAGACACTCGGGCTTGCAACGCAACACCGACGATCCCTGAGGCGACACGTACACGACCTTCCCTGACAGGAACGAGACCGCCATTGAGAACGTGTCCTGGGAGGAGGGAACGCGACCAATTAGCCGTTGCCTTCTGATTGGACCGATGAGTTTCTGTTCTCCCGGGGTAGAACTTACCGTGTTCTTCAGGGTGTATTCCGAGGTGATGTTGTCCAGCTCCTCGATCGTGAAGGCGGACAAGTCCAGGCTGCACCCGTGACACTCTTCCACACTCCACTGGTGATAGTACTCCTTGTTGGCTGCGTCCATCAAATAAACGGTACTCTTATTATTAATCCACGTGTCGGCACCGCTGCTGACACAAATGAATTCCGTTCAAGGGGTGAACGGGTTCTCACCTCGGACCTGTCTGACACACTGCAGGGCGTATTTCAGCGCGTTCAGCGTGCTGGAGTGGCCCTTGGACTTGCGCTCGGCCGGCAAGCGGAGCTTGAGCTCCTTGATGGCCTTCATGAGCTCCTTCTGGGTCTGGACCCTCGCCGACTGATTGCTGCTGCATCCGGAGGTGGAGGGCGGGTCGTGTTCGGAGCTGGTGGACAGCAGGCTGTAGGCCAGGGAGCCGCTTGGGGGAGACAGGCTCTGCGAGTTGGAGCTGCAAAGGCCGGCGGATGTTACAGATCGCGCTCGGCGTCCTTTCGCTCTGCACCTTCCAAAGTACCTCTTTTGGCTCTCTGTGGTTTCCAGCATCATGGCCGAGTCCTTCCCATTGGACGAACTGTGCGAGCTGCGCGTGGACTGGCGCCCGCGGGAGCCCGTCTCCCTCTCGCCGGAGTCGTTCCCGCTGGACAGGCCGTCCGTGTCGTCCGAGTTGGGCCCCCTTTGATCGCCGGCTCTGGATCCTTCGCTGGGGGGTGAACCGGCCCCGGCGCCGGCACCGTTGCCCTGCTCCGGAGTGGGGACATTGGCGCCGGCGCTTTTCGCGGCGTTTACCCCTTTGGAGTCATCCCCCTGGGCGTTGTCCTTCTCGGCAGCCCTTGGCGCTCGCCCCCGGGCGTTGCTGCTGGCCGCCGACTGAGAGATGTCATAACTCATACTAGACTAGGATGAGGCCCGCGGCTGTTTTTTGGAGCTGTCACACGAGGGACGAGTTCAGCGCGGAGTCTGCTTAGGTGGGACTGCTATGCACGTACAAGTGAATCATAGCTGACAGCTGTGTTGTCAAATCAACTAAGGGGAGAAAAACATGCTTTGTTGTGCCAAAATGAATGTTTAAAGTTTTTGGGCGACGCAGAAAAGCCTTGGCGCGAGCACGCCGACAGTTGGGAGACTTTCACCTCCCGGCCTGTGTTTGCAGGCAATGCGAAGGTCACCTAAGGAGGCAGGGGAACAAAAAAAAAAAAAGGAAAACAGAATTGGACAAGCGAGGATTTCATATTCCGCGTTGCACAATGATGAGCGCAATCTGCCAAGGACCGCAGCGAGGAAAACAAGCTTGTTTATCATCGCGTCGTGGCCTCGCGCAACTGCGTCTGTGACACATTTCCCCCCCTGCGCTTCGGAGCACTTGTGCTCCTGCCCGGATTAGCGCGCAACCAAAACGGGCTTTGAGAATAGAAGTCCTGCTCCTATTCTCGAGCGTCCGCTCGCATCTCATTATAGAACGGGTGGACGTGCGCGAGAGTCTCAATTAAATAGGACGTTTGTCCGTCGTCACGGCTTTAGTCCCCTTTGACCCAGAGGACAATCAGCCCAAACTGGAGGAGGGACTGGCTGTAATAGATAATCTGCGAGGGCTCTAATAAACAGAGGTGCCCATCTTCAGGTGTATATCTGGACACCATCTACGCAAGTGAAGGTCGACTGCTATTTATTCCTCCGCTAAACGAGACCGTAATCCCTTAAAGCCGACAGACGCAACCGGAAGGCGTCACTCCTTTTTCCAATTTATGCACTCGCATGATCCGGCAACTCCCAAATTTGGATGCGGAATTTGGTGCGGAACGTTAAGCGTTGGGCGACCGGGTGAGCACAGCCGGGGGGGAAGATGCAAGCGGGGTGGGGGGGTGGGGGGGGGGCTATCATCCACACGGCCTTCCGGCGCTCCCGGTGAAGACCCGCACGGCGGCTGGTCCGAGCAAAAAAAAAAAAAAAAAGGCTGCAAGGGCGACAGCCCCCCACCGGAATGAGTCACCTGAAATGGAACCTGTAAGACCCAGAACGATAGAACCGGTTTGGACAATTTGATTTCCGGGCCCTCGATTTCGCCCAATAAATTTGAATCTTCATCATCTGTTGCCTTTTTTTTTTCTTTTTTCTAGAGGGTTTGGGATATCTCGAATCCAGTTTTGATTCAAGCTGTCTCTACATCTTGAATAAAAATAATTCAAACTATTCCAAATGTAATTACAACTAGTCGCTATTCACAGTGTTCATTCTGGATTGTCAAGCTCAGCTGATAAATGCTGAACGTAAGTGACAACATGGCCCAAAGCCGGAAATGAGTTTGCTTTTTGGATTTGAATCAACACTAGTAGCTTTTTTTAATTTTTTTTTCTTAATTTCCCAATATGTTTGACTGTGTGTGTGATGCCCAAAATAACACTGCCTTCCCTCCGTCAGCCTGCTGAGACGTTTTTCATGTGTGCATAAAAGTGATAAGACAGTCTGTGGTGTGCGACACATGCACATGCTGAGATCACAGCGCGACACTTGACTTGACATATTTACACAAATCATGTTGCAGAGGGGGGTGGGGCGCGCGCCTCCATGTGAGCACATCCGCGCATTTACACGGATGTACAGATTTCCACGCGAATATGATCCAAGATGGACGCTTTCTTTCCGCTGTGTACATGCGGTGACATCCGCTGATCGCAACCGTAAACTGCAACGTTTAGCCGCGTTCACCGGGCACGTGTACGCGGCACTGTTTTCCACGCTGGCTCGCCGGCTCCTGATTGGCCGGCGAGCCGGGCCAATGGGAGCGAGCGCCGCAGCTCGCTCCCCTTGCCCACTGGCTGTCGGAAGCTCCGCCCCCTGAACTCGCTCGCCTGCGCGAGCCAGCTGATCCCGGGTCAGCGTCCAAATCTTTGGACGAGACGCTTAAAAAACGCCTCTGACATCGTTTCAATTCATTTCAACACGTTAAAACATTGACTCCTTATTTTTCTCGTTTCGTTTTTTGTTGTTTTTGGAGGAAGCAAAATTAACGGAGTCGATTTCAAGGTGTTGTGAATAGACACGCCTCCCTGGAGCGTTCAAAAATAACATTTCGAGCGACTGTAAAATACAGTGCAAACGATCAACGTGAGACAAGTTAAGACATCATGACACAGTACTGCCAAAACAATAAAATGCACGTTCAAAAAAGACATAAACAAACGTGCACGTATGGAATCTGTGATATTTAGTTTATGCACTCTACATTAAACAATGCATATATTAATATGTAATAACGAGGACTATTTGGTCTGTATAAATCAGCAGCTGAATCGACGGATGCTGTTGTCGTTTTTTTTTAAAAAAATAACTACAGTACTGTTGCTGTTACTAATGTATATATCGCTTATTACTCCACTGTTAGCAGGTTAGCATGCTAGCGCTGAGCCAAAGAAGAAGACCTGAAGTCAAAAGTTGACAACCTACCTTGATAATTTTTTTTAATACGTCCGTTTGCAATATGTCAGTCTATTCCCTGGTGCGGTATCTCCCGAGAAAATGCCACGAATGTTTCCAATCAGTGTGCGCTCTCGCTCGACATTTTTCGATTCCTCGTCCTCCCCAACCCCCCGACAGCAGTGTGTACGCGCAGGGGCGCACGTGACGAGGCAGGGACCGCCGAGTCCGACGCTCTCATTGGATGTCGCGGGGGGCCCTAGCCGCGCCCACAGGCGGCGCGGAGCCCGTTCCATTGGACGGGAGGGGGCGGGGCCCGCAGCACGAGGCCGGCCCGGTCACGTTGCAAGCCGACAGCTCCCGAGTTCGATTCCCAACAGCGCGGAAACGTGACAGGGCGGGGACGTGAGGGGGGGGGGGTCTTCTTTTACCGTAATATCAAAATTGAGAAGCACGAAGAAATTGCACAGGGGGGCTGATCGTCTGTTTTGATTCAGACAAAGTCTGTTTTTATGTCTTAATGAACACCTACAAGTAGCTCCATCGCGCCGTTCGCCCGTTGCTGCGCGTGGGCGTCCCACGGGGCGTTTCTCGGTGCGCGTTTCGAGGCGCACTTACGGGCGAGGCAGACGCCGCTCAACGTGCTCCGCGCCCCTGACGTCATGTGGTCCTGCTCCCCCATGTTTACAAGCACGAGGCAGGCGGTGTGGGCCCTTTCTCCCGGCTGTAAACACAGCAGATGTAGGCCACTTCCAGCCACGCCTCGGAGTAAATAGGTAACGCATATATTATTACTGTCCCACCAGAACCCTTTGCGTCCTAACCAGGACGTGGCGACACGTTTGCTCTTTTGTCACCTTCAACTGGTCCGTCTCGGTTCCCAGTATTGTGATATGAAAGCATGGATTTATTAGAAATGTCATATAAACAGAAGTTGGAAGGATTTGCCGCAGTAAAACCGGTGTCTGGCGCCATCTGCTGGTCGCTGATGGTCGGTGATTGCTCCTGTCCCGCGTTATATTCTGAATCAACCGTTGGGACGTGTTTTGGAATATTTCACAAAATTTAAGACAGCCTGCTAATAAATCCGCGCTTTGCACCACTTTATGTGTTTTACATTTTTGTTGCATGGACGGAAAGGGCTCTCAGTATGGTGCCTGCCCCTTTAAGAGCAGGGCGTGTAAGCAGCGAGGAATCAGGAAGTACGTTGATGTTTGGGTTAAAAAAAAAAAAAGAAAGAAAGTCCCTCCTCAAGCTCGGTTGGGTGAGCGCACTTGCCCGCGGAGCTCCCAGGCTAAGCAGCCAGAAACGTCGCCAACATCCCGGCCAGGTGCCGCCGCTTCCATCCATGGACGACCCGGCGGTTGTCACGGGTAAGTGTCCGATCTCAAGGCTCTGCTCCTCGGCGTGCGTGTTCGCCGCCTCCCCTTACGTAAAAAAATGCTGCAGCAAAGGTGCATCGTGGCGCAGGAGGTTTGACCCCGGTTGGAGAAAGTTGATTTATTTTTGTTTGTGGCGAAACATTTTGGAGGTCACTTGGGTCGTATGTGATGTAGAGCAGCAGATGTGAGGACAAGCTTGTGATCAACACTTGACAGGACAACAGTTGACGGTGGTGAGTCGAGGAATGTGACATTTCTCAATAAAATTAATGTGGCTTTGAAACTCTATGATGTTCCTTTTCTTGGAACGTAGAGGCCCGCTTTGAACTTCCAAAAAAAAAAAAGTCAAAAAAGGGACTGACTGAATTGATTGCGTTGAGAAAGTGATTCAACTCTTGGAGCTTGCACAGTTGGGGGGGTGTTCGAGCGCGGGCCGGCCCGGTTACGACATATTGATGACACAAAGCGGTCACCGGGGGTCACGGAGCAAACAATTGTGCTAATCTGAGTAAAGTTCATGGAAGCGCACTCGTGAGTGAGAAATTCTCTAGTTTGCAGTCAGACAAAGTTCTGTGGATAAAGTCCCCATTTTTAAACATTTTAAGTGGCTAATTTCCACTCATTTTTCCACAATTGGGAGATTTTGGGACGATTCAATCGAGCCGAGGTTTTTGTTTTTTGGCTGTTATTGTGAGGGCTGACTTTTTCAAACTAGCAATCAGTGACGGCATCTGCTTGAAAGCAGAAAGGGAAAGTTTGAAAGAGCCTACGTGAATATTTGAAGTTTATTTGGGTTATTGAGCAGAACTCCCGTTTGAATGCGATTTTGGCGCCTTCTGAATAAAGTCCCATTCCCGTTTGAACGGGGGCGGGGGGGGTGTTATTTATTCCGTGTTTGTTTTTCCCATCACCACTCAAATGTTATTCCTCCACTGAGTTATCCAGTCCACATTCACCGGTTTGAAAACTATTTCTCTTGGTCTTGTGTTTTTATTTCATAGCAAAAACAGCTAGCATTTGTACAGGGGTGTGCATACTTTTGATTTGCACTATACGTGGCCCTTCAGCCTGCTTTCCATCTGTTCCTCCGCGAGGTTGACCTCCAAATTGCGCGGCTCGCGCGTCTCCGGTTACTGCGGCCTCTGACCCGGTCTTCCGTTCGGTCCTCCAGCGAGTCAGACGACAGTTCCCGGGAAAGCCGATGGCGGCGCGGTTGAGCCCAACCACGACTACACGGCCTTCGTGCTGGTGCCCGTCTTCTTCCTGCTGGGGCTGCTGGGCGTGGTCATCTGCCACGTGCTCAAGAGGAAGGGGTACCGGTGCACCACCACCGAGGCGCCGGACGAGGACGAGGTCGAGGAAGCGTGTGACGGAGACGGAAACGATCCGGAACTGGGCGGAGGTGAGGAAACGGAATCATCGACTGTCCAGTTACTTAGTAATTACCGGTGGCGGCTTGGGATGCGTGGAAATCGATCAAGTTTTTGGAGTTGCAAATTGTCGTCCAAATTTATGTTGCGTGTTTTTTGGGACGTGGAAGGAAACCGGAGTGCCTGGAGAAAACCCGCGCAGGCGTGGGCAGAACATGCAAACTTGAACCCGGGACCTCAGAACTGCGAGGCCAACGCTTTCCAGCTGAGACACCATGCTGCCCAATAGTTCTTTAAAAAAAGGCTACAAGCAAAATATCGCCACACGAAGAAGTTTACGATAATACTAAACATCAAACATTTAAAACAATCACACCCCTTTTATCCTCTTCAAAGAGGAACTCATATTAGTGCTGCACAGATGATGTGAGACGAGCTCGTTTTTCATTTGTGTACGTTTTTATATAGCATAAAATGATATAGTTCCGCCTTCCCTCATATAAAATACACATTTTTTGTGGCTTTTTGTGCCATTCGTCTCGACGAGAAAAGCGACTTGTGGTTGTTTTGAATTACAAGCATGGCAACTGAACAAATTCAACTCGTGTGTTAAGGCCGCACTGCTCTCCCATGGATACTGGGGGGGGGGATGAAATTGACTTAAGTACGGTGACACGAGTGTTCCAGGAAGTGAGTTTCACGCTGGCATGCGATTGTGACGCTCCTCGTCGCATATTTGCAGTGCGTCATCTTACAAAGGCTCGCTCGGAACACCAGGAAGTGCATTCGTGCCGCCGTCGGGTTCGGTCCCTCGCCGAGATGCTTTGAATTTCTAAATTAGCTCGCCGCGCAACAGCTGCTGCAGCTCGCGTAGGGCGGGGAGGCCGTGCGAGTACGACTTTTCCTGTAACCTCCTCGAGCGCCGACATGAATCTTCCATGTTTACACGACCCTGTTGCAGGCCTTTTCTTCGCCGTCGGGACACTTCCTGGAACGTCACCGGGCCCCTTACGGTATTTCACATGTACCCGAGTAGTAGTAGTCGTGATAGATGCGCAGGAAGTAAGAAACAAGATGGCCGTCCTGTGGGCTCAAAAAAGGATATTCCACATAAGTTTATCGCGGATAATCTGCTCCAGACAAACCCATATGATCTGAAAATATGTGAGATAGCATATGAATAAATAAATAGAAATATTGAAACTGATCCATTTTTTTTTTGGTGTGGGGGGGGTGGTACATGTCAAGCAGAACAGTGACTTTGAGGCTAATATTGAACTTTCTGTGAGACCTCCAACTACAAAAAACGAGCCCAAAAAGGGCGTTCATTTATCGACAGGGACAAGTGCCGCCCCCTACAGGGATCCCCGAGGTATCGCAGCGGTGTACAAAACTGAATTTCACCCACGAGCTGCGCGATGACCGTTTGCAAACTGTGCTTTCAGTATTTGTCGATGGTCGTGAGTTCAGTCTAAATTTGGACTTGATCAGATTTAGCACCCTGTAATACTTTGTAGCTGTGTTCAATAATTTTTTACATTTAAAAAAAAAAATGTTAATCTTCCTCTTCGCAGACTTTAATGACACCCTCAGCGAGAACAATGACACGGTGGGACAGATCGTCCACTTCATCATGAAAAATGAAGGTGCGTGCCTCTCACTTTGAAATGTTTGATCCGTCGCGCGTGTGCCACTTTGAAATCAAATCAAATCAAATTAAAGAATGCTTGCTGATGGGCGGTATTGAACCAGGGTCGTTCCTGGAAAACAAGTTGTTCAAAAAACGTCAGGCGGCGCGCGGAGCCCACCGTGGCGCGTGGCGATAAGAGCGTGCTGCCGGCTGATAACGACTGAGGTGCATCTCAGACGTAGTTGGGGCGGGCGGTTTTGCGTGGGATCGTCAAACGCGATGACGTCCCTCCGCCGACGTAGGATGAGCTCAAAACACTTTCAACGGTGTTTCAAATGCCTACGAACGTACGATAAAAGTATATGTGATACGTGACAGGTTAGCACAAAGCAGACTTAGTCTTTGTCCCCCCCCCCAGGGGATAAAGATTATACGCCCATGTGCATTGTGATATTGTCTGGCTACTTGTGCTGCTGCCCAATTTGTATTCTAAAACTGCTACACAGCTGCTAATTGTTAGCATGCCAGTCACCCAGACTGAAAAAAAAAAATCCTATGATGAGGATTATACGTGGCCTGATGTGCATCCCTTTCCCCCGTTTCAGCCAACTCGGATGCCCTGAAAGCCATGATTCACGACAACAGCATCGACTCTGATGGGTAAGCTTCCGTCGTCATCCTGCTATGCGTGAGCGTGACCGCTAGGTGGCAGCGTAACACCCTCGAAAGTCCCAACGAGCCAATCAGGCCACTTTTTTTTTTTTTTTTTTGTGACACAGTTTCTATTAAGAGCAAGGCAGCTGTGGTGTGGGGCGCATTTTTTCACACCCCACTACCCCCCCCCTTTTTTTTTATTCATGTTTTTGTTACTGACCTAATTTCTCAAAATGTGGCGAGCACAAAATCACCGCGTGCATAACAAGGGGCAGCACCCTCAAGAAATGAAGAAGAAATGTCTTGGATGAGCGAAAACCGAATGAAGGTTTGGGTTCTTCCTCTGCAGTGCCCCCGCCACCCCCACGTCCCCATTCACGCCCTCGCCTCCGATGACCCCCGTGTCCCCGGGCGCGCCAGCGGGGGCCGCCAAGCACACCTGCAACCACCTGCACACCATCGGCGGCGTCGGCGGCAACAGGAACATCTGCACGCGCTGCAGCCAGAAGAAGTGGCCGCTCGTGAGCAAGCCGGCGCCCCGCAGGGCGGAGCAGCGCCGCAGCCACCACGGGGAAGTCACGGTGCTGTCCGTGGGCAGGTGGGTGGGCGCTGCTTCAAAAATCTTCAAAATAAAAAAAAAAAAAACATTTCCATCTTAATCCATTTAGTTTTATGCGCAATTTAACACCAGCAAGCCTTGTCCTCCTCTGAATCGTTTTTTTTTTTTCCCTGTTCAGGTTCCGCGTGACAAAGTGCGACAAACCTGCCAGGGAGCGGCGGACCCTGCTGGTTGCAGATTCCAACGGGAGTGTCCCCACCGAGGAGGTTGTGCCAAATAGCCGGACGGCGTCCGAGTCCCAGGAGGTCGGTGTCCAGGAAATGTTGTTGTTGGTTTTTTTTTTTTTTGTTCCATCAGCCCCAAAATATCATGTATTATAATAAACAACGCTCCCGGTCTGCTCGGCAAAACGTAAAACTTCCTGCCCAAAGTTTGGCTATTAAAATAAAATCCCGCCAGTAAGTAACAAGTTTCCTCACAAGTGTGGTGAAAGTGCTTACGCTCCATGCTTTTATTTTGAAGGTTCTTTATCCCCCCCCCCCCTTTTGTGTCAAATCAGGAGAAGGAGAACTTGGACCAGGAGAAGTGAGAGAAATCCCGGTAATGACTTAATTACATCTCCGACTTAACACATGCTCTCCAACTGTTGATTGCTTTTATTTTATTTTTGAGTTTTTAATTTTTTGATTCCGGCTCTTTCCAGCTTTTCCTGACGCTAAGCCACTTTTTTTCGGAACCTCCCGACGACGACGTCGACACATAAGAGCAATATCGGTGTGCGCAGCCTTCCCCGACGGGGGCCCAGCGACGTGCAGCCACGTTCTTTTCCAGCGCCGGAGGAGAAACGCAAGTGTTTCTTTCCATATTCCATATTTAACCCCCGCCAAAGATGTGCGCGACCAATCCCAGATACGATGCGGGAAGCAAAAGCGCGCGCCGTCATCGACTTGATTTCTTAAGGCTTCGTTCATCGGTACGACCAGGAATTCCGGATAAGCTGACGAGGTGGCCGCAGGAAGTTGTCGCGATCAAGGCGTCATTTTTGGCCAGCCAGGATTTTATCTCGTTAGTGCACGTGCATAATTTCCAGTGCTCGAACGGCTTCCGCGCCACTGAAATATTTTCATAAATGTTCCACTCGGTCAGCTGGAGTAAAGGCTACATTTTACTGTTGTTGCTCAACATTTCATTTTATTGCCATTTTGTCAACTTTTATTCAAATGCATACTGAGAACGCACTCCTTTATTTTTTTTCTCTATTATTATTATTATTATGAGTATGAGCTGCCTTCCTACTCACAGGCGTGAAGGGTTTATCGTTGCGTTTGTTGGGTTTCTTTTTAAAGTTGAACCAAAGTCAGTGTTGTTTTTGCTTTTAAACCCCCCCCCCCAAAAAAAAAAAAAAATCTGCAAAATATTGACAACGCTGGTATTGCAAATTAACTCGTCATGAGAGCTAGGTCCAATTGTAGAACGACATTGTGCAGTTAGCCATCAATTTCTACCTACAACCCCCACAAAACAGTGTTTTGTGCTGTTTTGGCAAGTTATTTTTTTGTGGTGAATCACATGTTGGATGGACGAGTCCCCTCCCAAATTGCGTGCTGCTAGATGCTAGGCTAGTAGCTACTAGCCGGTAATAGGCTAGCGGACCAGCGCCGGTGCCATCCAGTCCGCCCGCAGCCTTAGATCCGCACAACACACACACACACACTTAAGGGAAAGTTAACTTTATTGTTTATTTACATTTATTATTTTATACGTTTCAAACTTTATTGCGATCTCTCTCCAGCGAGCTAGCGAGCTACCGTTGCGTGTGGCTCCCACCGCATAACAAGAACACACTGGAAAGCTAACTGACTACCGGCTAAAACGTATTAAAACATTCGGCCCCATATTTTGAATTTTATGGACGATCGGCGTTTTCCTTTCCACTGGCGCTCGCTACGCGGGAAAAAAAGCCAAATATTGCTTCATGTCTCAAAACTATTATCAATCACCAGCAAAACGTACGTTGACGTCTCGGAACGAGCCGCCCGATATTTTGGATTTTGTAAACATTAAGAACCGTAACGTCGCTTAATGAGGAACAAGTTTATCGTCCATAAATCCACATTTTTTTTTTTTTTTAACAGAGGTGGACATAAATCCCTCAAATTTGGTGACCGCTGACGATCATTTTCTGCCTTAAATCCGCGTTAAACGTTTTCGACCGTCTTTGGTTCAACTTTAAGCAACGTTTACGACGTGCTAAATATTAAGTCCATTCCATTTAGTTTAGTTTTTTTTTTTTTTCTCTGCCGTGGGTTTTGAATTCAAGATGGAGTTTGATGCGGGTCCGAAGTGATACCAAAGCAAGAGAGCGTTGACGTCAGTAACCTTGAAGTGTCTACCTCTTCTCTCATTCTTTTTTTTTGAGGGGGGGTCTTCCACCTTCTAACGCCATATCATTTGTTTATAGTGTCAGCATCATCACGTCAGTTTTGTTTGTATTACATATATATTTTATTATTTCTGCTGTGTTTTTTTTTATTTAATTGCAAAAAAAAAAAAAACTGGAAAATAAAGCAGAATGTATACAGACATAATTGTGGTTATAACTGTGTAGTTACAACTTTCCTTCGCACGCACATGTAAATGGCGATCCGGCGTTTGCTTTACAAGGCGGAGCCGAGCCGCCGCTACGTCACCCCGCCTGCGGCTGTGAGCTTCGAGCAGAGCTGCCTTTCCCAAACACAAGGTCGCGGCGGGGCGGGCGACGAGAACGCGCTACTTACCGCAAATATTGACTCCTGTTGCGCGCGTCGGGCTGTTTACTTGAGCTCTTCGCCGGGAGTCGGGATCAGAAAGTTTCAAGTACGTTGTAATGCAAACTTTCTGGCGGCGAATGCTCGTTCATCAGCCGTAATCCGCTCTCAGGTGTTCAATTATTCAGGCCCACCACGCCGACGGGGTGGTCAATGTTTAACGGCGGTGAACGTAACAATCTTGCCGGCGGCTCGAGCGTCACGGCTGAGTGCAGTTCCCACCAAAATGGATGTAATGTTTTACCATCGGGGGTGGCGGACAATGAAAGGAGGCTTATGTATTTTTTTTTTTTTTTCCCCTGCCGTGTTTCCTCTTCGGAGACACGGAAATGCGTGCGAGCTACAATTAGCGGCAGCAAAGCCTTGAGAAAAACAAACACACCAGGCAGACGTACACACCTCGGGGACCGTACGCGTATCTGCCTAATGGACCGAGTTGAAGGCTGCACACCGTCCGTGGTGGTCACCCCCGGACTGTGGTTAAACACGTTCACTGCCATTGACGGCTATCGGTGTCAAATATAAATATTGACTGGGAAGGCTGGCAGCGATGTAAAAACTCAAAACAATATCGGGTCTGGCCTCGCGAATTCGGATGAAACCGAATTTTACTCTGTTCATGAACGTATTCCCTGCTCGTATTCCACAAGCGACGTCCCTCCCGGGGTCACAAATTCCGACGGACATTTCTGAAATCTCCCCTTAAGACTCCCGACGAAATCTAACTGGAATGTCATCGATCGATACTGAGTGTAATCAATTAGGAGACCCCCCCCCCCCCCGTCCCCCACTGGAGATTCCAACCCAACGGTTGCGTTTCTCCTTAAACACGTGCAGCTCAGATGTGTCAGAATTGGCAGCGCGAGAGCCCCGAGGGAGCTCATTAGCGCCGGCCGTCTTCGAGCTCGCGGTCCCTCGGCGAAGCTTGAGGGAGTCAACAAGCATTCGCGAGGACCATTAAAACAAACGAATGAAAAAAAAACAAAACAAAAAACAGAGAGAGAAAAGCAGAACGCGGCAAAAGTCTGTCGGACACAGTTGGTTAAGTTGTAGAACCCTCGCGACGTAACGGCCTCTTCATTTGGCAGTTGGTTCGGTTCATTAGCGAGCTGAGCACCTGCTCGGGGGGCGCCAACTTCATCTGTTGTTGATTATTTTTCAGGCCTCAATCGGCTCATTTGGAGCACGAGCTGACATCACAAGCCGGAAGGGAACGTTGCTTCAAAAGAGATTTGTTGATATCGAGGAAGAAGCGCGTCAAATAAACGAGCTCTTCCTCTCAACGCCGATATAAATAAAAGTCGATAGCGAGGTGAGGGGAAATGTGGACATTGTTCAAAGATGAGGAAACGTTTGGGGCCGCGCTTGGGTTTTCTCATGATTTTGTGAGAACTGGAGTGTCAACGCACTTGAAGCAGCCCGTTGGCCCGCAAACCTTCGATCCACCTCGTAAACGACGCCAGTCACTCGTCCTCGTCCTCCTCCTCTCCGGCCGTGGCGGCCTCCAGGGCGGCGAGGGCCTCGGCCACCATGGAGTCCGTCACGCCGCCGCCCGCCCGGTCCGCCCGCTTCTGGGGCTCCTCCTCTTCGTCCTCGCTCTTCGTCACGCAGATGCCGCTCTCCACGGTGGACACGTCCGCCGCTTTGGATCTTCGCTCGTCTCTGGTGTCGGCCGACCACAGGCTGGCGGTGCTGGTCTGGACGTCCGCCGACAGGACGCTCTCTTCGTCCCCGGTGTCGCACGGGTACTCGGGCGTCCCCCCTACGCCTTCGTCCGCCTCATCCGCCGAAAGGCTCCCGTCGGCGGTGAGGGGGCTGTCCCAGGCTCCGGGCCCGGCGAAGACCCGCTGGTCGTCGTAGGCCTGAAAGGCGGGGTACACCGGGACCTGACTTTGACGCTTGTCCCGCATCACCCATTGTGGCCCCAAAATGTCCGGCTGGATGATGTAGATTCCGCACTCGGCCGAGGGTGCGCTGGGCCGAGGGTGCGCTTGGCCGCCGGCGTGCAGCCTGTGGTTGACGCGGTTGTTGTCCACCTCCAGCCTGAGGCTGCTGTCGCTGGAGATGCTGTAGGCCAGGTTATGGAAGCCCTCCTTTTGCTCCTTCTGCGAGCGGCGGCCGAGGGGCCCGCTTGCGAGGTTGTGCGTCCGGTAGTAGGACTCGGTTTTGTCCGCCGCCGCCGCAGAGGGGTCAGAGATGTAACTGTGGAAGACGAGAAAAGAATTTTGACATTCAAAGGACGCGAAAGAAGCTTTCGACAATTTGAGCGGCGGTGGGCCGTCCGGTTCTCGCCGCTGGACTCGTCCTGTTCCCGGCGTGTTCTTCACACCCGTCTCCTCCTCGTGTTTATTTTCGGCAGACCGCAAGCCTCGCATACCCGGCAGAGCTCGTCCATCTTATCCCTCCCTATCTTGCTCCTTTTTTTTTTTTTTTAGATTTTCAGCAACCTTTTTATGATTTCAACTCGGGCTTCTTTCCTGCCTGCTGGTGACCAGACGCCTCGCAAACGTGGAGTTGTCATTCCCTCGCTCAACCCCGAAACTAAACACCTTTTCTTCGGAAAGCTCCCCGCAAAGACGAGAAAATTGCTTCCATCTCCTCTCCTGCCAAGGTGAAGAAGTTAAAAAAAAAAAGAGGATTTTTGAAACAAACGGGTCCACGTTTGTTCGTTAAATGAAAGTCAACATAAACACGCACAGGATAGATAGATAGATAGATAGATAGATAGATAGATATAGATAGATAGATAGATAGATAGATAGATAGATATGCACTGCTTGTAATGACTTTGATTTATTTCAGAGACAATTTATTCTTCAGCCCCTCATTTGCATCCAACCTTTGGCGCGTCTTGACTGTTAATTTTCCCTTTTCCGGCCCACTCTCCCCTCGGTCTTCCGTCGTTCTGCCCTAACCTGCATATTATTATTATTGTTATTATTATGAGCGCCTCGCTATTTGAAAACAAGGGATGACGATGAAATGATCTGCCGGACCGGGACGACCTTGGGGACAATTAAAAGAGAGTCTCACCTTTTCATCATCCGGCAGCATCGACACCCCATTTGGCCTGATGACAATTGGAGCTGCAGGGATTAAAAAAAAAAAAAATCAAATATCATTTCACCATAATCTAATTGAAGTGCGATTTGTGACCAGTCACCATAGCAACCCCAAGCATCAAACACAGTTGAGACTGCGGATTTAGTCCGCAAAATCGTCGCCCAGCTTTTATTTGAATCTCCCGCTCGTTCCCTGCCCCGCTGTATCTGTCAGATATTGTTTTCTTTTGTTGTTGTTGTTTTTATGACGGGGAGGATGTCGGGATGATTACCGAAAGGCAGCCATATTTCATCGGCGTGGATTCCCCACACAGGAAATTGAAACACCTCATCTGCGGTGCAATAAATTCAAAATTGTTGCGCCGAGTGAGGGCTCGTTTCCAATCCTGGTTCAAAACGCGTGTCGGGTTTCATATGTAGGAAAAAAAAAAAGGATATTTTACTTGCGCTTGCTTGATGCTATTTCAGAAAACAATATGCGGGGCAGCCTTCTTTCGGAAGCGAATATTGACATAATTCTGATTACATGCGGGGTCTCGATAATCCTTAGAAAGGTGAGGAATCGACTTGCAATATAGCAGGGGGTTCAAATACTTATTTTCTTCACGGTACAAGATTGTAGTCAGCGGCCAGTCGAATGTAGTAGGCGTAAATGCCCTTTCCCAGTCTGGGGGAGATGGTGGGTGCGACGAGGGGGCGTGCGGGGGCGGGGGGGGGGGAAAGCGGGCTAACTGGTTCGACCTCCATCACGCAGCTCATCAGCCCGTGTTGTTTCAGGTTGCGAGCCCTGCGTCAAAGCACAATTGCGGACTTTGATCAGGCTCCGGCTTTTTAGGCCCCGCTATCAGCTTCGGGGCTTTAATAGTCCAACTGCCGTGTCGATAGCGCAACTCAATGTTTAGCCCGATCGCCGCTTCCACGCCGCTTCCACTCTCATCGAATCCTTTGCATCCAGCGTAAATGTATAAATGATGCATATCTATGGCATTTCACGACCTGACTTTTGTGAAATGACATAAAATTGTCTGGAACGTTTGGAACAATAATGCAGTGAACAACTTTGCCAGGAGAAAGCCCCCCCCCCCTAGCTCATTACGAACAAAGTTGCGGCGTTATAACCCCACAGGGGACGGCTTGCTGACCACAAATGGTGAAGCAACTCACGTAGTCTCACTTGTCCCAACCTGTGGTTGGGCTGGAACGCATCGTGCGCACCATTTGAGCAAAAAAACAAAACAAAAAAAAAAAAGCAGTGTTGGGTCACATGTCACAACCAGAGGGGCCACTACAATGCCAGAAATGGAAAGTCTGTAACACGCTCTGTTCTCAAATCATGTTACTGCCATGTGCAAAAAAAAAAAAAAAAAAAAAACAAAAAGCCTAGGGCTGCGGGATGATGAAACGGCTCAATTAGCTGGCGGGCCCGCACTTATCGACAGCGACTGGCTTCGCAAACAGACCCGTCGTTGTGCTTCCTCTCGCAGACCTTGACACCCCCCCCCCCCCCCGAGCTCTGACGATACTCTGAAAAAGTACACATGATCTAACAAACACTCATAATGGCTGCAAACCTGCATTTTTGACTTCCCACCGGTGTGGACAAACGCGCTACTTTACAATCTTCAGGTATCTGGTCAGTTATGATAAGCTAATTTCTCTTTTTTGACGGGGGGGGGGGGTTCCTTGTTTCACCTACCTCCAGTCAACTATCTGATGTCTTCATGTTTTTTTCCACAGTAGTAGCACTTCCAAAGGTATATTTGTTTAGCATGATCTCACGCCGTCAGTAGCCCCGGTCGTCACGTTACTGCGGGTCGTCCGCCCGCCATGAGCAAATAATATTTGCATGCGGTTTCTGTTTGGCCAAATCATCTCCGGCCTGGGAGGGGGGCGGAGCCCGCGGCGACGGATCGAGCGCCGGGTGTGGAAAATGAGCAGCCACGCAACCTGACCGGGTCCACGCAGGCTGGAACCTTGACAGGTGTTACGTGTGCAAACAGAAATCAAGGCCGCATGCACCGCCGGAACCCATAGTTGAGTTATGGATATTGGTACCCCCCCCCCCACCACCACCACCACCCGCAACAACACCACCCACCCACCACCGCCACCCAGTGTGATCGCTTCTCTTCTTCCAATTGCACGACTGTAGTTGCTGGTTCAAATACTAGCATCCGTCCTGAAATAATTCTGATTGTTTCATTCCGTTAGTTAGCGTGTAATAAGAAGTCACGTGGGGCGAAAACTGTTGTTTCAAGTTATACATCATGTTCATAAAAGGCACTGGCGCAGCATAATCGAGGTTTTGACAATCAAACGCTTCCATTTTTATCAACCTCGAGTGATAACGGACACGTCGCAGTGACATTTTCAACTGGAAGAAGGACAAAAGAGTCGCTGTTGACCTACCTGTGGCGCTACGAGAAGCGAGAAGGAAGGTGTGGCACTTTGTCCGAGGTATCCACAAAAAAAATAAAAAATAAAAAACAAATCAACAAAAAAAACCCCAAAACCAAACACCAAAAAAAAACCACTTTTCATTGAGGTTCTTTCGCTCTTTGTGCCTTCAACTCGTTTGGAAGGAAGCCACCCCAGTCCTTCGGATGAAGTTCTTTGGGTCCGCCCCCGCCCCGGAGAGTCCTCGGTCCCATTTCTCCAGTTCCCGAGTGCGGATGATGCCTGAAGCCGAAAGACGCACGATCCCCGGTGTGTGTGTGTGGTTGCAATTAAGTTACCGATTTACGTGGCACACCCGTTTCCCGTTTGCAAAATAAAACCGGGTGTGCCCAGGAAACAATCCCATTTTCAAAACGTTAACTTTGCAATAATTCCCAACAAATCAAGATTAATTATAAAGTTAGAAAAAAAAAGACTCGCATAGTTAACAAAATAAAACTTCCGGTTTGATCTTGGGTTCTAAAGGTGAGAAATAACTCCCCCCCCCAAAAAAAAACTTACTTATTCAACTAATTAAAAAAAAGTACTGAAAAACAATCTCAGTATGCATTTTTACTCTCAATTATTGATAATATGACACAACGAAAATTAAAAAGTATTCCCTATTTGCTAAAGTTGTGAACTGACAAAATTAGCTAATCATAATGATTGAAAAAAATGCACATTTTTACACGTTTAGAAAAATTATTTCCACACTGCACATGGATCTTTTCTAGCCGATTTTGTCCTATAACCACAAAGCTGCCGTAATATCAAGTTCAAGAGAGTGTTGCATGTACTAAATATTACGTTTTGCAAACGTATGATTCGTGTATGTAAGGCCTAGATGAAAAGATCAATCATTTTGTTAAAATAAAGAATATGTGAGCGGCTCGACCAGCCTCGCTGTGACTTGATTGACGAATGACAAGCCTGCAGGTACGGGACTGAAAAACCGGTTTCCGATGTTTACAGATGCACTCGAGGTTGCCCTAGAGAGGAACAAAGATCTCATGGCCGCGTTTATAATTTGTTCACTGCTGTTTCCTTGGAAGGCGTCAAAATTCACGCGCTAGATGTGGCGTCGCCGGCAGAAATCGCAGCCCAAATTGGAATTTTTCGCATCAGCGTGATGATCTGATGAGGCCAAATCCGGCTGCGCGGTTTTTGGAGTGACACGATCGCCGGAAAAGTTAGCAGAGCTGCCATCCCTCTCAGGAATAAACTATTAAAACATTAAGTCTATAAAAACAGCAACAGAAGTGTGAAAAGTTGACTGAGCGCTTTGACCTTTACAACTTCACTCAGTGGAGTCCAGTTTCGTCACAATATCAATTGAAGAATTAAATAAATGCAAATATGACCATAGCAAAGACTTAAGCTAATGAGGGGAACGTAAATAGCTAAACAATGCTTAATGGCTGATTGAGGTATTTCTGTACTGTGCCTTTAAGAAGGTGGGACTCTTGCAGCCAATCAGCGCTGTCCCTACAATATTGCCGGAAGACAGCGGCCGCACACAGTTTGAGTTTTTGTTTGAGTCGAATTTATAATCAGGATTCGGTGAGTTATTTGGGGGAAATTCCAACTCGGAAAATTACCCCACTATCTATTTTAGCTAAAATATATATATATATATACACACATATCTTTTTAAAAAAGCGTGCTAAGCTTTGCAGTAAGTTTGATGTTGGTTATTTTGTAGGTGATTTAATTTGAGCAATGAAGGCTGGCAAGCCAAATATTGCACAAGAGGGACCAGGATCATCCTTTCCGGAGAAGTGGCACATCTTCCACCGTGGTAAGATTCAACTCGCAGTCACTTTTTTTTTTCTTCTTTTCAAAATGACTTGAGAGCGAATGAACGTGTTGTTCGTGAACTAAAGTGTCGAAAAAAAAAATCAAAAAATAAATCGTGGTTCATGACTTGAAATGTACACAAAGCATAAATGTTCAGTTTGTGCTGTTTAAAAATCCCCTTATTCCTTGCCTCACAAACGTCCAGTGAAATTGTGCACATTTTGAAGAGCTGTCGCTCCCGTTTTTAATGAAAGGGGAAGCTGTCGAGTCTCCTTTTGTATTGATTATGCGGGTGCTATTGTTTCCCACGCGGCGTTTTGTGTGTTTTGCAGCAGGGAGACAAATGCATCAAATGATTGTAGCCTTTGAAATTGCACCGAATTCTTCTGACCGCGGTTTCGGTACAAATATTTTCCAGTCCGGGATCAAACACTCACGACGGCGGCTGAGGTCAAAGTGCAGATGGATGGCCGCAAGACGGTCGAGGTGCGGTGGGGGGGAAGGGAGAGAAACCAGCTGAGTTGTAGGCTTCCTCCGTTGCTACAAAGACTCGGTCCGGATGGAAAAAACCCCGAGATGACAAAGGGAGGGTCCTGGCTCACGGAGCAAATACCCCGTGACAGTGACGGAGCTATTTTTGGTCCGAGTAAATAAAGAGGCGCTTTCAGGCAGTACCAGGCGTAGGAAACACGGCGTGACCTGCGGAGATCAGGCACCGGGTAAAAGAGGGTGGTAATTACACACCAGTGTGATGCTGTTTGGGGGAATATATATACAGTGAAGAAAATAAGTATTTGAACACCCTGCTATATTGCAAGTCCTCCCACTTAGGTGCATGTCCACTGTGTAAAAAGAAAAGTCCAGAAATCACAATGTATGATTTTATTTTTTTTCTTCTAACAAATGATGAGTTCCATCCCAAGAACACCATCCCTACTGTGAAGCAAGGGGTGGTAGCATCACACTTTCAGGGTGTTTTTCTGCACTGTATTAAGGAGAGGATGACCCCCGAGATTTTTGGGGAACAACCTCTTTCCCTCCGTCAGAGCATTGAAGATGGGTCGCGGCTGGGTCTTTCAACATGACAACGACCTGAAGCACACAGCCGGGAAAACCAAGGAGTGGCTCCGTAAGAAGCATATCAAGGTTCTGGCGTGGCCTAGCCAGTCTCCAGACCTAAACCCGATAGAAAATCTGCTAAAATCCCTCTTGCAGTGTGTGCATAACCTGGTGAACAACTACAGGAAACGTTTGACCTCTGTAATGGCAAACAGAGGCTATCTCAGGTGTTCAAATACTTATTTGCAGCTATATCACACAAGTGAATGGTTAAAAAAAAAAAAATCAATGTGATTTTTGGATTTTTCTTTTTAGATGATCTCTCTCACAGTGGATGTGCACCTACCATGAAAAATTCAGACAACTCTGTAATTTCCAACTGGGAGAAATTGCAATATATATATATATATATATATATATAATATATATATATATATATATATATATATATATATATATATATATATATATCATAGTGTATGTGTGTGCGCGTGCGCATGCAGTCCTCGTCGTGAGGGTGGCAGGCAGTCCCTAGAGACGTGAGCTCGCCATCGTGGAGACGAAGGGTGTGGCCAAGCCTCAGGCCCTGATGTTGCCGTGGAGACGAGGCCCACGGCTTGGCTGAAGAGTGACGCCGCAGGGAAATCAAAACGGCGGCTCAAAGCGTCTCCATTGGCCAATCATCACGGAATTTGTTGGCGAGCGTGCGCCCGTGTGCGCGCCACACGCGTCGCCTCATCCCGATTGGCGATGTCAGCCGGCGCCAGGCAAAGTATTCGCCGCGCTTGTCCGGCGTTTGCCGCCGAGCTTTTACAACCGTGTAATTCACTACGATGTGTGTGTGTGTGTACACACGCGAGGTCATTGACACGTTTCAATGTCATTCGAAGATCCAGGCGTAGTAATCATATGGAGGCAAAAAAAAAAAAAATCATCTGTTTTATTTAATTAAAATGTTCCATATAAACAATGCATACACACTAATTTCATATTGCTTCGGACACGTTTTTATTTTTTTTTTTAATGCTCGAGTTCCAGTTAACAACTCTGTAACAAAGTACAACATTTATGAAAATATAAATCTCTAAACAGGTCATCAACCCTGACAATACAAAGAATACCATAGAAACATTCATCACCAGTATGTCAACTATGAGTTGCAAACATAGAAGTTATTAAAAGTCATTCAAGTTAACTTTAACATACAATTAATACCGTTTATTGGCATCCAGCTGGCCACATTCAAATATACGCTTAAATTGGCATTCCAGTATATTAGGGCAGGACATTATTTTTTTTTAAACATTTTTTTTTCAACAGAGATATCGCACTCTTTATCATAAACAAAATCACAGTCCAACACTGAAACAAATTTGGCAACAATATAATTACGTTACAAGCTTCGTTTAAAACGTTACCATCAGGACTTTGGTAGTTACATATCATATTATTATATATTCTTGAGAAACTTCTTCGGGGGATATTTTAAAGCTTGACACTGCTACCTTGTTTCAAAAGAATCCCGAGGGCCATCATCGCAACGGTTGAAAATGAGCAAATTTACTGGAATAGCCCTTCGAGAAGTCGGTCAAGGTGAGCAGAGTACTTGTCGAGTTTACGCTACACGCGCGACCTGACCGGACCTTAACAGCCGGCGCGCATCCTGCGGGGCTCGCTCGGTTGTAAAGGCGCTCCAAAAACTTTTGTCATATCAACGTTGTGCGGATTGAAAAGGACAGCCGGCAATTCAGTCGTTTTCTCGTCGTTGGGTTATTTCTGCTACTAGTTTTCTACCGTGCGTACCCAAACGTGCCTGGACATCCTGCTTTTTTTTTTCTGTTGGCAAATTCTGGAAAAAAATCATGCGAAGACAACGCTAGGTGACTTCAAATAATAATAATACCATCCATCCATCCATCCATCCATTTTCTACCGCTTCTCCGGGTGGAGTCACAGGGATCCTAGCTTCAGCGGGGATACCCAGACTTCCCTTTCCCCAGCCACTTCTTCCAGCTCTTCCGGAGGGATCCCGAGGCGTTCCCGAGCCAGCCGAGAGACACAGTCTCTCCGGGGTGTCCCGGGTCGTCCCCGAGGTCTCTTTCCGGTGGGACGTGCCCGGAACACCTCACGGATCAGATGCCCCAGCCGCCTCATCCGGCTCCTCTCAACGCGGAGGAGCAGCGGCTCGACACTGAGCCCCCTCGCGGATGACCGAGCTTCTCACCCGTTCTCTAAGTGACACCCGGCGGAGAAAACTCATTTGGGCCGCTTGTATCCGGTATCTTGTTTTGGAACGTGGTAAATTGAGAGCTTCGCTTTTCAGTATATTCGGGCAAATTGGAATCAATTCCTCACAAACCACCAATAAAGTGCTTCCACCTTGTGTCTAAACCGCTATACTAATTGTCCTTTTTCTATTTCATCACTTGAACTCCACTAGAACCCCAAGCGACTACTGTACACTGATTAAGGCGTGACTGTGCATGGTGCTATGCTACACTATCTGCTCCTTAGCGGCGCTCACACAGCTCACACGAGAACGGAACAGTAAACCCTCCACGAAATGCCGCAGCCCGTGTTTTTGTGCGCGTACGCACTGTACTGTGTTTACAAATTCCCTGCATTTTCGTAACTCTTGTAGTCCGCACGTAAAGGACATTGAGAAATTCCAGGCACTCGCTTTGATTGCATTAAGCACAACTGAACATTTGAAAGAGTTGCACAAATTGCAGCAGCCAAACAGAGACGTTGTTACGTTTGGTTTTTGCACACTTTTTGTCCGACGTATATAAAATAAAAATGCCTTCTTGTAGAACACGGCGGCGTCGTGTACGCAATGCAAACGGACCTATTGAACAATACAAGTGGCAGAGACGACAGGAATGGCATTCCGCCACAAATACATTGAACTCATTTGTTCTTCAAACGCTGAAAGGACACAGAATGGCAAAGTCGTATCTCTCAGAATTTGCTTCAGTCGTGCTATGTACTTTTTTTTCTGAGCGTCTGACTGTAAAACCAACTAAAACGGTGCAGCTACTAGATCGGATAGATAGTCAGACGCCTGACATTTGCAGCTGAATCACGTGGCTGTAAACAAGAGTCAACTACAACCCTCCAGAAATTCTCAACCTCGTCACCACATATGGTTTTTGTTCACTGCAGCAGCTCCGTCTTTTTTGTCGGCGTGGTGGACTCGCCCTCGCCGGAGTCGGACACGTTGATCGGACTGTCCCTGGAGAAAACCTCTGTCGATTCCCTCCAGATGCAGTCAGCAATGGTCTTAAAGGAATGATTGCCACATTTGGGACGGACCTTCTGCGAAGCGTTGTTGACGATCTGTCGGCTGTTGGACGTGGCTATCTTGATTTTGAGGGCGGCGTCGACCCGGTCCACCACGGTGTATGTGCCGATGCTGCCGTCCTCAAAGCCAATGATGATGTTGAGGGCTCTTTGGGAGAGCGAAAGGAAAGTGGGTGTCTTGTACAAAGAGCACGTGCCAATGCTCTTCCCGTCCGCCAGTCGCATCACAATCAGATTGGACACGACACCGGCATCGTCGTCCTCCTCGCAGTTGCGGAAGCAGATGTACACAAGGTAGCGGCCGTCTCTGGATAACTTCTGCCGCCAAATGATACCGGCGGCGTGGACGAGCCTCAGCTTCCCGCTGTGTAGGTCCAGGACGTTAATATTCTCGTCTCCTTTGGACACGATTCCTTGTTTGCCGTTTGGCGAGATCTGAAAGTCCTCCAGGTTTTTGAGGAAATTAGCCGGCAGCTGGACACGCCTGCAAACAGCCTCGTCTGCCACGCTCCAAATAAAGACGGTTTCCGTGGATGTGATGAACACGACGCAGTCAGGAATGTCCGGAATAAGTTTGAAGTTGACGATGGTGATGCCGTCGTCGCACACAAACTTCTTGGAAACGCTGCCGGACCACAAGCTGACGGCGAGGAGCTTGTTTTTGGAGGTGCCCACGAGAAACGTGTTGGCTGTGGTGATCACTGCGTTCTGGAGGCTGACCAAGATGTTGCACACTTTGTGGCCCGTCGCGAGTCTCCAGACTCTCGAGGCGTTTTGCTCGCAGAGTGACACAACGAACTGGTCGTTGTGGGTGATTAGCAGCTGGGATATTCTCTGTCCGTTGATGCGAAAAATGTTCTCCCCAGAGTTGGTTTGCCAGATGTACTGACTGCACTTGTCATCTGACGTCACCATTAGATCCCCAGACGACGTGAGCACGCAGTTTTCTACCATGCCCTCGTGCTTGAAGACCGTTTCGATGAATCCGGTGCTAAAGTTCCACTTGTGGACTGCTTCCGAACCGTCCATGGTAAACACATAATCCTCTCTGCCGGACAGCTGCAACGTGTGTATCTTCTTGCCCGTTTTGTCGATGTTGGACATTGCCGTGATGATATCAATGTCCCAGACGGACAGCACTCCACTGCTGGCGACAGAAAGGAGCAGGTTATGGTGGACTGATTTGATGAGTTTAACGATGGCCCCTGATATCTCGATCAGGCTGGCCATGCACTGCCCGCTGTCTCTCCGCCACACAAAGATTGAAGACGTATTCTCCATTGAGGCCACGATACTTTGCCCGTTCTTGGAAAGAACTGCAGCCACAAAGCGTTCGCTGCGTTTCGCTTTAAACTTCTCCACCATTTTCCATACTTTCGTATCGAGAACTTCTATACTTCTGGCCTTGCAGAGGAGAATTGAGCACTGGTCTTCCGACAGCTCAATGCTCACCACTTCACTGTCGTCTCCTCTGCAGTCGTAGTCCTCCATCAGACGCGGGTTGGTGATCTCTTTGGTGTTCCATACCGACAGACTCCCCTCATTGTCAATCATCACCATTTGGTTGATCGTATCTAGGACAAGAATGGACTTGACAAACCCCCCAGAATACTCAGAGGTAACCGTGGCCAACTTGTCGCCGTTTCCCAGATGAAAGATGGATGCAGTGTTGAGGTACTGTCCACAGAAGGCATACATTCCATCTGGCGAGCACTGGACACAAGTCACCTCGTACCAGCAGTGGAACTGATAGAGAGGCCAGCCGTAAAGTAAGTCGATGACGTTGACGTCTTTACTGGCCTCAAGCCAAGCTAAAGCGTGATGAGTGGACAAAGTGAAGCCGTTGATAAAGGCCACCCCGCCGGTTATGCCGCCATGTTTGGAGCCCTTGATTTCAACTTCTGATAAAAGGCAGGATTTGTGATTATCATATATAAGGAGGGTGTTTTTAGTGGTGGCCACAACTAGATATTTCTCATCTGTGGTTAACCGGATTCCCAGCACAACAGATCGCGCTGTGTCTATCTGCCGTAGCAGTTGTCTACTTTCAATGTCCCATGTGCTGACAGATCCATCTTCAAGGGCGACAAGGACTATGTTTGGTGCTAGGGTAGGCAAGATCTCCACGATATGCATGTAGCTTGAGCTCAAAGGTAGCCTCTCTGGACTGTAAGTGACATCCATTGAGGAATGGAGAGGCACAATGGAGCAGTACTTGGGACCATCCTTGTCACACTCCAGGAGGAGGTGTCGAAGTTTGGGCAGGGAGGTGACAACTGGCAGAAGCCTTTGCTGCAGTTCTGCAGAGAGCGATGGTGGGCTTTTCAGGACCTTTACCTTGATGCTCCGGAGAGTAGTGGAGAGAAACTTCAGCTCTTTTTCTTGGGTGAAGCTGTAAGCAAAGTCGATATCATTTAAAGCCTTTTCAAACTGTCCGATCTTTATCATCGTGTACAGCCAGCTGAAGTTCATGATGACACCAAACATGAGGTCATCGGTGCGGCCACTTCTTGTGAGGTGGAACACCAGCTCCGTCATCTTCCTGTGGTTGACGAAGAATATGTCGGGCTCGAGAAGGTTGCACTGGAAGACCCAAGGCTGCTCGGGTGTTTGCCTATCATATGAGTATTTGTCAGATGACGTCTTCTCATGGGATTGTTGATGGTGGGGATTTTTATGGTGCGATATATTTTGGGATGTAAAATGATTGTTGTCATAGGTGAAGATCTTCTTCCTGCCCCCTGACCACGCCCCCAAGAAATACTCTGCGAGGAGGCTGTGCATTTGATGGACGTCTTCCTCGTTGCTCAGGTACAGCTTCTGGGCAATGAGATGCAGATGTCTGTTGGCCCAGACCATCAGGGTGACGTTGCGTACTTGACGTTCCACCAGATAACCTTCCAGCTCTTCTTTGAGCCTTGCTACCAAGTCACAAGAAATCCTTAAGGGATTTTTGAGGTAAGAGACCACGATAACATCACCGAGGACTATGTTGTCCAGGGAAAGAATGTCCTCCAGCTCAACCTCGGTCAACCCTGCTTTAGTCATGGTGATGTAACCTAATGCTCTGAAGACAAATCGTTGTCCTAACTTCTTCTCGACCGAATAGAACAACTGTTCTATGCTTTCATGTACAGTGGAGCACAAGGATTTCTCGTCCACGTCTTTGTGAGACCTCCAGTGGACCACCTCTCTGTAAATTAGGTTAACAAACATTGGCAAAGTACACTTCGCTAAAGCCTCGTTGACATAGATCTGTTGGCCCGAGGTGACCTTTCTTTTTACGCCAAGTAACTGCTGCTTTAAAGTCTGGCTGCAGATCTTGCGGTCCCTCTGTGTTAACTCCACGTAATAGTACTCATCGTGGATGGCGTGTCGGAGCTTCTGCAGTATTCCATGTTTATTGGGCAACGTTGAGACTATAATCCGGACCGTCCGAGGGAGTTGTATGGGGAGCCACCACAGCTTGCGAGCTTCGTCGGCATCCGACAGCTGCTCCAGGGCATCCAGGATGATGACCAGGGGCCTGTGAAAGGAGGATTCTCCAAGCAGGTTGGTGAGGAGCTCCCTCATCTCCTGGATTTTGTTAGGCAAAAAGTGAATCAAGCAGCGGTAGTTTATTGCAATCTGTTCACAGATGCTCTGGAGAAGTGTGCGCAAGTCTGTGGAGGGCTGACTAGAACCGACGAAACGGACAATGACCACAGGATCTGTTTCAGGGCCCATCTCTTTCTGCAACCATGTGTAGGCCTGAAAGACACCGTTAACATATACATACATTTAAAATTCCCAAACACCTCCTCTTTTGTTGAAAAGACACTGACAATGTCTCACCTGTTTGGCAACTTCAGCTAGTAGCAACGTCTTTCCCGTGCAGGGTCCCCCATGCACCACAAGCGGACTCATCCTACTCCCCTTAGATGGCAAAATGTACTCCTGCACGTAATCCAAGGACTCGGTCTTGTACTCGTGCAGTGCTGAGTAGGCTTTACAAAGGGACAGGTGCTGCAGGATCTCGTCATACAGCGGGTCAGTCTCTGTGTCAAAGTTCTGCTGAACTGTAGCCTGAATGATATCCACCATGTCCTCGTAGAACTGTTTGCACAGTCCCTCCACATAGTGGCTTTCTACTTCTTGGGAATATCCCAGCTTCATGTCGCAGTGTGTGACCGATGAGTAAACGCGGAGGTTCGATGCGGCCACCACTGTTGGTATGAACTCGTCGCGCACCTTAAGCAGGCGCTCGTAGGCCTCCTGATTGCGCATGATGCGATCGCCGCTCACCACAATGTCCATGTAGCGGGTCATCTCCGGGAGCTTTGCGAAGCGGTCAAAGTTTGAAATCTTGCGAATGTAGCAGACGCATTTCCTGAGAAAGGCGGGAGTTTGTTTTCCGAGGGCAAAGTCTAATTCATCCTCCAAGGCTGAAATAACAGGGAAAACAGAACAACGGGATCATATTGCGTGTGGAAACCCCGAACCTACTATTTCCCCGTAAACTGCTCATAAGACACTGCTGAAAGATGGAGCTTGAGTAAACCGCTCCACATCCCCAGATATATGTAAGTCTAACAGAGTTCTTTCGGAAGATAATCGGAAAAGCTTTAGTAACCATTTTTGCCAGTGATTACATTGATCCTTTGAGCCTCATTTAAGCGGGGAGCCAAAGATGATAACAGCGAATGAAGTGTAAAAGAGACTTCCCCACAAAGAACCCGCCGACCCAAAATTCTGCCGGTCCCCGGTGTAGCTTTATTCACACAGTGGCCTCTAATTAGATCCCAGAGACGCCGGTTCGGAAGGAAAAGATTGTGCCTTCCAGGAGTTGGCGCATGGATCCCCGCAGAAAACAATGACTAATTAGGAATAAGCTGCCAAAAAACGCAAAACTAACCAGAGCAAAGGAATTTCTTGGCCTGAGTGCTCGGCATTGTCCCCTTTTCTTGAAGCTGCAGAACCGCCGTACGAAAGATCCGCTTGATCTCCTCCGACACTTTCCTCCAGGCCTTGTCGTTCTTGGTTTTGGCTGCACTGCTGGACTCCATCTAAGTCGGATGGCAGGCAGGATAGAGACAAATTGACTTCACCCCGTTAGACTCGTGTCACCTGCTTGACATCCGAATATTGATGTGAAACTAATTGTGCGCTTTCTGCACTGTCCTTACAAAACCATTGCATTTATTTGATGCTTTTCATCCCAAGATGCACTCACTGAGTTCTGGTAGTTCTTAAGCACTTGGGCTTTGGGTTTGAGGTAGTATGCGGGCGGCACAGAGTTTTCATCCCTGCAGTACCACTCGTCCAAGATGTGTGTGTCCAGGCCGGCCTCCACCGCGGCATCCAAAATCATCTCGAACTCCGCCGACTCCACCTCCCCTGGAACTCTGATGCTGCCGTACTTCTCTCCCACCAAACCCTGAAGGATGGCAAGGGGAGAGGGAGGCGCGAGCAAGGCAAACCGCCAGTTGAATTAAGGCATGAAAAAGCACGACGCTGAAAATAGCAATACGACTGGCTGATCTTTACATTCTGTGTCGCAGCGCGCTCGTAACGTCTGCGCAAAGCCACGAAAGTCCAAGTCGAGGGACTGGCAAAACTCGAATCGCATGTTTGGTTGGCGACGGTGCCTCTGAACCGTGACCGGTCGGGCTTGTGCCGGTTGCCTTGGCAATCGCACTGGGAGCAGATGCAAGGCAACAGGCCGACTCGAGTTCGGTTCGCCATCCTCCTCTGCGATATTGACGTCTGTCCGCGTTGCGCGTATTCCAGGGGAATAAAAGCCGTGTTCGAGAATCAAGCGCCGGGAAATGAAAAAGACCTGATGAACCCCGCCGTGTGCTTCCATGATTTTCTCGCCCAACTTGACTATTCCCGATGAGCCTGCTGTTTGCTTAAAGAAAAAGAAAAAAAAAAACATGCCTTGGTTCATCGATCAAAAAAAGAATATATATTGATCCGATGCATGGTCTGAAGCTGCAACTGTGTACAGTATCGCATCCCACTCAAGTTTCCATCGAACGCTTTGCTCCTTGACTGATATTTGAATTGCAGGGGGGGGGGCTTACATCACACGAACATAACGGCGGGAGAAGCAGGAAGAAGAAAAAACAAAAATCAAGGTTACTTTATCCCCAACTATCCACTTTCACTGGCAGATGGGTGGGGGGGTGGTCGAAAAAGTGGAAGCACTAGAGCTGAGACGCGTCCTTGAGGCGTTTATCGAGTATTTGATTTCCTTTTTTTTTTTTTCTACACGGGGGAATTTGAGACCATCGTTGAGCTGAAGACAAGACAGTTGTGGCTCATTGTCGTTCTTACTATCACCATGCCAACCTCCGCAATCACCATGGAAACCAAATTTATTGACAGATTAGGCGCAAGCCCCCCTCGTCCAGGTGTGTCCTGGGGAGACTTGGATGTGTGGTGGCGGCGGCGGCGGGAGGGGTGGTCGATGCCGCCCATAAAAACACGAGCCTCGCGCGCACTTTGCAAATTCATTCCGGGAACACGGTTGCGGTATCAAACGGGAAATCCAAAGGTCGGGGATGATCAGCGCTGTTTTTTTTTTTTTGCCGGTCGAACAGGAACGTGTGGACTTTTTCCAGCCGCTGAGTGTGCTACGTGCGTCGCGGCTAGTATTTGCCCTCAGCTGTGGTGCGACGATGCTCAGGGTCAGTCAGGATGAAGGTGGTCGCCATCGCGGTCTGAGCGACGTGAACAAAATCAGCGCGATTGCGCCGCTCGCTTTCCACTCCGCATTTAGCCCAACAGCGCCCGACTTGTATTACGTGCAAAGCCGGACAAGGACAGAAGAGTCTTCACCGGAGACATTTTGAGAATTGTGGCGATATGAACACGTTTGATACATGGGAGGGTACTTGGAAATGTGTTTTTCGTTCCTCGCGCTCCAACCGTTTACCAATGCTGAAGTTGTTGTTTTGAATAACCGTCTTTCTTTGCGGTTAACGTTTGGGATGGCGGCCAGTCGGGGTTTTTACCTCCGGCAAGGTAGAGGCGCGTCCCGCTTTTGAAAGTTTATGACGACGTTGGTGGCGCTGAGAACGGATGACTGTGACCGAGTTCGACTTTCGGATCCTGCAAATTGCAATTGATTGCCACGATGCAATTGAAGGCGAGGAAGAGCACAGGTGGGGATACAAAACTCCTTCAGACGAGGGGGGATTATGTTCTCAAGATTGCCGGGTTGATGGCCTACCCATAATGCATTACCTCGCCGTGTGATCTCTCACCTCAATTTCAACCTCCAGAAAAAGATCTGTTCGATTTGAATAATTCAGCATCCATTACTCTACCTGTCATCTCTGCCCTTCTTGCACGCCCCTCTTTGCCGCCTTGCCGAACGTAAAATTGCAGCTGCCTCCACGTGACTCTTTGGCAAAAGTCTCCTTTTTACTTTTTTTTTTTTTTAATAACCGGGCGGATGTGTTCAATACGATCGAATGCCAGCGTCCGTACTCACAACGAAGCACGGTCCCGCTGACGTCTTCAGACATTCCTCCAGGAGCTTCATCCTGAGCCTTTGCAGCTCTGGACTGTCCCACTCCTCTGGGTCCACGCCCCAGTAGAGGTCCACCACCTGAGCCAGCGAAAGAACAACAACAACAACAAACAAACAAAAAGAAATTGCTGGATGACTCCTTCTGAATATAGATCGCCAAGCAGGGCCGAAATCTGACACTGCCGCAGCCTCGTGCAGATTATCACGTATGGCGTATCAGTGTCACCGATCTGCCCCGCGCTAGCGATCCGCGGCCGAGGGAGGAAATGGAGCGAGTTTATGACTGGTGTCCGCCGGGTTCTCGCAGGTGACCGCGACGGCGGCGTTGTAATCAGGGCCTAAATTAATCGCCGTATCTCTTCGGTGGACGCGCTCGCGTGCGAGAGAGCGGAAAGAGAAAAGGCTGATTAAATCCGTGCCGCGACCGCCGCTTTTCATTGCCGGGTGGAGGAACGGAGAGTAGGATGAAGGCGAACGTGGGCAGTTCAGAAACGAGGCAGCAATCCAAGGTAAGCAAGGAGACATAAATGAGGCGAACAGGAAATTCATTTGAAGATTTTTTTTTGTTTTGTTTTTTCCTTAATGAAGAGAGGGCTCCTATGGGACACGATTTGGCAGCTTTCATCTCTTTTTCCTTCATGCCAATTTGCCAAATCTTCCCGTTCTTTAGCGCTCTCCCACTCCTGCCCTAGACGACGCTTGCTTACGTAAGAGCCGAAGCAGCTTCTGCTAAGCGGCTTTCTGACGCCCTTGGAGGGAGTTTTTCCTGCAGCAGGTCAAATGCAGAAAATCTTTCTCCCCCCTCCCCCGTTTCTTGGATGTTAGGCTATTCAACATTGGGGTAATGCCACATGAAACCCAAAAAGAAAAGGCCTGAAATCAAAATATTTTTTTTTCCCCAAAGTAGATATCGTAAGCTTCTTATTAACGATATAAGCAAAGGCAATACAGCCCTCGTATTACTCGCGGAGAAGGAGGCCAAATGCTGGAAAAACTAAAAAGTACAGCAATTGAGTCAGAAGTTCGGTCACATAACCAACTCAACTCGTTGGTCAAGGTACCACCAAATCTGGCAAATCAGTTTCTGCAGCGAGATTGACTATGAAGACAGTCATGAGCTGGGAAACGAGCAAAACCGCGTGGGACTCTGCCGGTTGTCCACAGCGGCGGATTCCCGTGGCCACCTTTCACCCGCCGTTCTCTCCCTCATCATCTGCCTGGATCCCGCTCCGTCCTCCCAAAGGCAGAAGATTCCGGGAGCAAAGTGAGGCGGGGAGACTTGGATTTCATCAGCCGGGCATATGTGTGTCAGTGTGTGCCGCCGGAAAGAGACTGCGGATCAGGGATGGGGAGGGGGGGGGGGGTCGTGTGCGCGCCTTGTAATGGCACCAGTGTTAAATCAAAGCTAATATGACGAGCAATTGGAATCGCGCTGCCAGGACGCCGCAGTGATTCACAATCCAACTCCAGTAAACCGGTTTCCGCCGAGGTCCCAGCGTGTCACGTGGCGTGGGTGAGGAGGGCCGGGTCTGATTGTGTGCGGGGTGGGGGCAGCGAGTACTTGCGGCTCTTCTGCATAAATCATTTCATGCTCATGCATCATGACGGCGAGCTGAATCACCAGACGGGCACGTGGCTGCGGATTGCCGAGCCAAAAGTGTCTTTGCGCATTTTCCTCGCCTCGGCCGTCACCGCGCGCTCATACGTCACGCACGCGAGGAATTCTAGCGACGCGCGCCCCTCGTTGTCCTGCTGCAGCCGCGGCTCTGAAATGTGTCATCCCGAGTGACGTGTGACTTCTGCGCTGTTTCCTCCTAAATGTTTTTTTTGTTTGTTTGTTTGTTTGTTTCCCCGGCGCGAGCGTTAAATCACGTCGACGCGTCTTGTGGAAAACAGACTGTCAAATGTGCTCAGTTAAACTGGGATTCCAAGAAATAATCCAACAAAGCTTTTCATTCGCCTCAAAATCCGCTGCTTCTCCAGAAACGAACGGGGCCACGCAACTCTGGACTCAGACTTGCCTGTCGGACTTTGAAAGGCCACAAATTGTTCATGGCATGAATTTACATACCGTGATTGAGGAAACTTGTCCGACTTCCAATGTGCCGGCCTTTCTCTTCCTTCAAGAATAGCTTCACCCTTTGATCCTAATTACCTACTGAAAAACCTGTGCCGATCTAAAATTTGCACAGCTGGGCGAGACCCTCTTCCATCCCTCTAGCCCTGAAACACACGTTCGACAAACACGAGCCAACGCTTGGATGCCAGCTGACGAGTACGAACGCCCTTGAGTGAACGACTTAACGCTCTTCGCAATGACTTCAAACGGTTTTCTTCAGCACAAGAGCCAAACGCTGGTGTTGCAATCCTGCGCTGACTAAGAATGACCGCGATCGGGCGCCGCGCACAAATCGCTCCTCGCTTTTTTCCAAGAACTATCTGAGGCCCAAATCTCCGGCTCGCTCGAGGGCTCTCCCGGATTTGTCGAACAAACTCCGATAGCGATCGCTCAGCGCGTGCCGATGTTGATTTGCAATGCAAATGCGCTCGACGGCCGCGGCGATAGAGAGAGCGACGGTGGCTCAGGGAAAAGCCCTCGCGTCATCCCGCCTTATCCGAGGCGAGATTTCGTGCCAGCCTTCGTTGCCGGGCGCCTTATCACTGCTGGCCTTCTGTCCGCTTGAAACGTCAGTAGACCGACATGTGCGGCGCCGGGGGGGGGGGGGGTCCCTTAAGGTCCCGAGTGCTTCACGTGGCAAACTGACAGGCTCACGAAAAACTGAAAGGCAGCCTCAGGAGCGTGATGGGAAGTCACAGCTAATGTGACTAACCTGGAATTCAATGCCGTAGTTCTCCCTGCAGAAGTCTCGTAGTTTGGGGTAGACGTGCTCTTTCAGCGCATTCCTTTCTGCCTCTGTGTCTGGAAGCAAAGGAGAGAAGATTTCATCAGCTTGATGTAGCGTCCTTCTTTTCGGCATGGTGGCAATTGGTTAGCACGAGAAACGGCTCAGGTTCCAATGTTTTTTTTTTCCAGGACTTGTTTTTTTTATTTGGCAATTTTGTTAATAGGATAAAATAAGGTGAGGCAACATGTGGGCTGAGGCGCAAACAAGCTAAGCTAGGCTGGCTGCCTCCATATTGTCATCCGGGCGCCGATCATATCGAGATGTTGACTTGGATCGTCCCGCGGCGCGAACCAGCGCCTCCCCGTTGTGTCCGGCTTTTCCTCCCATCTCTGTTTTTCCGCCCCTCCAAACACTCGCCGTAATCTATTTGGACAAGCGCAGTCGCTCTCCCCGGAGGGCGCGGATGGACAGTTCAAACAAAACATGGCCGACAGGGAGACCTGCACGGAACGCCCCTCGCCCAGCCGGCAAATTTAGTCTGACGTATCTTTCGCCCGTCTATCTTTAGCAAAGCCCGGGGCTGCGTCCGGACACGCATCTGCCCACAGCTGGACGGCGAAATGTCACATTGAAGCGCGGCGATAATGCGCCGTAAATGGCCGCGGCGCCGCGTCTCTTTCCGTCGCGGGAACAACTGCATCAAACATCTTCATCATCTCAATGATCATTTTTTTAACACCCAAAAATGATTGAATAAGCGGCAATTAAAGGTTTATGGTTTGGTCTCCCCGAAAAAAGAAGAAAAGGATTGAAAACAAATCCACTAATGGATAAAACGGCGGCTCGCTGTAAACGATTGTTGTATATTTTTGTTTCGCCACTGGAACATTTCATTGAGTGATTCTTTTGTGGACCACTACATGGAGCTTGCACAGCACTCCTCTCGTAGTTCTGGTACCATACTTTCAGAATCACTCGTATAAAAGAAGTGAGAGTGTGAAGAACTATTTTTTTCAAAAGTAATTACTCTAGGTACTTGAGTATTGGTGGGATGTGTGCCTTTAAGGGGTGTGGCCTGGGGAGGGATGTCAGGAGCTGGAGCTCTCGTTTTTTTGCATCGGTGCGTTTGCCCAAAGCCAGCGAGCGAACTGAAAGCAGATGACCCCGGAGGGGGCCGTAGGCGGATCCACGAGCAGCGCGGCGCGGCCATCCGTGAAGGCCAGATGTCCCCCCCCCCCCCCCGCGTCTCGAGAGTCCCGCAGGTGATCCGAAGGCCGGCTCCGCGACGCCCGCCTGTTGAGGTTGCCTCCGCCTACGACTGCGTTTGTATGAGAGCGACGCGGCCGACGTCAGTCTGTCGAACATCTGGGCTCGCAGCTGTGGAGCAAATTGGACGCCCTGTTCCTTCCATTAACACGAGCTTCATTTCAACTCTTTACACGTTCTAATTTGATGGCCTCCGCGACATGTGGCAAGTGGTGCGCAGTCAATTGTATTCAATGACCCTCAACAAACAGTCCATTTCATTGATTTCATTGCATTTCTCTGCCCTGTTCTACGTTCCGTGTCCCATTTAATTTGAACAATTTTTTAATGCGTGGATCAGACCAGCCCCGATATCGCCCCGATTAGTGATCGCCGGCGACTTGCTAGATCGGGCCCGACCGGACTTGACCAAACTTCTTGTGGTTTAACGTAATCCCCGACCAACGATTTGGCCCAAATCAAGTCCAGGATGTTTGATTCTTTTTGGATATCTTTGGTGTAGTGTGACATATCGACAGCTCTTCGACAGCGTGCCTTGACATCGACTAATAGGATCGCGTATTGTGACCGCCGCATCACCTCCTTCTGTGCTTGCCGTTGTCAACAATTATTCACGCACGCAAACCAAAGTTTACAGATGAAATCGTTAGCCGTAGCACCAGTTTGTTAACCAACCCGATATTTTTTTTTTTTTTGCCATCTTGCGAGCTGTATCAAAGTAAAAGTATATGAATATGGCTCAATGAATCACTGAATGAATGTCTTCTCCCGAGCACCGGAGACGACCACCGTGTCCCGTGGCAGTAGTCCGATATCCAGGCTTAGGCGACTCAGATTTCAGTTTCACAACCTTTTTCCATCTTGTGATTGGTTGGTCTGAGCAAGGGAAACGTGTTGTGGCAATTTTCACAAATGAAGACGATTAATAATTCGTATTGCATGTGGAATCGAGTGGTGGAGACCACAAAGGTGTTTTAAGTGGAGGGATGTGAGGCCACAGGTGGTTAAACTGCTCCAATCTTAATTTTCGCTCAATTGCAGAAGGGATGTTGAAAAAGGGGGGATGGGAGCCCACGTTTTACGTACCATCCGGGTTGGCACAGATGAAGACGCGGACGCTGCGGCCGCCGGGGACGTGGTGCGGCGGCAGGGCCAGGACGTTGCCGCTGATGGCCGCCCTGCGCAGCGCCGACTCCCGGGGGCAAGGCTGCCGGCTGCCCACTCCCGACGGCCACATGGGGGTCGACTTCCAGCGTAGCTACCACACACACAAACACACGCGGGGATTTAGTGCGGGGAAGGGCGCGCGCACGCGCTCGCTCAAGCCACTGTGAACCAACTTTAACGAGGAGGAGAGAGGGAAAAAAAATGGATTCGAAGATGGATTCAAAGTGGAAATTGTCATGGAACCGGAAGAATCATATGCAGACAGCAAAAAGATCATTCAACGTGGCATGGGTGAGAGGATAAAGTAGGATGCGGCGTACTATACCGTCTCACGGTGCATGCGTAACGTGTGCGTGCACGTCCTTGGACGCATGCATGGATTTTCACGCCAAGCAGACAAAAAGGCAACGAGACGACACACAACCGCAAGCAAGCATCGGCCGTATTCGCACACCCCAGAGAGGATGCTCGCAAAGCCGAATAACCACCCAAAAAAAAAAAAAAAAAAGGTGCTTATTCCGCTGGAAACAGGCGCAGGCTTGTCGCCGGTTTTCCAAAAAGAGTTGGTCAATCCGGCAGTGGTTGTTAGGGCGGGAGTGGAGGGCGACGGATGAAAAGTTGTTAGCTCAACTCTACACCAAATCCCCATAAAACGGGACAACTGCGCCGCATCCCGGGAGGAGAAGTGATGCTGGAGGACAGGCTCGCGCGGTGCTCACATTCATCCGCTTCATTTTGCGGCCGGGGCTTAGATCCGAGCGTCGAGGGCGGCGAGAGGGCGGCTAAAACGCCCATCGGGGTGGTCGCTCGCCGCTCGCTGGGCTGCAACCCGTCGCATCCTGCTGCCTCTGCGAGCCGACGGCGGAGGAGCTCTGGCAGACGCCGACGGAGACGGCAGGTCGTCCAAAAAACGAGCCGGAAGTGCCTGGGCGTTTCAAAATAAAGCCCCCCCCCCCCCCCCCCCCCCCGTCGCTCAGTGAGAAACACGCCTCGGGGACTGCATTGGGATATGTTCGAATTGCATTTTATGCTTTAAAACCAGTTCTCAAATCAACATGTCAATTCTTTTACTACCTCAGTCGGTTGAGGTCGTGCACATTATTGACAGGAAACGCAACTTTTGTGTCTAACGGTAGACTGCAAAAAGAGTCACGCATGTTCCACCCCCCCCCCAAAAAAAAGCCACTCTGCATTTATGTAATACAATATTTTCTGGCAGTTTTTAAATGAAGTCACCCAGTTTGAAAAAACAGAAAGTCTGACTGCTCACTCCATTGATTTAACATCAATGAATGACTTTTGTGCGTTCTTGATGAATCTTTGATTTGAAGAGCAATAATTTTGTTTACCAGATACATAGGGTGTATTTGCATACAGTTTTTGCCCTGGCCAACCAATCAAAAGATGGAAATATGTTGCACCGGCCCTCTGAAGATGCATCTGAAATCTGATCGGTTCAAGAAATGCTTCCATTGCGAAAATAGTTTTTTTAATTAGATTGACGTAGCAACACATCGAGGAGCAAATATTGAACTTAAATCTTACATCCACATACATGAGCCAGTGGCGCATTAATACAGTACATCTCCCCCTGCTGCCCGAGTGTTTGCATTCGCACGTGCGATGTCACGCAAAACCCAGGAGACGGCACGATGGAATGAGAGCCAGCCGTTTCTGGCCGGCAGATCAGTGGAAGTGGACTTCAACAGATCCAGTGAGCACACCGTAAGACCGACTATATTTGTTTACAGGGCAACTTGCATCTCCACCACCGCTCTGTCTCCTTTTGTGGCCAGTCTGAAGCCCCCTGGGTAAGGTATCTTGTGGCTATTTTGGTGCGCAAGGAGCTGTTTTCATCGCTTGCTAATTAGCACTTTTGTTTGAGCTCCTGCTGTGACCTTTGGCGCTAATTGATTTGCAGAGGAAGGAGCGTAACAATCGAGACGTGCACACCTCTTCTTCGCCGTTGGCTGAAAACCTGCCACGGTTTTATTTCACTCATGAGTCATTGGTTGAATGCGGATCGCATCCTGTACCGCCAAGTCGAACCTCGCGACTGCTGCATCGGCTGCATGGCTACACTACAGAGCACAGCAGCTAGCATGTGAAGTCAGATGTAATACCCCTCCAAACCATCAGGCGGCAGTAGTCGTTTTCCTCATCCTAAAAAAAAAAAAAACCTGAGCAACCGTGGACATCGAAACCGAAAATAAAGCATGTAGGCATTGTTTTCACTCTCAAGACCACAGAGTCAGAATGTCTGCTAAGAAGTTAGCACTGGTGTCATCATTATAGTCATGCTCGATTAAAATGTAAGTCAAGGTTCCGCTGGGTACAGTACGTTTGCTGCCTCATTTATGCTCAAAACCGCAGCCGAAATACAGTCGTTTTAACGGCTCTCTGAATTGTCTGGATTCACGTTGTGAAAAGCAGTCACACGGCGCACAAGCAAGGCATCAATTTCGAGTGGGCCTCAAACGGGTGCATGCGGAATCCCAATGTCTTGTACTTGAAATGGAATCGTTACCCTCCAAACAAAAGAAACAAAGCAAAAAAGGATGCCGTGCCACATGCAGCCGTAATAATACACGTGTCAAAGAGAAGGATTGGGCTCTGATCCACGTTCACTCCCCGCTGATCCCGACTCATTCAGACGGAGTCTCCTTTGTAGTCTTCCGAGATTCCGACGTACTTCTCGGCGCTCCGACGCAAAATCTCTAAGGTGGCGCGGCTTAAAATATATCCTTAACCGCGTTAGGTGAATGGAAATGAAGACACTATAAATGCAAAATTCCCGCGAGTGGAGATGTGCCGGGTCCTTGATCGCTGATGCTGAATAAAACGGGTGTGCGTTCAGACGGCTCACAATGCCGCTCTTCCCGGCGAGCTTTGAATTTTTCATGTTTTCCTCTTTAACCTCTGGCGTCGCATCGGCCGTGAGCACGCTTTTTTTTTTTTTGTCTGTCGGTCTCACGCGATCGCGGCGCAGAGGGCTTCTATTTTCAGGGCCACTTCCAGTTTTCCACAGGTGGGCCCGATCGGTTGGCTGTCAAAAGACGCCTCCAGGACGCAGGACGCTGCGTAGCTTCGCGTCGTCCGCGGATTCGATGCGCGGCGCCAAGCAAAAGCCGGCGCTAGCTGTCAGGCTGAGAAGGCTAATTGTGAAGGAGTGGCAGATGGTGCCCCCCCCCCTCCCCACTTTGCATACTCTGAGTTGTTGATGAAGTGAATGAAAAAGTGGGGGACTTTATCGGATGGCCAGTTTGAGATCTTTTCCTGGCTCGGCACCCGTTGGCTCTGGAAAGTGGGTGCCACATCCTGGGATTGAAATTCTTTTGGAAGCGCCGCATTTGGCTGCTCATCTGAAGCGCACCGCCATTGACAAAGACACGACAAGAGAGCGAGCGTTGAGAGTAAGCTGAGGGACGCGGTGTGCCATTTATTCCAGGCAAGATGCTAAGCTAATGAGCTCCCGCAGGATGGAGACAGTTTGGCACCGACAGATGAGTCTTCATTAGGTCACTTGTTAGCTCTAGCTGAAAATCGGGCACATCCTTGGTGCCCATCGATATCTGCATCTGAATGTTAGTTTCACACCATCAACTCTGGATTTTGGAGTCTGGCAATAGACACCCGTGCCCCACTATACCTGAACTCGAGCACCTTGGTCCTGGTGTCGATGGGACGTCCGGTTAGCTAATGAAGTGTAGCCACACCCCAAAAATGCTTCTTCCTTTTGGACAGGCTTTAGAGCGCCTTGTTGTCTGCCGCGAGTGCTCGCACATCACTGAAAGAAGCCGTGGAAGAGCGGAGAAAGCCACTGCACAGTTTTCGACTCGTGGAGTGCACCGGTGCCACGTCTGGACCTTTATTTGAAGCAGGTGCCGTCCTGAACTCCACTCATGAGCGAGGCTAGCCCTGAAAACCAAATAGCGGAAGTCTCAAAGACTCAAACACAGCAATTGAAGATGGATCGTAACTGGACCTGCGTGTGTTTTTGCATAAACTTGCCCCGTGTGTAAAAAAAAACAAAGCCCTGACTGCACCCATTTCCGCATTTCTCTCGTATTGATTGGTTCAATCACGTCCACATAAGACGTGCGCCGACCCCTCTCGCGGCCGCAGATCGTTGGCGCCTGCAATTGTTTTGCCCGAGAGCCGTTCGGATGGAATTGATAAGAAGGCCGTGAGCCCGTTGCTATGACGATGTCGCACGGCTCCTCAGGTATCTCTCCTCGGAGACGCCTGCGAATGCTGGGGTGTGTTGGATTTACGCTCCCGTGTTAAGTGTGACGTGACTTTACCCGCGCGCCCTTCGTGAGCGTGGAGCCGACGGCTCTCAATGCAGAAATTGGCAACATGGCAACGGTGCCCTTGGGCAATGCATTCAATGGCTGAGTACAAGCAGTGCGCACATAAAAATAGACCAGTGGTTTTAGGTGACGTGAAAACAAATCAAGGATTTAATACGTCCCCCGCGTGGCTTGACGTGCTCGCTCATTTATCGGCCCATAGAAACCATCCCGAGTGCGCCCTTGACAAAATGCTGCCGCCTTATAGCGTGGTGGATCTTAAAAAAGATGATTATGTCTGAACATCAATTAATTAGCGTAATAACTTGGGGAATGTTGTCTTGGCAATCCTGTCAGTGTGAAAAACGGCTGCTTCCAGCTGCTAACGTGACAGAAACACAAGAATGAAAGTTAATCATTTGGCTTGCTCCGATCGGCCAATCAGAGGACGGGGAAAAAAAGCACTGACGTCATCGAGGGGCGGTCCTACGTCCGTAAAGATAAAGTCGAAATCTGATTGGTCAGAGAAACAATCCCATTGTTCATGTAGTCGAAGTTACAAAGGTGGATTTTGGTTTCACGGGTCGGATTAGATTGACACGGCAACGCAAAGGGGCTGAAATTTGATTGGACAAAAACAATCGAACATCCATATTACATGTGCTGCAAGAAGCCCAAAGGACCAATCCAATTTCATGAAACAAAATCATTCTGAATGACCTGTAATGAATAAACTCCTCCCACCATCCTCTTTGGCCCTCATTTCTTCGATTCGGAGACGCGTTTGTTCGTGCGCCGCAAATGCGGCGCTGCAAGCGAGCTAAAATTAGAAATCGATCCTGCTCAGGTTTGCGAGCACACGGGCGTGATTATTCGTTTAAAAAAAAAAAAAATCTCCTCCTTGAGACTCGCCCCATGATTATGTTCAATGAGGAGTAAGTGGGTTTCTAAAAATAGCACCGTGAGGAATGGTTGGGTGTGTTTTTACACGACAGTCCCCGGCATGTTAGCCTTAGTTCAACTCGCCGCGCCGCAGACGCAAGCGAGCCCGCAAAGAATAGCCGATTACGCGAAGGGCCTAATAATCCTTCTGCTGTTTTACGATCTGAACATTGTGACACATTTCATGCTACGTGTGCTTCTTCAGCAGTTGTTTTCCTTCATTTGCACGTGAACCTTAATAACACGTTAATACACTATTAACGTGCTATATATATATATATATATATATATATATATATATATATACTATTTAAGATTTACGCTCAGAATAAAAATAATCCAGCCTTTTTTTTTTTTTCACTTTTATTAAACCCGGCCTTGGATATTCACGAGGATTCCGCGATGGGCTTTGATGTACGTCGTATGATGTCGCTGGATGGTTATTGTCTGCTTATGCAAATTCAAAACGAGACCATAAAAAGGATGCAAAGCAACCCCGCGCGATGATTTATTCAGATCCGGAGCTTGTGCGAGCGCAATAAACCACGTTGCTATTATTTGTGCGTTTGGGATGTAGTGTTGCAATAATGATCGGAGAATCTCATTTTTATTTTTTTAAGCGTCGGTGGCAGCCACGTCAAGTTTATTTGTACAGCCCTTAATTACAAAAGCGTCTCAAAGGGCTCACACGCTGCATATTCCCAATGCTACTGACAAGACGCAATTCCACTTTTCAATTGTTGAGTAATTTGCATATTAAAAGCAAAAAAAGATAAGCGTGCAGGCTATTCAAATGCCGCTGTCCAAGTCCCCGCAGCTCTGCCTCACTTGTCTTTCTCCCTCCTTTTTGTCCTCACGGATTTGATGTCTAAACTCTCGCACTTTTACTCTATTTGGTGTGAGCACTTGCGCCGTTCAATTTGCGTGTGTTTACGAGAGAAAAGGCCATCTGAGATAAAGCACGATGTCAGAGCATGCCTCTGCTCTCTCCACCGAGTTGGCGGGGGGGATTGACTCGGATTGTCTGTGGCAGTCGTCTCTGGCTGTACCCCGTGATGCTTAAAACGCTGCGCTAATTAGTTTTCCTCCATCTTGCGCACACACACACACACATTCAGTTGGCCTTTGTGCTGCTTCGCCTTTTGCCGTATCCTGTTGCTTACGTAAGAGAAAGTGTGCTCGCACCTAGCGACGTCGCTCCCGTTGACTTTCCTCTGGAGGGAGAGGCTAACATGGCGCCAGCACATGCCGAGGTCTGTGCACGCGTCATTGAGCCAAGAGTTGGGCTGTCCGAGTCGAATCAAACGTTTTTCATTTCTGATTTGATCAAGGTTTACTAATCAAAGTGTAAAAAAAAGAGAGAGAGAGAGAGAGAGAGGGAGCGAGAGAGAGAGAAAGAGAGAGGGAGAGAGAATACCCCATTGTGCAATCAAAACAAACATGCTCTTGCCATAAAGTCAGCTAGCTTAATGCTAACAAGCGATGCAAATCTCCATAGACAGGCTAATGCATCGCATCATTGGATTGGATATTTTAACACATGTGATGTTCATAAAAATGTTACAAGTTGCATCATTTACATTTACGTGTAAATTCAAACTGGGTGAGAGCTGCATGCTTGTAAAAAGCAACTACTCATTAAAGCCATATTTCTATTATTATTTATACGACCTAATAACAGTAAAGATGTGCACTAGTTCCGACGCATTCACCAATTCATACCTAATCATTCCTATCTGAGAAATAGCCTTTATTTTGCTGTCCGCGACTGAAAAATGGCTGCTAACGGTAACGGTGTATCGATAATCCTTTATATCCAAAAATGTCCTTATCTTTTCCACGAGGCGTGTTGCAAATCATGGATCTCCATTTTCGACATTTTGGGAATAAATAATTGTGGACTCCTCGAAAACAGCTGGCAGTGATTCAAACGCTCGTATCGCATTTTCAGAAGGAAATACACTGGAGCACTAAGTGACCCACTAGCACGCTTCATTAGCGAGAGCGTCTCCATCGCCACGGAAACCACCATCCATCTTTTCAGCCGCATCCGCCGTCTCTAACTGACTCAGGCACGTTGGCACTAACGAGCGGCGTAACGGGAGGACGGGACGAGCCCCCGGCGGCGTGTTCGTGCGTCTGTCCGAGCGGCTCAGGTGTGCGCGTGCACGCGGGTGAACTCGGATGCGACAGTTCATGTCGGCCGCCGGCCGCAGATGTGGTCATTACGCCCTTTAGCAAGGCAGCTTTCATCCCTCCTGTCCTCTTGCGTGAATAAATTCTCCGTGACAGGAGCACGCCGTGGCCGGTTTCTGCGTCCGAGCATGTGACTTTGCGTGTCTCCGAGGGTGTGTGGCGGGGGAATCCCTCCTTTCTCCTGTGTGCTTTATTATTTGTACGAATTTATGGAGCGAGGACCTTGTCTGCTTGCATTTGCGTGACGTGGCCTGGGGATTGCGTCTCGCCGTGGTCTGTTGTGTTTTAACAACACCGAGGACTCTTGCATTGTTTTTCGAGCGCCGTTGAACACTCAGCAGACGTCTCCGGAGGTGACCGATTAGCATAGATTATTTATGGTGGGCTCATTTTTTTTAGGCTGTTGCGTCTTTTGTGTGAATTTTAACGCTTGCTCGGAGATTCCTCTTCACTGGGCCGCCATGGGGCTCTTCCGTCCTGCTACAACGAGGCACTCTAAAGCCAGCAACACCGGCAGACGATCCAGAAATATGTTTTTCAAGGTGTAGCCAAAGCTAGCCATCACGTCTTTGTCGTGTCTTTTTTTGTGTGTGTGTGCGCACAGTCACTAAAAACAGTATCAAGAATAATTACATATCCCTATGCAGGAGAGCAAAACTATCGATTGTGTTCGTTCCAGTCTCGGAGGAACAAAATACAGATTAATGACCTCTCTCGCTGTTGCTCTGCGGACCAAAATAATTATCTAAGTAATGCGTCACGATGATCTGTGTAAAGCCAAATTTGGATGAAGCGCGGACAAGCGCTGCAGAAAATCTTGATGACGGCGTCGCAGCGTAAGCAAAAACATTGTCTCTGCCGCACAATTGATGACGGTGACGATGAGAAAGGTTTCATTATGCAGCCTCGGAGATTTGATGCCATCCAACAATGGCGTTCCGTGCCGCTGTTGTGAGAATAGCGAGTCTCGGCCAAGTCGGCTTGAAAGGGACACAGTTCTCGTTGACGCCGGCTCCTGATGGCGTCGTTGACCTTCAGCTTGGTCACGGCCTTGGTTCTTCTCAAGCGGCACCAGGTGCTGATTCACTTCTGCGCGGTTCAAACCCGACCAGCGCATTGATTTTTTTTTTTTTTTTTTCCCCAACTGTTCTTTTTTCCCCTCACCGACTCCCATGATGATTTACATGATCTCCTCAATTAGCAAATGAGAGCAAAAAGTCCACGTGGCCACATGCGTCTTCCCTGAGTTTGCACTTTTGCAGCGTTGCTTGATTGGGTTTGCCTGATCACTTTGGATTTGCAGTTTTGACCCCCCCCACCCCCCCTTTTGGCACGTGAGTGTCTGGGTGTGAGCCGTGGCCAACAGCAGCTCCTGTGTGCTTGTGTTTATTGGCCGCCGATGCAGAATTAGCTGAAAAGTACACCAGCGACTGCGCCTCCTCTTCCGCTTTTGCTCATCTAGTAAACCTCCCGGGCGCTACACCAAAGCGCCGTTTTTGCCAACCGGATTCCCGTTTCCGTGCCGGCCCTCGGTGTACTCTTTTTAATGAGCGACCGGGCGCAGACAGCCGAGCCAAGGCAGCGGCGTCTCTTCTGGCAGCTGGTTGGACCTCTTGCGGGCCCTTGTTATACAGAGGTATTTATAGGAGCGGGGAGGCCGTAGCGTGTCAAACTCAGGCGGCGTATTAGCGCTGCGAAAGCCGACCGAGCGGAATTCTGCCAGAAAGTGAGGGTGGCGGGATTTAAAAAGCAGCGTGAAATTCTGGATGCGATGAAAACAAAATAACGGGATGGGAATCACTGTCAGTCGCTGGGATGCGTGATTGGGAAAATTCCATCTGGTCCATCTCGACCGTTCACGGTGCCGCAAACTGGACTTCTTGCGAATTTGTGTGCGCACGTGCGCATAGACAAGCGTCACGTTTACATTTCTAACTATGCTTCAGTTATGATTGATCCGATCTGCCTTTTGGCTCGCGAGTCATCGTTTAAATTCAGCATTTAAGGCCTCCTTATCTCCCTCCCCAAGCCCGACAGTCGCAGCTGCCTAATTTGCAAAAAAAAAAGAAAAAAAAAAAGAATTCAAAGTTATCATTAACTCAGCTGGCAGAGGCCTAAATATTAATAAATCATAAAGGGGCCTGAAATACGCGGCTGGCCTCATTTGGATCCATAGAAACGCAGCTGTTTGTGTTGAAGGAGGAATACGCGGCGGGCTTTTAAAGCGCAGGAAATAATTTATCGTCGAATAGGATAGACGGGAGAAATGAATGCGGAGGGTGCTGGGAAATCATCTTGTGTGATTCAAACATGGATAAACATCTGTTCTGGCGGAGGGGGGGGGGCAAAAATGATTGATTGCACCAATTTTGATTGACGGATCAGAATTGTAGTCGTCATTCCCGCAGCATTTGGCTAGTGAGTGTTTTTTTTTTTTTTATGTTGGTGCCCCGTGTGTGTAAAAACGGCCGTCGTTTTTTAATGGTTTATGTTTACTGTAATGGCTATGCTAATTTCCATTAGCTCACTTATCACATTTAGCATTTCACGCTAGCTCTCAGCCAGCAAACGTCAATGGAAGACGATTTTTTTTTCTGGTTGAATTGATTGTTTTGGCACGCCGCGCAAGAGGGCAGGTTTTCTTCTTTACCTCCTTCTCTTTCTGTCCTCCCACTCAGCGCGCCGATGCATTTTTGTCCGTGGGCAGCAGCCGCCGCCGCCCTCCGAGTCCTTCCGCCCCACGCCAGTCGCAGTGCGTCCCGCCAGACGTCTACCGAGGGAAATGCCGGTTGCGGCGTGAGCAGTCGTGGCTCAGCGTTCCTTATCGTTGTTATTATGATCAAAGTTGTTCTTCCACTGTGCCCGAGAGCCTTGCGCCACACGGACAAAAGTTCCAGTCACTTTTTCCATTTTCACTTTTCTATACACAGTCGGTGCCATTGGGAAGGCCTTCTTTGCCGGTGCCATGTATTTTATGTCAAAGTTATTCTATAAATAGTCATTTTCAACTGCTCCGGGTGATGTACATGGGATATTTGTGCTGATAGTTTGAATAATCACGACGCAAGAGTGGTGGTAAAGTCGGTTAAGTGATACTTTTGTCTGTATTGTCTCACACGCGAGTCTGGTGTGGCGGAGAAATATGTTCGAATAGTGCAGGACATGCATGAGGGCAGCAGAACAGCAGTGAGATGTGCCGTAGGTGCGTCAGACCCTTAATTTAAGGTGGAGGTGGGACTGCATCAGGGATCCGCTCTGAGCCCCTTCCTGTTTGCGGTAGTAATGGATAGGCTGACAGACGAGGTAAGACCGGAATCCCCTTGGACCGTGATGTTCGCGGATGATCCGGGTCCAAGCGGGAGATGGTCTTAGATGGAAAAAGATGACACGCCGTGGCGACCCCTAACGGGACAAGCCGAAAGGAAAAGAAGTAGAAGTATCGTGTACATCAGGAGGAATGAGCGGCGACTGAGGCGGGTTTTCCAAGTGACACGCCGCCATATTTATTCCGCCTTCCAGCTGACGGCTAATTGCCCTCGACAGAATAACGCTGGCATTCTCTCTTAACGTATTTAAGGCAGCGTGACGAGCCGGCGCCGCGCCGGTTTTCGCTACCATTCTTATGCTTGTATTAGCATTCATCTGTAATAATACACACACGTGCCGCTGGATAATACGAGCGCTCAAATCGGCCTAATTTCTATCGTCGGGCTCCGTCGTGTGGTGCGGGTCGATGTGTGGGCGCCATTTGGAAAAAATCAAGGCGCAAAGCGGCAACGATTGAAGCGAGCGACCTCGGAGGATTCTCGCTGATGGGAACCGAAAGTCATTGTTCCCAAAGGTGGTGCTTTGGCTTTGCTTAATTTTAGCTTCATGGTGGAACCTGAATTATCTCTTATAGATCCATAATGCTGCCATAAGCTCTTTTGCTGACCTCTATTACTTTTGTAAGCGGAGATGCAAAAGTTGGACACGCAACCACACGTACTTTTACTCACTGTTTTTCTTGGTGTGTGTGCATGCGACGGGTAACTCCGATTTCTTACGCGGCCGCTAAGAGTCCTCGTCACGGGATTGCCATGGCAACCGGTGGTGGGCGGGGAGGCGCTTTATGCCCTGCCATCTCAGTCTAAACCGTCCAATGCCTTCAGAATCAGCGTAACTTCGACTACAAGAGTTTCAGATTTGTAATTTGGGGTCATTGACGGGGCCTTTCCAATCTCACCCCCCCCCCATTCTCTGATTGGTTGGTAGGAGCAAGATCTCCTGGTACATGTGGAGTAATCAGCCGCTCTGCTGACTGTCTTGTCACTTCAAGTCTTGAGTGGTTGTCCACTTGTCGGACTCCCAATGGGAAAAATCAAGACGCGCTCGCGGTGTTCTTCACCTCTGACGCGCGACGATCTGATAATGGCGGACTCGGATTAGACGCTGTTGCCGATGGAACTCGTGTCCCGAGGGAAGGCATGGCACTGAGTTCCCGTCCCGGGCATTTTGGACCCGCGTGATGAATCTGAAAATCTATTTTGTTTGGAGTCCCTAAATTTGCTAGCGTCCGCTGTGGATAAACCAGCAGCCTTGGGACCACATATGTCATCCCCAATATAGTTTGAGCATCCCCACCCCCGGCCTCGACTATTTCCCCGCCAGCCAACGGGGAACAAACTGCCATCGCCGCTTGAAACGCTTAAATTATCGATGAAACAAAACGCTGTCGGCGTGTTTGTGTTACGCATGATGGGAAAGATCAGTTTCAGCTCGTTGAGAGCGGAACTGTCGATTACTGGTTATTGCTTCTCAAAACGCTCAGTTTGTTTTGTTTTTTTATTTTGGCAGCGCCTAATAGCACATGATGCCTCATTGACTTTTCGCTAATCCGCTCGTCCGCACTTCGGTGCTGGAGGCCAGGCAATTTGTTCATTTAGTCCGGGATTAACCGTTGCAAGTATGTAAGCGGCCGGCCTTCATTTTTTCCTGTGACAATTAGCATCCTGGCCTGTAAATTCCACGGGGAACCAGATTAAAACGCCGTTCTGCAAACGATAACAAGTCCAATTTTGAAATCCAACCACCGCCAACCTCATTTTTCCCAAATTGTTTTTTTTTTTTTTTACATGCCCCCACTCACAGTTTCTTATCTCACGAGCACCTGCCGCACACTGCGCAAATAAACCCATTGCGTGTCGTTACAAATCCTAAATTGCCGCTTCATCTGAGCGCCGCATTGGGATGCGAAGCTGCAACGCGAGGCGCTTATTTGACGCGGGAGCCTCGCCGTTTGACACGAGCTTAGCGGCACAGTACAGAGATTTATTTCCTCGAGTCGAGCCGGAGGTCTGCCCCGCTCTCTTCTGAGCCGAGTTGCCTTCGGAGTGCCACCCGCACGTGTAAAATAGACGACCGAGGCCTTCATTAAGATGCGTGATCTTTACGTACTAAATGAAGCTAACGTGGGACAGCGGGAGCGCTTCTGCCGTCTCCGAGGTTTTGCCTCGCGCAACTTAATTGAGCGGCGCGAGAAGATAACCGATGACACGTCGGTGCCGGCAGTTCGTATCCGCACGGGCGTGCGTCTGTGGCCGCGCAGCCAATTTGGGATCCCGGCGTCCCCTCGAGAATGGCCGCTGACCCAAAAGCAATCGGAAAGCCGCGCGCATTCAATGTCACAGATGCTACAGCGCAGAACGCGAGAATGGCGACCCCGAAATGACAAAAATAATACATTCACCTCGCATGCATATTTTGTATTGGTAGCATGCTTTAAAACATATATAAATGGAAATGCAGGCAACGAGAGTTCTTCCGCGCTTCCCGTCCATTTTTGAACGCAGCTGTTCCAAATCAGGTCGACTCTTGTGATGTCACCGCTGAAGACGAAGAGAATACATGTGGCTATATATGTAAATGACCTCCCCTTTGGCCTTTGGTTTGTCCCTTTTACGCATGCGTGCATTCACACACTTTTCACATTTGTAATAAATGACATCTCTCGGATCGCTGTGCCTCTTGCAGCCCCAGCAAACAGGATTTAAAAGGTCAGGGAAAAGTTAGGACAGCGCCGTCTGCTTAAAATCACGCGGCGGCAGAGGCCGCGATTGTTTTGGGAGATTCTCAATATGCGCGGTTGCAGGTTTGTATGCAGGAACTGAGGAAAAGCAATACAGAAATGCTGCGCCAGTTTACTTTCGCTCAGCATTTTTTTTTTTTTTTTTGGCGTTTTGGTCAGCTAATCTTCTACACGCTCACACTTTAATGCATACTTACACACGTTTCCAGGCAGCGACATGCTGTGTGTGTGTGAGTTGGGTTTACAACTGCGACGTTCGCCACATCATTTGCATACTCCCCCCCCCCCCCCCCCCCATTTTCTGAGATGATTCGATCTGTGCCCTGCTTTTGTGCGGACAAAACAAAGTATATCTCTCACAGGATGGCCCCGGGAACTTCACGTGCCGGGCTTTGGGCGAGGCTAAACGCCGTAGCAGCGAGCGAAATGAGTCGCCCTCAGCGGAACCGAATACAAATGAACGGGGATGTTGGGGAGTTGTTCAGCGTAAGCCCCATTTGTCATCATTTCTCCGCGAACCATCAAAATATCGTGTACTACGCTTGCTGATGAGGAAGACTAGCGGGTGAAGCTAGCTGAATCGTCTTGGAGGCAGCCCGCTAATGGAAGCCACTTGGTGAGAGTTTGGGCAGCCCGAGAAGGAAAATTTGGGGTATTGCGAAGATAAGATGAGAGGCGAACCGTTTCGTCATCAACGCGTCACGTTCCGGTTTTGCGGTTCAGTCCCTCCCGTGGGCGTAAAGGGCAACATGTGGACCGTGACTTAGCCAGACTGGTAAATCCTCAAATGGCTATTTCACACATTTTCCCCCCAAATCTTTATTGGCACTTCTCGCCAGGCGAGCAGGAGGATTAAAAGCTTTATTGACAGACTTAGTGCACACAGAGTTCAACGCTTTTAGCAAATACACCTGTTTTTTTTTTTTCGGGAAAAAAAACAAGATAAAAAAGTTTGATGGCGCAATTGCTGTTGAATCCGTGAGATTAAACGCGTTAATAAATGAGTTATGCATCATCGTGACGCATAGTCGCAGAAAATGTTCAACAAAACTAAGCTAGCAATAGCACTGTAACCAAGTCAACATTAGCCACGGCTGCTAATTTATTCGAGCATTACTTTTATCAGTTTGAAATGTTGTTTTGGGGAATGTACAATTGATTCGAAATCAAAACGTTGTGCTAAATGTACATACTTGTCAAGCAGATGTGTTTGCACGTGTTGCTGCTCCGTATGTGTTCAAGTAAGAGCTTATCGTTACCATCACATTTAAGCTCGTTCCCGTGAGCCAGTTTATGCTGTTCACATCACGTTGCCGTGCTTTGGTGAGATGAAAGCATGTTATTTGCGTGAACATTTTGGTGTTTGATTCGCGTCTTTGTTACATGTCACCATTTTTTTTTTCCAAGTCAGAATTTGACAACAGAGTCACGTGATGACATCAGGGCAAACTCCCGTCACTGCTGCGTTCCGCGTTTATATGATGTTTTGTCAGCCGTCGCACGAGCACAGCACCGACAATAGAACTCACAGACTGGCGCTGGATAACATCACAGCAGGTGGTGACATCACATGCCTGTGAGTTATGTCACCGCATCCTTGTCCTTTACTGGGCCCAAAATAGCTCATCAGCTTCCTTATAGACCCCCTCGCTCTTTGCCCCCCCCCACACACACACCCAAATGTCCATCCTCTTGCATCACTCTCTGCTCTTTTAACAGGATGTGTGTGTGTTGGGTCAGCACTGCCACTTCCCAAGCTCTTTGCTAGATTAATTTGCAATGGCTCTAGCCTGTGCCCGCTTCACTGTATGCAGTGAAAGTCACTCAGGGATTAACAGCAGGCAGGAAGATCCCACCCAATTGCTGCCTTTGCAGAAAAAGACCCCCCTACCCGAACCCAGCCTCCATCTCCTTTGCTCTTCTTTCGCTGACAACCACTGGCTCTCTCTTCCTTTTGCTCCAGCCGAACAACTCCCTCTCTGGTTAATTATTGTAATGGGCTGGCTGTCCTTGGAGGGGGGGGCAGAAGAGCTGCGGTGCTTGCATGGGCATGCATCGTATGCTCTCGACGCGCCAGACAAATGGCCTCCATGGGGGATGCACGGAATGAAAACTTTGCTTAGAATTAGGCACGATCGCTTCAGCCCGCTTATTTATTCACTCCCAGTCGAAGTCGACTCAAACACAAAGAGAATTAAGACAATTCATGTGCTCACGCAAGACATTTCATCTCACAAAATGACCTGACACAAGAACGAGAGAGTGAAGTGCACGACGGAGCGGCGAGAAGCTCTTCGGGAATCCCCCTCCCGGTCTTAATCCATCTGCCAGGCGGGCCGAGGCGGGCGCATCGGACCCATCGAGCCCGAGGTCAACCGCAGTGTGACGACCGTAACGAGGAAGGCTGACAGCCGCTCGTCGGAGCGTAACGGGGCTCGCGAGTGAGAATCCAGGGAGACGAGATGAGGAGGCTGACACCGGCTGTAGCGACCGTTGCAGGGGAACAAAGAGATTGCGCCACAGTGCGCCTTATTTTGCAAACAAGATATCGGGATGGTTGTTAAAGATGGAATTTTCGCTTACACTGCTTATGCCGTGAATGCGGACTCGACACCACAATTCCAATCAGAACGCCATCAATGCCAAAGACGGAATTGTGCCGTGGACCTTTATCTGGAGGCAGTGCAGCAGTCGGGAATGAAATAATATGATTTCATGGAACCAATACTTGAATTGGCCACCTCTGGTCCTGAATGATTTGATATGCTTGGGTACGTTACCCTCTGTCTCCAAAGGGTTGCATAAAATGTGTGAAATCCAAATGTGACAGAGCAATGTGTTCTCGCACCCCGCAGGCCATTTTGTTGTGTTCGCGTGAAGGGGAAATCTGAACCCACGCGCAGACCCGAACATCATTCTGACACCATCAGATGTCAAACGCTGTCACTTTCCTCTTTCCTTCGCCACCCCCTCCTCCCTTTTGTTTATTCGGCCCACTGTCACTCCGCCAACACTTCCTGGGCCCGTTTTCGCACCATATCCCCAACCTTTTCTCACCTTTTTACTCACGGCCTGTTTCACAGTGCATCAAATACTCCCGCCCAATACACCTCCCCGAGCTACCGCCGTAATAGAACAAAGAAAAATCAAGACAAAAAACTCGTCTGCCGAAATCTGTCTTAGGAGACCTCCACTGGCAGACTCATCTGTCATTTTTCACAGAATGGGAATTCCTGATGGGATCCTGTCTGCCGTACAAATGGAGGACAACTGAAGACTTTGGCGCGGACCAGTGAACCGGCCAGCTGAGAGCTCGGTCTCGCCATCTGGTTGAGTCATGGTGTGAGTCCCAACATCCAGCCCCCCACCTCCCGCTCCGGAGACATCATCCATCCTTGTTTATGTCCAATAAGGTTTAAATCCAAATTTCTGTGTTCTCTGGCTCAGCGGGAATTCTTCACCTCATCTGTTCCCATCTTCTCCATCTCCCAGAGCACAACTCCAGCAGATCCGTCTTGCTGTGTGGCCTTTTCAATAATGGAGAGCAGGAAAGGGGGGTGGGGGGGGTGATCGCATGAGAGAGGAAACGGTTTCCTGGCACTGTGGGAGCCCCCTCTGTGACATTTACTGAGACCCCTCAAGTGGGTGCGTGTGTGATGGGCCACTAATGATGCCCAGGCACACTCACTCGTGCCCTTTAACATACCACCAAAGGGGAGGACAAAAATCAAAAATAGACAATACAGCATCCCACCACTATTTTGCATGAAGCATTTCAAAATGATTATATTTAATTGGGGTTTCGGGCTGTAGTACCGCTTTGTTGCCACAACATGCCAGGGAGTAGTGAGCTCTACTGGAAGAAATGCCGTGCTCATTCTAGATGGATCTACCTGCCTGCACCGCACCTCTCCACCCCTGGAGTCGCCCAAAGTCTCGAACCCCCCCCCAAGTACAAATGCTCTTGGGAATAACGACCGTCGTACTTGGCTACAACAACAACTGGAAGAAGAAAACACGTACTACGTTTAGCCATTTTAAGAGAGAATAATGCCTAAGTATATTGTTGTATCTTCTGTTTTTCAATGTGTTGCTGCTCTGTGTTGCAGTCGTTCCAAAGGTTCTAGTTAGCCTGACAATATCCGGTTTGCCTCTTATTCGGAGAACCGTGTGGACCGAAGAGTGAGAACAGGCGGAAAATAGATACTTTTTACTGACGTCACGCCGACCACGTCTTTGTTTGTTTTGGACGGCGAGATTGTGTCTACATTATCATGGCTTGTATTGTAGTTTTGCCGTCCAGTGGGCGTGGTAAACAAAAGTCATGTGACTCGAGACGTCACCTGAAATGTAATCTATTGGAGATTGGACACGGAGAACTAAGATGACTCGGTGTCACGGGGCCCAAAAGAGGTCACGCACATGTCAGTGCTGCCATGCCAACAGGCCGCATTCGTAAATCATCCACATCTCTCCGCTGCAGATTGTTCACTCATGACGAGCTTGATCGAACCTCAAGTTTGAATGAAGGCGAAGAAGAATAGTGAAACACTGCCCTCTAGTGGACGCCGTAAATCATTGCTAGTCACTGCTATGGCAAGTCCACGTCAGTGGTTACGGCTGCCATACAGAGTGAACCTCCATTTTCTCGCAAATAAGAAACCAATTGTGCTCTTTATTTTGCACTTGCAGTTAGAGTTGACTGCACACGTGACAGGCAACAAGTCAAAATGAGAGTTCTGCATCTGTTCAGCCCAAGCATATCATTTTGGGAAATTGATGCGCTGGGATTCATCTTAAGTTTGCCCGACCTCGGGAAAATTGCTTCTAATCTAAATACACTATTTCAATAATAATAGTTTTAAAAAAACACACAAAAGTTGAAGCTAGTTGAATCTTTTTTTTTTTTTAAAAAAAAAGGGAAGTTTCAACCACCAGAGGGAGCAAATTTCTTCTCCAGCCCCACCTCCCCCCCCCCAATTTGCCACCCCCGTCTTTCTACACTATTTCTATTTTCGAACCAGTCTCTTTCTTGAGCTCAAAAAAGCTGTCTCTCTCTCTCTCTCTCTCTCTCCCTTTTTTTTAATTCCCTGGCGTGTTTTGTGTCACTCGCGGCTGCCCGAAGAGGCTCGATTGAAATCTGCAGACGAAGAAGATGATGATGAAGTCATCCAATTGCTCTTAGCATCAGCGCCACTCCACACGGATGGAGCGCAGGTCAGGCTTCCTTGGTTTTTAATTTCATCTCCTTTGTATGTCTTCATTTTGATGATTAAACCCCTTTGCGAACGAGACGCCGGACGCCGGCAAAGGAGGGTCGTCGTGTCCTGCTCTGCTCTCGTCGACGCTTCTCACTTTTGTAAGTCGATTCCGGTGACATATTTGCCGGGATGTGTGCTTTGTGCATAATCCTTGTTTTGGTTCCTCTATTAGAGAATCTTGTCCACCATGAGGGAGGATGCAGTCATTTGGATCTTCATCAGCCTCCTCTTAGTTCTACATTTGAGCAAAGGTGAAGCAAACTTCATTCTACCTGAGCAGGATTTCACAAACGTAGCATCTTGGATTATTATTATTTTTTTTAATTACTCAAACAGTCACACAGTCATGCTTGTTGTAATATGTGATATGTTGATGGGCCATTGGGAATTTGCATATATGTAGTGGTAATCATCAACTTTGGGATTGCGACTTGAACACCCAGGGTGCAGCAACACATGCAAACATTTAATTTGTACTTAATAATCCTGCGTTTCTTCCAGTGGAGCTCAGTGCTGCCTGGAATAATGCAGCCCCGGTTCGCTGACCTGATCGTACACTCTTCAACTTCCAGCACACACAGCCGGTGACGACGCCCTCCAAGCCTCGCTGATCACATTTTCCGGCACCAGCCCGCAGTCCGCTCTCAGCCTGCTTCTGCTGGCCATGACTGTGGTCCTGTCGGTCGTCATCTACCTGTGGGTCCTCCGGTACATCTGCGTCGGCTGCTGTCAGCCCGTAGCGGTCGGGATCGACCCCGAATCCCTGGCCGAGATGTCGTCCGCCCTTGTTTGAGTGACACTTTTCCAGTGTTTCTGGGTAAAAACTGTTTCCCACTGATACCACGTTTACTTCAGATTCTGGGATTAAATGCAGTCTGGCCAGTTTTCTTTTCACTTTGAATAAAAAAAACCCTTCATGGTGAAATGTAAACCTGCTTGAGTCAATACTGCTAGCGTGACTGACACGCTCAATGTTGCACGTTGGCGGTTTAGCTACTTCCCTGGTTTTCGACGTTTTCAAGGGAAGGAGTGATCGAATGCTGGAACGGGACAACAAATGGTCATTTCAGACCACAAGCACACAATACTGCCGGTGACATGTAACAAGAACAAAAAGTCCTCACTGGTTGGTTTAAGCAGCAGCTCTGTCACTGTTAACCATGCAGCCTCACCTTTTACTATCCAGTTAGATCCATGCAATTTTACATATTTATAGCGCTGTATCTCACCAACAAAGCTTCGCCAAAGCTATCACGATCAGTTGTTGCCATGGTAATAGTGTGGCTCCGATTAAATTTGCGTTCCCCTCGCGGGAGTTTTGCATCCCTCTCTCTCTCTCTCTCTCTCTCTCTCATTCACCATGCAAAGCATGTTTGATGGACGGCAGCCCGTCTTGGCACTTGTTGCCAGGGGTTACGCGGCCTGCCGGCATCCATGCGGTTGCCATGGCAATTGAGAGTGTCACCACTCTGCCGCCAGATGGAGACAGAGGCGCGGGAAGCAAGGTTTTGTGGTCAGGGCGTGTTCAAAACACAATTAGCCACTAATTACATTATATCAGGGGAATACGATACAATTCATAAAAGCGTCAGCGTGACTGCAAATCTGCTTCCAATCAGATTCTCTTCAACATTGTCTGTCAATTACGCCGCCACATCTCTTTATCCTAGACGTGAAGATTATGTACTTTTATTGGGGAGGTGGGGGGGGGGGGGGCGCAGCCCGATCTTCACTGCTTCATAGTGAGTACTCGGGAATTTACAAAAAGAGGATTTGACAGTATTTCCTTTGTCTTCTGCTGGCGTTTCATCATCAGAGTCCCCACCATTGATTCAGCAGCACATTGTGTTCCGTACAAACCGAAGTCAAATAAGGACACGGGGCGACCAAAATTCTGCTCATCGTGTCACCAAAGAATGACGTTAGCTCGGCGATGCATTATTGTAAGAACGTCTCCGTGATGCAATGAGGTGTTTATAAAAAATAATAATAATAATGAAATCACCCTAAAATGTGCCCGGCCCAAAGGGGAAGTACTGTGGCATCTTGTGAACGTTTAAGTGCAGTCGGAACACCGGAATATTTCTTCTCCGAGCATTATCGATGGAGCGGTTTGGACTGATTTGCTCTCATGTTTACCAAAGTATCATTTTGTATTTCTGAAATTCGACGGTGCCCTTTTGCGGTTCGACGTTTCTTTCACTGGTCGTCCGCGCGGTTGAGAAAATTCCGAGGCGAAACGCACTCCCTTGAAGGTGTCTTGGTTGTGAGATCAGCTGATTTTTTACGCTGCCATTTTGTCCGGCGGAGACTTGAACGGAAGCAGCCAGCCAGTCGAGCCCTGGGAACAACCCTCCCCCGCCCTCCCCAAACTCCCACCCCGCCACCCCGTCGAGACGTTCCACGCGGCGGGACGAGGACAGCGCCAAAGGGAAGGCGGAGGCGATCCACTGGTTGTTGTTGTTTTTTTTTTTTTAACTTCCAACTCTTCTCCAAGCTAATTTTGCTAGCTTGCCCCCCCCTTCCTCGCTAACACCCTCCGCCCTCTCTCCCCAGACTGAGACTTCATCTGTCACCGCTGGCAGCTCCCCCCGTGTGATTTTTACAAGTTCAAGCAATGCCCTTCTCGCTTTTGCGTGACTTTTTTTCTACTCGCAGGAGGACTTGACTGGCACTTTTTTTTTTTTTTTTGTTACGAGCCGTAGCGGCTAACAAGCTTAACAAGTTGACGTGGAGGAAAGAGGCGCTCAAGTTGTCCCCAGTGGCGACCCGTTTGTCGGTTTTGCGACTTCGTGAAAGCCCCCCCCCAAAAAAAAAAAAAAATATATAGCCCGAGTGACATCGCGGCCAGTTAGCTATGTTTATTTATGACCGCAAAGTTATTTCCACTGTGAGCGAATCCCACAGCGGGACTCTCTTTTGGCTCGAGGATTGCAGCGGAAACATGAGCTAACACAGACTAGCTCAGAATAGTATAGTAGATCTAGAGGTAAAAAAAAAAAAAGAATAAATAAGCTGAACAGAGGAAAGAATACAACAACAACAAAAAAAAAAAAAACCACAAGGCTTTTACGTCCGCTTGACAGTAACGTCACGTTGAAGTGTAGGCACAAAAGAGGAGCCGAAAAAGGAGAAGACATGTCTGGCCAATCGATCACCGACCGGATCGCTGCGGCTCAGCACAGCATGACCGGATCGGGCATCAGCAAGGCGGTGTGTAAGGCCACCACGCACGAAGTGAGCGGACCCAAGAAGAAACACCTTGACTGTGAGTGTTTCCCGTCTGTGTATGTGCAGGTTTCGTCTGTTCACCGTCAGTAAACAAGGTCCGCTTCTGTCAAGGTTGCTTATTTTCAACCAGAAAGTTGTGCCAAGGACTGTTAATGTCAACTACAGAAAAGATGCAATTCAGTAAATCCCCATATTGAAACCTGTACATGGAGATGCACTGTGTGCTTGCTTCTCGTTGTCACAGCCAGTTGAATTAACCTGTAAAATGGCAACTACATTTGATAGTGTGATCCAGAGCAGGTGACAATTCTCACGATGTTATTAGACATCATAATAGGGATTTTCATGGCCTGTGGTTTTTACCGCTACAAAATAAAATGCCAACTTCACATTTAAGTACAAATACTGCGGGCTGTTCATTTCTACGGGTTTCGGGGTCTTTGATTATTCTCACGATTGAGAGATTGAAAAAGATACGGCAAGCACACATGGATCCAATGCTGTCAAATGGAAGTCCTGTACAAACCCATTCCTGACCTTTGCATCCACATCCCCACGTACAGTTTAATTATTGTTTGTTATTGATTTCTCTGCGAGGGTGACAACCGCTGTGTCGAGTGCATTTGGTGGTCTTGCTAGGGAGCATCTGAGTGAGTATAAAAAAAAAATGTAAAAGCACATCTGGGTTAACAGGGGGAAGGAGCAAACTTGCACCAGTTTTCCTCCCCTGGTGTTTTTGTTGTGACTGCGGGAATGGGCCACAGTGACTATTAAAAAAACAACCTTGAGCCCAGTGTGATGCCGCCGTTGACCTCTGCCAAGGATTGGTAGCACTTCGAAGGCGACACTCGAGGGCAGTTGAGTTTTCACACAGTTGAAGCGTTTAAGGAACTAGTGGCAGGATGTGGTTTTCCTGAAAAGTCAGATGTGGCGAGAGGAAATGAAAGCAAGCCGTTGGCTCACAGGTTGCAGCTGGGTGTGTTTGATGCTTGTAAAGATGGGGAAGGAAAAAAAAAAAGGTTGGATTGTGTTGCAGCCACCTCCCATTCACAGATGCAAACATGCACCTTTCCTCCCCTCGGCCAAAAATTGTTTTGACGGCAAGCTGGGAATGAGCTCACTGGCATATTTGCGTCCCCCGCCAGCCACCAGCAGTAAGTGTGACATTCAAGCACCGCTTGTGAAAATCACAACCTGTTTTAAAGCCACCGTTTGGACAGTCCGCCTCAATTAACCAATGGCCTGCTGTATATTTGGTTCTCCGGTGGGGATTTACTTCATCTGAAGTCTGACATTTAACATCTGCTGTACATCGTCGCAATGGAAGCAGGACAGCCTTGACAAATGAAGCAAAATTAAGAGTGGGATGTTGTTCGCTGTAAGGGGCTTTCGAAAACCAGAGATCTGAGCCTGCTACATAAGAAAAATGACAAAATCTTAAAACTAGTTTCGATCCAGTTGTCAAATTTGTGTGTAGTGAGAATGAACCCCCATGTAGTGTGAGGGGGGGGGGGGGTGTTTGGTCCATCCACTCTTGCTTAGATTACATCTGGACAAAGCCCGCTGCTTGATCTGAGGTGAGTCCCGCACTATCCAAACAGAGCAGAGGTCACCCCTCCCTGGCTGCAGACTAAAGATAGGCCCGGCTACGACTCCCGGGCCGGAAAGGTGGATTCTTGCTTGCCGCTTTTAGTCACTTGGAGGTAGAAGTCATTTTGCTAAGGCCAAAGTACCCGCGCGCATCCATCAAACGCACAAATACAAGCTTCTTTCGTCTTTATGTGTGAGGGTTTGCATGCATTCAGTTCTTCTGATTCGCGGGAGTTATTTATAGCCGTGTTCTTTGGGGAAGCCTTGGCCTGGTTTAACTGCTTGTTTTTTTTTTGTTTCCCGTACGATCCCTATGCGCGCAGAGCCGGCTGGACGTTCCGACGTACTTTGGCGCACGATCCCGGTGGACCCTCGTCGAGAGGGAGCCCGTATTTATTTCTGTGTGCGGAGAAGAAGTCTGTGTTTTCGAGCCCTCCGGGGCGGAATTAAAAGCAACGGCACCCAAACTACGTAATCTATAAATAGTCAAACTTCTGGTGACACTCTGCTCTCCTTCCTCTCTGCTTATAAATTTGTTCATTCCCTCCCATCTCTCTTCCTACCTGACTACAAAATCTGTAAAATTCCTGAACTTCTGCCCTCCCTCCAGTGGCCAATTTCTAAATAGTTCTAATTTTAAAATTGAGGGAGTCTGCTTGGTGCAGCAACAACCCTTGATCATGAGAATTGCGGGGGGGGGGGAAACCTGCGCTGCTGACCAAATAACATGCGCCCACACACAGTCGCGAGTCTCACTCGGTGCCAGGAAGTCTCCGATCCATTGTGGCTCAATCAAAGGGCGCCGAGGTCAAAGATGAGCGATAACAATGGACCTCACAAGACGAGGTGACCGTCAGGAAGGAGATCGCATTCACGACTGAGTGTTTTGCGTTACCTCAGAGTTCTGGTTGGCCGGTCAGCGCGAGATATGGAAGTAAATGTACGGATAGGATCTTATTGATCATTGACCAGCTCTCCTCTTTATTTTTACGATTCCCCAAAGTCTTCCTTGTAATCACGTCTATTCCATTCTTGTTCTGTCTTCTTTGTTTACCTTCCTCGCTCCTTTCAGCTCGGGGACCCAGCGGCAACGAATGCGTTTCCACTCGGGCCTGATTAAGTCTGCACATGTAGTAGCCGCTTTACATTATTCGCGCTCATGGGCAAGCATCCCTACAGACCTAGTGAGCCTTCGTCTCCTTTTTCCATTTTTTTTTTTAAAACCTAAACACATGAGTTATGTTGAAGAGGAAGAGAATCAATTCACTTCAGGAGTCTCAAGTTGAAGAGAGGAAAAAAAACAAGTTTAGTTTAGGTCCCGTGAACTGTGCAACTGCAACTTGTCTTCAGAATGGTGTCCATCTTCCCCAAACACGGGATTGAGCCATTTTATTGTGCGCGATCACGATCCAATGCAATTTGTGTCGGGCAGTCGAGAGTGATTTTGCGATACTGAATGACGGCTAGCGAGCGGCTGGGCTGCGCCCAACTAGGCCGCGTGCGCTTGCGACGACGAAATGTGCGGCGAGGGATCTCCCCCTCGCCGTCGTCATCAGGCGTGGGAGCCGGCCGCCCGTAACGTTCTGCGGTCAAACACGAAAAGCACGAGAACAGGAGGGCGTCGAAGACCACAGGGAATGAGCTTGAAGGGTGGAGCTATAGGAGGGGGGAAAAAATTAAGATATCTGTTGTCATTTCATGATTGATGACCATTGTGACGAACCGGTCCAGGATTTAGAAATTATGGTTAATGTCGCAATGTGCTTGTTCCCCCCATCCAAGCTCTTTCCTCACCGCCTCTGTGTGTGTTGTGACTGTTTCTTTGTGTGCAGATTTGATCCACTGCACCAACGAGATGAACGTGAACATTCCCCAGCTGGCGGACACTCTGTTCGAGCGCACGGCCAACTCCAGCTGGGTGGTGGTCTTCAAAGCCCTTATCACCACGCACCACCTCATGATGTACGGCAATGAGGTGAGAGCCAAAAAAAAAAAAAACAGGGCCTGTCATAATTATATAAAAATAACGTTCGAATAGTATTCTGTCTAGTGCTAGCCAACAACAATCGGTGAGATTTTTCCACAAACCATATTGTGAATTTATTTTGACCTGTTTTTATCTTCTTCAAGAAGCGAATGTGTTGCTTCATTTTTGCACCTCTAACCAGAAGCAATGCTTCCTTTTGTCGGTTATTGTATCAACTGTCTCTGAAAAGAGGAAGAATTTTGTGAGATTTTGTTCTGTTTTTTTTTTTTTGGGGAATGACGAGCAAAGTTCCGCTTCTCTGAGTTCTCGATCAATAAAGTTCGCTTTTAAAAAGCCACCCCACTCCCCCCCTAGTGGTGGGCTAATCAAATACCGCGTTCAGTACTGAGGCCACTACTTAAGTCAAGACAATAAATACCATCCAGAGACACCAGTTCATCACATGACTGTGTAAAATGTTTGCTGGAGCTGTGCAACATTTTTGTGGAACCGAAATGGTGCTGAGTCGGTCACTGTGGAGCTGAATAGATTTTTTTTTTTTTTTTCAAGATTTCTTCCTGAGATGGAAATGTTGCTGTCAAACGTAGCTGCTTTTTTTATGTTGAAATTTGAAGTTGTCCTGATATAGTCGCAAGATCCGGAATCGGGGGCCATTGCATAATTGTCAGCTCATTGGTGTGGGCTGAAAAAGATCAGGTTAAAAAAAAAAATCTCAATGTTTTTACACAAACAGCAAGCAGCTGAAGTCAATTTAATATAACTTGAGCAAATAATTACATTTAGAAAGCGACGAAATGAGCTTTTTAAGTACAAGACGAGTCGGTCTATATTCTTCACTTCCCTGAAAAGTCATCTTGATTTTATTTCACTCCATCTTAAGATACCTCTCAGAAATTAAGTTAATCATTCTAGTTTTACTCCTCACAGGTTAGTTAAAAAAAGAAGAAATCCATTCATAAATCACATTCACTGTCAAATGTGCGTGTTGACTGGGTGGGCTGCCAGTGAGTGGGTTTTCATGTCAACAAAAGTGAGTACACCCCTAAGTGAAACAGGCTAAATATTTTCCCCAAAATACGAAGGGTTCAGCATACATCATGGAAATTCGTCTGCCATTTCCCTGTTGAGCCAAATTATGCTTGCCACTGCGATTGAGCAAAAAGGATCAAAAAGAGTCTAGCAGGAAACTCGAAACAATGCCTGCGAGAGCTCATTTCCACCCCGTCACCTCTGCTCTCTTTTTCTTTTTCTTGGGAACTCTATCTCCAAAATAATAGCAATACAAATGAAGGAAACAAAAAGCTTTTTTTTTTTTTCCATTTTTATTGAATTACGTACTTGTTTGTTTAAGAAACAAACAGCTATTTCTTTCACGAATGTAGTTGTTTTTCCGGTATCAATCCAACAGAAGCGGGGAAAAACACGTTGTTGCAACGATGCGTTATTAATTCAGTTTCCTCCGGCACGCGATGACGGAGCCCGGGCTCTGCATTAAAGATGGATAAAGCGAAGAAGCGCATCGACAATAAAAGCAAACGTGGAGCTGAGGAGAACATGATCGCGTGTAGTCGCAGGTCATGCGCCGCGATGCCTTCACTGACGCCGCAATCATCAGCTCATGCCGAACACGCAGTCGATTCGCGCCCAGGTCAAATCAGTCACACAGTTCCACGGCGCTCATCTCCAAAGATGCCCACTTAAAGGCGGAAAAAGATGAATAAATAAAACACAGTTCACATCATTTCTTTACATATAGCACGTAGTGAGCGGCTCGAGCTTGTGCTTCGAGCCAACTGTTACAATTTTAAATCACGTTTATAGTGAGGCTCTGCTGACTTAATGAAATTCCCAATTCATTCTCCCTCTCTGCGGTATTTGTGGCAGGACTCGGACCGTTTAATGTTCCATGAAATGATGGCGTTTGCTTCCCCGGAATGAATCCAGTGGCATCTCGTACAGGGAGGAACTTGATCGGGGGCGTTCTTTTGTATCCACCTTTCGTCACGGTTTCAACAAAAGCCCTCCAATCAGCTTGGCCTTCACTGCGCCGCATAATTGAAAAATATAAATCAAGCTTATCGAAAAATCTATCGGGGCGAATTTTTGCTCCGCATCCCCGGAGTTCGCGGTGATCATTTTTTTTTTCCCCCCACTCAGATGCGTTACTACTGCAGACTCAAAACAGCGGTACGCGTGAGCTAGGAGAAAAGAAATCTGGGAAAAAAAGGAAAAGAAAATCAAATGAATGCCCCTCAAAACATTTCCACCACCTCTGGAAACAAGTTCAGTGCAACACACGTGTCTGTCTCTAAGCAAATATGTTTGTCTACGCTGCAGTTTGCTGCCAAATTGAGAATTGGCAAAGTGGCAAATCTCCCGAGTATTTTAAGTGGGTTTGACAGAAATTTCTCAACGTGGAGCTCGGCGGCCCGCTGAGGATTTCCAAGACAATGCGCACTTCTTCGGCGATGCAAATGCAGATGTGATAGCAAGCCCGTCGCCGGAGGAAGAGGAGGAGTTGAAAAGTTCAGTTGGATTATTTTCAAGTTGGAACCAAGTGTTATATTTTGCGGTCGGGGCTGGGGGGGGGATCCTGTCTCTTGAAGACGTATCATCCTCTATGCCACACGAGCGTCATTATTTTAGGCTTGTCTACGGTAAAAAAAAAAAAAAAAAGTGAACCTTGTGATGCATGTTTTCGTCAGGTGTGCGTTTGTAGAAATCGCAGTCGAAAAGAAGCAAAAAGGAATCTTTTCCAATCGCCGTCGTCTTTTCTTGCTTCCCCACCTCTTAGCGTTTCATCCAGTACCTGGCCTCCAGAAACACGCTGTTTAACCTCACCAACTTCCTGGATAAGGGAGCCCTGCAAGGTGAACCAACCAACAAACAAACAATAAAAATTCACCCCTTGTTTTATCATTCATAAAACCAAATTCATTCAATCTTCTCCCTCACCTCCCAGGTTACGACATGTCAACCTTCATCAGAAGATACAGCCGTTACCTGAACGAGAAGGCCATGTCCTACAGGCTCGTGGCCGTGGATTTCACCAAGATGAAGCGAGGGTAGGCGAGAATCGGCATGACGCGGGCCCGCCGTCGCGCTTTCGAGAAAACTCGAAGCGTTTTCCAAACGAGCTTTTTTTTTCCCCGTTCAAGGTTGCACATTTGCGAACGCTCGTCCGAGTTAATCATCTGCTGCTCTGGTTAAAGCCTTACCCGAGTACTTTTAAAAGCACCGGTTATAGAATTTTGGTTCGAAATGCCGTTTGTCTGTTGGTTTTCATTCATTTTTTTTTTTTTTTTTTTAGATACCAAATTCCAATTCAGTTCCCATTAGCGATGTGAGGGGGAGCTGAGTTTTCAGTTGCAAAGCACGTATCGCCGGGCAGATGGTCATTATTTACTCATTGTTTGTGTCATGCGGCTTTTTTTTTTTTTTTTTTTTTTTTTTTGTAATTTGCACTGAAACATAAAAACTGCTTGCCCCTTCATCAACGTGCAGGACCGAGGGTGTGATGCGGACCATGAACACAGAGAAGCTGATTAAGACGCTGCCAATAATTCAGAACCAGCTTGATGCTCTGCTGGATTTCCAGGTACTTTGTGTGTGCGCGAGCTGATATAAATTCTTGTCTCTCTGGAAATCAGCACTCAACCCGTTTGCCTCCCCCCCTTCCTCCTCCTCTTCCGCCGCAGGCCAACCCGAACGAACTCACTAATGGCGTGATCAACTCTGCCTTCATGCTGCTCTTCAAAGACTCCATCAGGCTGTTTGCCGCTTACAACGAAGGGGTCATCAACCTCTTGGGTACCGCGCTCACCTTGACTTAATCGCTCTCACGGCAGATTCGGAGGTGCGCCGCCGCTGCCGAGGCGACGTGCGCGGAGTGGGGGTCGCCATGGCAGCGGCGTAGGCTTCCTAATGCATTCAGCACTGATCGTTGTCTTTTTTTTTTTTTTTTTTATAAACCTCCTCTGGCTGTGGCAGAGAAATACTTTGACATGAAGAAGAACCAGTGCAAAGATGCTCTGGACATCTACAAGAAGTTTCTTTACAGGATGACAAAGTTGTCAGAGTTCCTCAAAGTGGCTGAGGTATATACACACACACACACAAACGTAACTGTAACTTGATTTTAGTGGAAAAAAAAACCCGCCCCCACACACACACACACACTCAAATACACACTCCCAGCTTGACAAAGATGGACGCCTTTGCGGCCCTCTTTCGCCCAGTGCCCGCAGAACATCCCTAACCGTGCGAGTCGGCCGCCGGAGCATTTGCAATTGAACAAATCCCGTTGTTGTGTTCTAGTTAGCTTACCAAAGAGCTTCCCGTTTTTACCTGCATTAAAAAAAAAAAAAAAATGTAAAGGAATTGTGGCTTCACATTTAGGTGTAAACGAATGATTAGCTCCATGATCTAAATGTGTCAAACTGAATCTGGATGGAAGTTTTCTGAGTAGAGACCATACATCACTGAAACTTAAACCAGCAATAAAACATAATTCAAAAGCCCATGTGAATGTTTCATTTCACAAGGCTGCGGACAATGTCGACGTACGTGGCAAAAAAGTGCTCAACTGACCAATCAAAGTGAATCTTTTGGCGAAAGGATGTGGGGGGGAAAAAAAATGATTGGCTCCGTGATGTCGAAAAATCAAATCAAATCTGTGCCTTGTTAATGCTTGACCTAAATCAGACCTCAGTTTTTACTTTTTCTAGATGTAACAGCTGCTTTGGAGGGCGCGCCGAAGTGATGAGAGGCAGAAGTAGAAGCCCCGATTGGTGATTTTTAACAATCCTTGACCTCGTGTTCTTTATCTGTGTCCCGAGAGCCGACTTTTATCTGTCCGAGCGCTTACAGATGGGTTTGGTTTTGGCGTCTTTTTTTGTTGTTGTTGTTGTTGGTAATGTCGAGATATATTTGTGTGTTGTCGTCACAACACAATTCATCACTGCCGTCATGCCATCCTCCGCCTCACGTTGGCCACTCCCATCCGTCACCGACCATTCGCTCAGTGTGGCGTCCCAAATTCTCGATTTGTTGATTTCCACTGTCGATTTTTGGTTGGCGCACGAAGTAACGATTCCCCTTTGGTTTCTCACATGGACTCTGCCTTTTTTTTTTTCTCCATTTTTTTTTTTTTTTTTTTTTTTTTTTTTTTCCCCACCCACCTTCCTCCCTATCTTGTTTGTTTTCGACGACAGGAAGTTGGAATAGATCAGGGTGACATCCCCGATCTCTCGCAGGTCAGTGTACATTTCACCTCCTTTTCTTCTTGCTTTTTCTCCGCCACCCTTCTTTCTCCCACTCTGTCCCTACACTCACGTTACATGTATTTCCTCACTCACCATGCAGCTTTTTTTTTTTTTTCATTTCCAACAATCATCCTGGTGTTCTTGTCGGGAGTAAGGGTAGCTCCCAGCATTATTATTATTATTTTTTTCCCCCTTCAGAGAGGTGGGATTGATCCTGCTCTCCTGGCGTTCTCTTCCACCGTTGCAGGCTCATTATAGATCCTGTTAGCAGGCTTAGCTGGGCTGGAACACTGCTTCATCAGCAACTGCAGATTGCTAATAACTTCAATCATAAAAAAAAAAAAACCTAAAAGTGTTCAAGTTCCCATTACAGTATGTATATTAGTCGTCTGACTGAAGTGAAAAGCGCATTGATTGCAGTTTCCTTCTCGACGTTACGGATTCTCACACCAAATAAGGGACCAAAAGTAACATCTATCTTTAAAAAAAAAAAAAAAGTTTACTGCAATTAGACTGACGGCTCTCACCAAATCTTTTCTTCTTCCTCCTGTGTCGCAGAAAACAAAAGGATCATACATTGTAGGTGGTGGGTTGCGTACTGTTACTTCCTTCTTCCCACCTGTTTGGACGCCCCCGCACGCCAAATATGTGCTCTAACACGCGCCGCGCATGCACACGCAGGCACGTCCGCTTGTTGCCTCGCTTCCGATATGTGCCTGTCCGACTCGTGCAGATTGCTTTTTGCCCTCTGGCAAGGCAGACTGCCGCGACGAGCGAAAGGGCCGTGAAACTTCATGAATAGAAAATGAGGATTCACCACGCCGGCCTCGGTCTTCATCTGCATGGCTCGGATTCCATTTGAATTTTGTCGCCGTCGTGCGCAGCCAGCATCTCTGCACCGTGTCGCTTTTAATCATACCTAACCTAAGATTTACAGTCTAATCATTATGCAGGAGACAGAATGATTCAAGATCTTTTTACCCCCCCCCCCCCCCCCCCCCCCCGTCTTGTCCCGAAACCTTGTATTGTGAATCATTAATAGCAACACGCACCGTGATGATTTTGCATGCGTTTTGTATCTATTATTGACTCTGCTTACAAGGTCCTCTTCGCTGAGCAAACTACTGTCTAGCTCACAAGACAAAATACTTCCAGATGTGTGTGTGCCCGTGCGCTCGTGCATTCTTGTGGATGGTGACGTTGTCATATTTTCACTGTAGAGGAAATTGCTCTCCTCCATGTGCTGCAGTAAGCTGAAGTGCAGCTGAACGATGGATTTCGGTGGAGAAGGGAGCTGCCTTGTTTTCGTGTCTTCCACAATTTTAAGTTTGAACCCCTCTGCTAATCTCGTTCTCGACGCAAGTCTTGCAATTGACCAAGTGGGGATTTGAATGGGGAGCATAAATGAGAGCGGCACAGGCGCTTGCGGAAGGACAAGCATGCAAAAAGAGAAAAGAGAAAAAAGAAACCGCATGACTTCTCCTCTCCCTTTGACCTTTTTTCTTGCTTTTTGTTTCAAAGCTATTTAATGCTATTCTCCTCACCATGTCATTGTTTGCTGCATGTTGCCACGGCTACCTTTTTACTGCCTAACGCCCTCTGTTACCTCCCTGTGAGACCAACTGACTCCGACCTAGAAAGCGTTACTCGCTTGTGTGCGGGAAGCAGTATTTTGCATAAAGTTGGGCCGATGATTTATGTGTCCTTTCCCATGTTGATCCTACCCATGTGTCCCAAGGCCCCCAGCAGCCTCCTTGAGGCTCTGGAACAGCACCTGGCATCCCTGGAGGGCAAGAAGACCAAGGAGCTGAACCCAGACACCAGGTGAATATTTCAAAGACGGCAGTGGCTCTTCAAACTCACTCACTGCCATTGACCGCTTTTGAAATCAAATATCCGCGTCAAGCGAGTGAGTTAAGTGCCGGCGGCGGACGTTGACCAGGTTTGCATCCATCCGTCCGTCTCACAGGGCATCCACCCTGTCCAGCGCCGTCTCATGTCTCGCCTCCACCGACATGTCCTTTGCCCGCATGGACGAAAAAGAGAAGCAGCTGGCCCTGGAGGAGGAGCAAGCGAGACTGCAGGCTCTCAAGGTGACAGTCGATGAGGTCTGGCCCATCTTGTGGAACGCAACTTCATTCACAGAACTGCAAAAACCTCGGTTGGCCTGCTGTCATATCGTTAATTTGGCATCAAAGGGCGTGTGCTCCTAATTAATCTGCATTGATTTGGGATTCAGGCGGCCTCGATTAGACTATTCACGTGTCCGTCCCTGCTATCGGTTCCACTTGGAAAGATGCTGTGTGTCTGCGTTGTCTGCCAGGATCAGCGTCTGAAGGAGATTAGCATGCAAACGCCGCCCTCCGCCTCCCCCAGCAGCCAATCAATAGGCAGCGGCCACAACAACAACCACATCATACAGACGCCGGAGTTGTTCGGCTCCTCGCTGTCAGGCAACAGGTGTGTGCGAATGCACTGCTCGCCCTTTTGGGGTCTGGGCCAAAGTCTTCTCTGGCCTAAAAGTAACCCTAATCTGTCTTTCCAATTGATGCGCCCTTTTTGCTTCATCTTTCACTCACCCCCCCACCCCCGCCCATCCATTCCCTTTCATCTCTACTTTCAACGACTTCTTTTGTCCCGTTTTTCCCTTCGGCCCGCTCGTATTTTCTGACTGCTTTCTTTTGCCCTCCTCCTCAGTGTGCCCAACCTGAACAGCGACCTGTTTGATCTCCAGCCAGCGTTCATCCCCGCCGTGCAGTGCGCCCCTTCCATCTCCTCCGCCAACAGTGCCTGGGGAGGTACGCCGCACACGTGGAGAATAGATGTGTCCGGAAGAACAGATAACATACACCTACCCCCACATATGATATTGTCTGCCGTAGCGTCCTCACCGCCGCCTACCGTCATTTTCTTCCATTTGATGATCTTACCGCCGTCGTCTTATGTGATCCGTGTTGGGAATCCTGTGGCTCTGCTATCGAAGCGGCTTTCCTGTCCACGTAGACTTGAAATGTCTTCAAATGCCTGTTGACCTTTAAGCAGGTGTCAGCATTTTGTTCTTTCAAAAGAAAAAGCTTCACGGTCGAAGCCCGTGCACGCTTCCTCAAATGCTGGTTGCGATGAGCAACTCGCCGGTTCATTTTTGCCACATGCTCTTGCCCTCGAGAGAGCGTTGCCACAGTTATACCAAAAAGATGTGCCCTGGCATCTGTTAATCCCGGCTTCTTCCACGCGCGCACAACACTTGAATAACGGAACTACATCCCCCCCAGGACTGGAGAGCCAGCCTCTGCAAGCCAACGCCCCCGCCATGACTGTAGATTTCGATGCTGTGTTCGGGAATAAGGCCGCTCCTGCTAACGATGGAACGCAGCCAGCCCCCGGTAAAGTCTTTTTACCCATCTGACTGTCTGGGCTGCAAAACTAAAACCCCTTTTGGCTTTTGCGGGCAGCGCCGACGTGGCTTTTGATTAACCCTGGTTCTTGCAACTCTGCCACCTTTCCTTGTTCCCGTGTCGACTCGTACGTTGTCGTATCCAAAAAAAAAACACAAAAAACTTGTTTGCCACAAAGTTCTCTGCTGGCAGCTTCTACAGTATATGCAGAGAAATATGTCAATTGTTGTCTTCTGCTTTCTATTGCGATTCCTTTACCACACGAGCTACGCTCAGCGGGTTCCCAGACTGGTCTGCACGTGCTCAGCTGCGTTTGCATCTATTGTGGAGCCTTCCTCCCTGCTAGCGCGTAATCAAGGTGCAATTATTTTCCGGTGGATCTCCACTCTGACAGCTCCCATCCATCAAGCGTCACGACTGGAAGTTGGCCAGCTTTAATCAGCCAGCTGTTTCACACCAGCTGTTGATGCATATGCATAAAAAAATGGTTCCTCCCCCCCCCCCCCCCCTTCAACATATTTGAAAGATTTTAAATGTATAAGGTGATTGGGGTGGGCGTCGAAATGTTAATTCACTGCAATGCAATGTTTCTTTTCAACTGGAATCCGGCGAGGATTCCGCCTCGTAATATATTCTGCGGGTCTCGAAAGATGTGAAATTGCTCCCAAACAGCTGCCAGTATCAGGAACTCTGCTTTGGTGGGAAAAAGGCTGAAGAGCATAAAATGGTCAAATTGGGAGTTGTATTTTGATTCTTGGTTTTTGGAGGCTTCTCGCTCGGTTTAAGCGACGCATTAAAAGCTGCCCTTCAGGCTGCCAACACATCTGGTCGACTGGCAGCATCACACCACAGCGTTATTTTTTTATTTTTATTTTTTTTTGGGGTGGGGGGGTTGTATTATTTTAGGACCATCTTTCCCCGTGCGTGTGTTGTCCAACTGCAGCTATCTGCCGCTTCACGTGTCCGTTTTGTCTCTCACCCCCCTCCCCCCTTTTCATTCTGCTCATTACTTTAACGCTGGTGTTTGTTTTTGCGTCTGCGCCGTCACACTTGGCATAGCAAAAGAATCACCCAGGCAACCCGGTTCCATCTGCGGTTCTCAAACTCCTTCAGCTCATACAAGATATTTGCTCAGAAAGCTCTCTTTTGTTCTCCCCCTCCGTGCGCGCGGCCTCTTCCCGTGTTTGCTCTTCCAATAGCAGACTCCATGTTTTTATCACCTTCACTTCTCGCTGCCCTCTGCTCTATTTGATCTTCGAGAGGGAATTTTTTTTCTCTTCCCGTCTCTTGCTCCGCACTCGTAAATCCAGTCGTATCGAGCAGACTTCACCGAGACGTTGCCAAAGGTTTTTTTTTTTTTTTTTTTTTTTAATCATAGATGCATCAAGACAAAGTAGACATCATGAGAATTAATTACTCCAGCCGACCGCCGTTTATTACGTCGCAGTAGGTGGAAGTCTGCACCATGGAACATTTTTACACTTAATATTTACAAATCTCTAACGTCTTAAATGTATAGCTCTCCTTTCCCCACATGCAACGGTAAAATGTAAAAAGCCATTAGATGGAGAAAGCTAGGGAACGCTTTCTTTTTTTTTTTTTTTTTTCCCCCCCTCCACATACGCTCCCCTCCTCCCTGGCCTGCCACCTCCCGTTTGCGAAGCTAGCAGGAAAAGTGTGTGCTGGATGTGTTGTGTCAGCACCACTGTCAGAGCTACAAACCATTTCCCAACTAGATATTATCCCTCGCTCGCTCCTTCTACCCCCCTCCTTCCTTTCCTTTTCTGCTCCCTCTTGTGTTTCACGAGGTCAACGTGGTCATCTCGCGGCCTGTTTTTGGCATTTTCCATATTCGTCTTTTGTCCGACTCATTTGCGCAAATGAACGCTGACGCGGGGAGTTGTTAACCCGGCCACGCTCGCGCGCCAGTGCCCCAAATTGCTCATTGCCCCTGGCGACGCGTTGACAAGAGGACTGTTAGACCTCTCACAAACATGCATGCACATACTTAAGTGTGCGCACAACAACTTTAGGGAAAAAAAAATCAGTGGTGCAAGTTTCTTTGGACCATAAAACTTCAACAACTGATCAACACTTTCATTTTTTTTTTTTTTTTTTTTTGTTCTACGAACATGACATGGTTGTGTTTTGCCTTTCCATCTTTTAAGAAGCTGGATTGTGTCTCTCCCCGCAGGTTTTGACACGCTGGGAGATCTGCTGAAGCCGACGGTTCCCGTACACGCGGCGCATCCCCTCCCGCCGCAAATGGTGTTCCAGTCTGGCGGAAAGCTGCTCGCCAATGACCTGGACTCCTCGCTGGCCAACCTTGTAGGCAGTGAGTGAAACGCATGTTGTGCTTGCAGAGTTAAAGTGCTATCGTATGATATTTTCTGGTCATACGAGGACATTATATGATCATAACCTAAGTCGTCGTCTCTCCTCAGATCTGCAGTTTGGTGGAACCCCATCCAAAAAGTGAGTTTTGATACCTTTTAGCTAATTGATTTGTCGTGTCCTCGCTCCCGTGACGCTCCCGCTGCCTCCTCCAGGCCGGAGATGCAGTGGAACCAGCCGGGGGAGAAGAAGCTGACGGGGGGGACAGAACTGGCAAAACAAGACCATGTCCACCACCCAGTGGAGCCCGGCGCCCATGGTCCCACCACCCATGACTGTGCCACACGTGGTAAGACGCTTGACAATTGAGGAATCATCCTCCCCATTTGCCTTCACTTTTGTTTTGGGTTTTTTTGGCGGGGAGGGCGACATCCATGGTCGCTGCTGTTCCTTGGAATCAGCACTTCTCGCTCAGCTTGACCCCCCCCCCCCCCCCGCCCCGTACGCTTCTTCCGTCTGTTTTGCAGTGCCATCCACTCGTCTTCCTTTCCCGTCTGTCCTCGTTTGCTTTTCTCATCTATTTTGCTTCGTCATCTGCTTGCCGCGTTCTTGTTGCTGTTGTTTGACCCTTCGCTCATTTCTCTTGTTTTTTTTTTTCCAGCTTAATTTGTCTTTCGTCCCTCACTCACACCCCCTTGCTCTTATCTTTGTCTTTTGTCTCTTTTTCCTGTTGCATCCTGACGCAGAATGGAATGTTCTATACTAGTTATGTAAGTAGCTATTCACTACCAGCTGCCTGCTGATGAGCTTCCTTTTCAGCGATCGCTTCGGCTCACCTTGATCGATACTGTCACACTTTACGCGATATGTTTGTGACGATAATTGTGCAGTTATTGGTGTTTTCCAACAATAATGTAAAAATTATATTTGCCTGCTTCTGTGCTGCGGGTCCTTGTTAACTCCGCTAATATTAATACTTTAGTCGTTGCATGGCTGTCAACATAAAGTGCAACTTCGCCGAGCAGGAACGAGTGGCTGTTTTGCGCATGGCCACCAGCATGAAAGTTTTGCTCCGTGCGCGTACACTCGACCTGACGAATTACTTTTATTGCGTCCGGTGTCAACAATTCATACCGCAGGCACCCGCAGCAACATTTCCACGCGCTAAAGCTCATAAAACGCCATTAAATTCCCAGAGGGAGTTCTGGTATGTTGGCAATGGCCTCCATTTTTTTTTTTTTTTTTTTTTTTTTTTGAGTCATTTCCCATTTCCTTCCAGGCTCCAGCTCCCGTGGCTTTCCCCATGACAACGCCGCAAGTGCCTGTGTATGGAATGGTGAGAGGAAAGCATTATTTCAACCAGATTGGAGATCAATGGATTGAAAATATAAATATAGATGTCAATGCTGTCGAGTTAAAGGTCAAGTGTCATGCCTATAAATATTCTAAAATAGATATTGTGATGAAAAATACATATAACATTATTCCCTTCAATGTCTACATGAAAAAATAATTGTGATCGGTCAAAAATAGGTCAAAATCATGTTTTGTGATGGGGGGGGAACGGATGGGTCCATACCGGCTGCCATTTTTTCATGAATAACGTAGTAAAAATCATGCATTTCATGACAGTTGACCTTTAATACACAATATTGATTGTTGGAGAGTTTTTATGTAAATGAATAGCAAGCACATAAAAGATGTTAGCATTTGTGACTGTGGGAAGTTTTCCTTGTAGGTCCCCCCCCAAATGGGTCAGGTGGGTGGGGTGCCAGTCATGGCTCCTCAGCCAATGATGTACAACCAGCCTGTCCTCAGACCCACAAACCCCTTTGCAGCCATACCTGGTGCCCAGGTGAGATTGTGTCTCGTACGTCTGTTCTGTCGGGGCGGGGGAACCAAAAGTGAACAGAAATGAACGGAAAGTCACATCTTTAAAAGGAGAAAAAGGAATTTGGGGATGTCATGGAAATCATGAAGCGCTTAGTTTTGTCCTGGTGATCCGTTTCACCGCTCCAATCTTTCTGCCTTTGTTCAGATGCAGTTTATGTAATCCAGTCAAGGGCCGCGGGGCGAGTGAGTGGAGTGCCAAAAGCGACAAGTTGACGCAAAGAAGACAAACACGCAACAGGAGCGAATTATTCGATCAAGCCAAAAAGGACAAAGACTGTGAGCCGACCGATGCCCTTCTTCTTCTCTACCCCCCCCCCCCCCCCCCAAAAAAAAAAAAAAAAAAAAAAGGCTGGTGGGACGGTCGTTGTCTGAAGCAACTTGCAAAGTGTGTGAGCGTGCGCGTGGGGCGCCGGGTCGCTGAATGTTTGGAGTTGAGAGAAACGGAGTGCCCGATTGAAGACGCTGCGTGTGATGGATGCGAGGGTCTCTGCTGCCACATTAGCTTTATTTCATACTGGTGCTATTTTGTCGCCTCTCGGCTGCATCCCTGCCTGCAACTGCGTGCGTGCGTGCGTGTATTGATAAAGTGCGTGCGGCTGCTTCAGACAAGCGTCGTCCTCTGAAGGCGTTCCCTCGTCGCGCGTCGGCGAACCCTCCCGAGTGCGCTCTCTTGGGTATCTTTTGCTTTCTCCCACTCTCGCGGTTGTTTTTATTTTTATGTCGATTTGATTGTTCAGCGGATTATTCAGATGGGCGCGACCCGCTTCGATACCCAACCCCATCTGAAAAAACCTACGCCGGATTCCAGTAAATGAGTTAATAATGGATATTCATATATGGCAAGACTGAATATTTTGGTGATTTCTCCCAATTATCAAGTGATTTCAAAATGTAGGACACGTAAACAGCAGGCAAAACTTGTTCATCTGTATGTAAGAGTTGTTCTTCTAGTACGCTAAATTGTCTGACGAGTGCAGCCAATGAGCATACTAGTACACACACGCTAGTAGGATACGAATGAAACCCTTAGAGAGCTTGCCATATGCCTTGCTATGAATTATCTTCTCCCGGCAAAGGAGGAATTCAGTACATGTAACCTTTCCACGCGCAAATCCACCAATGACGGCGGCTCCGCCTCGACTTCGTTGTCTTTGACGGACATTTTTTTTTTTGCTGCCCGGCCTCACGTGATGGTCGTAGAGGTGTTGTTCTCTTGTTGTGCTCTGCCTGTGCTCGTTTCCATCAGACACGTTAAATCACTTAAATTGCACTGATTCACTTGAAGTGTCTTCGTGTTCCCCTGGGTTGTTTTTTTTTTTTTTAAAGATGAGATGCAAAAGGTCATCCCCCTCATCCCAAGCATTCCATCGCAATGATTTGTATGCGGACGTCACGCCCGCCGGTGTGTGATTCTACGTGTTTTCATGGAGGGCTGCTCACACAATTGTCAGATGCACGCGCTTGTTTAGTCTAAAAAAATACAAAAGAAATGCACATGCAGGGTTTTGCACTGATGTGACCAAGCTGCAACTGTTGAGTTTACTTTCTGGTTTGTGTAAACACCAGCCACTTTAGCAGGTGACAAAATGTTCCTGCCATTTGAGCAATGACCCCCCCCTTTTTTTTTTCTACTCGAAGCCCCACCCCCTGGCCAGCGTCGCTATCCGGACCGCCGGATCAGCGATGGTCCCGTCATGCGTCAGGTGTTCTGGCTCTTTGTCGAGTCGGAGCGCGGCTTCTCCTCTCCCGCCTCGCCACCGTTTTCGCCGCGTGTAGATAATCTAAACATGAACGACGCCGTCCGATAGATGTCACTCTTGAGCGCCCCCGCCCCCCGTCGCAGTCTCGTGTTCGCTTTCGACTCCTCGTCGCCGGAACCTGTCGCCGTAGATTTGCTGCATCCTCCTGTGCTGCTCTCAGTTCTTTGTCTCTTTTGGTGATTATTGCTTTTGTGTGTGTGGTTTTTTTTTTAAAGACTATCTTTGGGGGGTATTCAGGCCGTGTTGCTTGGCTTGCCCCTATTTACTCTTTTTGCTTTTGAACCCAGTTTCATCTGTCCCTCCTTGAAGCACGTCAGTAACGTTACACCGCACCAGTCCGGCTCTTCCATGTCCACAGCAAATCGTTTGCTCCCGGTTTTACGTTAGGGGAATCTTGACAGATCCGGTCTGCAAAGGCCAGCCGGGAAGAAGAACAGTATGGCCAAACGGCTCGTCAAAGAGTTTAGTTGCCTTCTAATAGAAGCCTAACATGACAAGCAAACGTGTGCCACCCCCCCCACCCCTCACTTGACGTAAGATGGTGAGCTCAAACCACATAAAACCTCTTCTACCTTCCCTCATCTGGCAACTGTCGTCACTTCTCCTGTTTTGCATTTCGGGGGGGATGGATGAAAGATTTTGCGATTGCATGGGAGGGGCTCGGATTTTTTTTTTCACGTTTTAATTGTAAGCGTGAAAAGGAAAACACTGAGCCTTGAGATTAATGTTGAAATCGGTGAGCGCATGGGTGTATCATTGTTCTTTTTCTTAGAAGCAAAATATGATTAGTCATTGCCACTCCCCAAATGATTTTTACCCCCCCCCCCCCCAGCAACCCCTTTTGTGCTATTGTAAGTGGGCTCGTCGGTCTTTTGAAGCTGAGCCACAGCAGCCAAGTGTCCCCCAAAGTTGACACTTTTGTTGTGATTTTGTCGCCACCTTGCGTTCACTTCATTTGTTGCAGCTTTATGCAAAAAAAAATAATAATAATAATAATAAATCTGACGCGTGGTGGCAAATTGTTTTATCATAACTTACATTATGTTCATTTATGCTTTTCCCCCCAAAAAATAAAATGAGATTTTTCTTAAAGCTATCAGCACAGATGGAATGTTACTGCTCGTGTCCCCGCCAGTCAGTCGGTCGGTCGGTCGGTCGGTCGGGCCTTCATTGATGACGAATGCTTTTTTTGTTTTGTTTTGTTTTTTTGCCACCTTTGAATCTTTGTACATGATTTCTATTTATTTAAAGCAGAAGTATATGGATCCTATCAGCATGGAAAGGCAAAAATGATGAAAAATCACAGGCTCTTATTTTACAGCAGTATATTTGTTTATTCAGAGGGTGTCTTTTTTTTTTTTCTTTTCCCGTCTTTTTGAAAAAAATAAAGTCATTTTCCATTAGCAGTTGAGTGTCTCGTCTTTTATTTTAGCGGGAATGTGCCAGGACTAAACTTTGTGGTCCATCCAGCCGCACTGTGTATTTTAGTTTTGTTGAGCCCGCAGCAGATCCGCAAGTCTCGGTCAGAGGCGTCGGTGACAGCTGACCCCCACTATCACCACCAGAAGGAATGCCCACCCCGCCCCCAGCCCGCAAATAAACCTTGACAGCTGTAATGAGCGTCAGGAGGGAGGTGAGCTGCTATTTTTGTCTCTCATCCAGCTAGAAAGAGAAGAGTCTCTTGGGTAGACCCTCCTTTTCTCCCTTCTCCCCTTCTGGGTCTCTCCCGACCGCAGAAGGTTCTGGAGAAGCGTCCTCCAGAATACAAGCGAGTCGGGGCGCCGGAGAAGCGGACATGGCGCTGCTGTGCTACAACAAAGGCTGCGGGCAGACGTTCGACGCCGACGACAACAAGGACGGTGAGCGCGTCTGGGAATTCTGAACAAATATTCGGATGTGCATTGATATTTTTCATTGATGAAGTTCAACTGATGGTGATTATGTGATGTTGAACGCACGCTGCTGACCGAAAGGTTCCTGCCTCTTCCATCCCGGGATCCCCGTCTTCCACGATGCTCTGAAGGTAACGCTTGCCACGGTGCGACCAGACGGCGAAGACCAAAATGAAACGTTTCCAAAAAATATGACCGCCTCTCACAGGGTTGGTCGTGCTGCCGCAAGCGGACGACAGACTTCTCTGAATTTCTCTCCATCAAGGTAAAACTCTTCAAGGATGTTTTTGGCATTACGATTCCCCCCAGAGAGAATTTTTGCAGTTTTTTTTTTTTTTTTTATTCTTTTTAACAGGGCTGCACCCGCGGGCACCACAGCGACGTGAAGCCACGCGAGCCACTGCTCCCCGAGGTGTCGTCCGACAAGGCCGGCGGCGAGCGCGCCAATGGGCACGAGATCATCTATCGGGGACCCAAGTCTTCTGAGAAGCTCCAGAGAGAGAGACCAAGGTACGTCGAGGCTCCTGATCGAAAGTCACACTTTTTTTTTTTTTTTTAAAAAAAAACCTCAAATCTGGGGCGCGGGCACAGTTCAGATGAACCCAAGACCAAATTGCCCCTTAAAGTGGCGGCGTCCCTAGCGAAGGAGCTGAAGAAACTGGACGTGAGCGAGAGAGCTGAAAAGGAGAAGAAAGGTCGCTTGTACAGTTCTGTCCTAATAATCCCTGAAATATGAAGTGTGAGGTTGGTTTTGCGACACCGGCTAGTGACATCGTTTTCGATTTTCCCCAGAGAGCCAAGGTGTGGTGCCAGGAACACGGTGTAAGAATTCAGGATGCAAAACAGTGAGTGAGGCCTTTTTGGCGTCAGGACGCTGCCACTCGTGGTCCCCATGACCGACGCTGAGAAGTGTGTGTGTGTGTGTGTGTGTGTGTGTGTGTGTTCAGGTCTATCAGGGCCAAGAGACGGACCTGGAGGTCTGCACACACCACCCGGGTGCGCCTGTCTTCCACGAAGGGTAAGGATGTAAGAGGTTGTGTGCTTGGGGGTGATCCCAGCTGATGGTGAAATCTCTTCAACAGGTACAAGTACTGGAGCTGCTGCTGCATCAGAACCGAGGACTTCAACGCCTTCCTTGACCAGAAGGGCTGCGTGGCCGGGAAGCACCGCTGGGTCCCGAAGCAGGTGTGTACGGAGCAATTTAGATGGGGAAAAACATGGACGCGAAGGTGATTTTTGGTCGCGTCGCCAAGGACAAGAAGAAGGTGGCGTGTCGTCACGACTGGCACCAGACAGCGAGCAGCGTCGTGGTGACCGTCTACGCCAAGAACCCCAACGCGGAGTTTAGCTGCGTCGAGGCCAACGGGACGGCCATCTCCTGTCAGATCCAGTTTGAGAGCGACAAGATCTTCAAGCGAGACTTCCACCTTTGGGGGGTGCGTGAACATGTTGTATATTTATGTTACGATGATCCCATCCCGTCCTCCCGTCTCAGGTGATCATCGCGGAACACAGCGTCGTCAACATGGTCCCCTCCAAAGTGGAAATGACTCTCCGCAAAGCCGACCGGCTGACGTGGAGCAAACTGGAGGACCCAAACTACAAGCCGGAACCGGAGCCCACGGAGGACGAGAGCGACGACGTCCCGGATTCGCGACGTCCCGACTGGGACATCGACGACGACGACATCAGCGACTCGGACGAGGAGTGGGCGTACGACACGGCGCCGAAGGAGACGCGAGCCGAGGCCGACGGTGGCCGACAGCGAGCCGACGTCGAAGAGTTGCACAATGTAAAGAGGAAAGAGGTGGAGCAGGAGGTGAGGAGGGCCATGGAGGAGGAGAAGAAGCTGGAGGAGCTCCGGAGGCAGCAGGAAGAGGAAGGATACGAAGACATGCCGGAACTGGAGTAAAACTTGTGATTAAAAATCGAAAACGTTGTGATATTACCTCCCAAAATAGTAACTCACAAACCTCAGTTTTATGTGTCGACAATTTTTATGCTAAAATGTGAGTTTACAGCCAATAAAACATTTTCATTGTGTGCTTGTGTCACAGCATGAAGTCGTAAAATCGGAAATTGAATCGTTATCGTTGTTGGCCGAGCCTGCGCGTAGTGCTAAAAATGTACACCAGGTGGCAGACGTGCGTTCGATTGCGGACATCCCGAACCACAAGTGACGGGTCGTGAAGAAGAGTTGCGCGTGCGCAGTAGAGGACGTGACGGGGGGGGGGGGGAGCGTTTGCGCATGCGCAGTCGGGGTTGAACCCTGCCGGGGAGGCAAGCGATGATTCGGGCGCTCGCAGTACCTGACAGACATGAGCGCGTGTCAACACTAACCACGGTGTCAGCCAATCGCCCCCGCGGGGTACTACGACAGGCAGGGTTGGTCTGAAACGTCGCGGAATCGACCCAAAACGCTCGGAAAATGGTGAGTTGACCCGTCGAAAATCCCTGATGAAAACGTATGCTAAGCTAATGCTAGCAAGGTGGAAGGTTTCAGGAAGTGGCTCCCTTACCTGGGCTACCTCCACCTGACATCTGTCGGCGTTAGCTGGAAAACGCTTCAAAATGAATATGTTTAAACCTGCCAATTTTATTCGTAAAGATATCAACTGTCCGTTTTTAATTGGATTTGAGACCTATATATCACTTGGGCGTTCAAAAAAAAAAAAAATAATAATCTCCCGGGCTGTCGTCAATGTCAACAATACGAATGAGGCTGTATGTGAAAATAAGCTTTTCGTCAATAGAGGAAGTGGAATTGGAAAGTCGTCATATTTAGCATATTAGTCAGGCTTTACATTCACGTTACAAGCAAGCCCAAAGATAACCGTTACAATACTATGAGGGAGGGGGGGGGGCTGCTACGCTTGTTCGGTCACGACATATTTTCGCACTACAGTAATTATATTCATGAATACATTTTGCAAAGAGCAGAAAAGAAGCTCCGTTCGTGTTTGTCGAGGCTCGCCGTTAACCATTCAGCTCGCAAATCTGCTAATTAAACGCTAACGACGGCATCGGCGTTTCGGCGCTGTGACGCGCCTTCTTCGTCCTCCGCATCGAACGCCTAATATTAGCGCCGCGCCGACGAGCCCAGAGGGAGTCGTGACGTCTCGACGAGGACGCAGGCAAAATGAACTTGCGCCGTCCCCTCCTGCAGATGCGCTTCATGCTGCTGTTCAGTCGGCAGGGCAAGCTGCGGCTGCAGAAGTGGTACACGGCCACGGCGGAGCGCGACAAGAAGAAGATGGTCAGGGAGCTGATGCAGATCGTGCTGGCCCGCAAGCCCAAAATGTGCAGCTTCCTGGAGTGGAGGGACCTCAAGATTGTGTACAAGCGCTACGCCAGCTTGTATTTCTGCTGCGCCGTGGAGGAGCACGACAACGAGCTCATCACGCTGGAAGTCATCCACCGCTTTGTCGAACTCTTGGATAAATACTTCGGCAGCGTGAGTCGCACGTCTGTGTGCGCGGTACACGTTTTTCGTTGCGTGACCCGTGCGTGCGTGTGTACTGGACTTAGGTTTGCGAGCTGGACATCATTTTCAACTTCGAGAAGGCCTACTTCATCCTGGACGAGTTCCTGATGGGCGGAGAGATCCAGGACACGTCCAAGAAGAGCGTCCTCAAGGCCATCGAGCAAGCTGACATCCTGCAGGAGGTCCTTTAACCCTCAACTTGGCCACCGACCCTTGACCCCGGTGACCGTAACGTGCCACTTTTTGCGTGCGCGTGTGTCCCCGCAGGAAGACGAGTCGCCCAGAAGCGTCCTGGAGGAGATGGGCCTGGCGTAGCGGCGGAAAGGAGAAAAGGACTGAACGCAGCTCGCGCCATGCGCAGCGTGGGTACGAGTCTGCGTGCGACAGCACAAATGTATTTTTATTTGTACGAGTGATATAGAAATATGGATGCTGGTAAGGGGGGCAAACATGAGTACAGACGGCATTTTTTTTTGTTTGTTTTTTTTGGAAAAGTATTGGGGAGGAGTTTAACGGCTAAAAACTGTACGTACGGAAATATCCGTTGAGAACGTGGAACCAAAGACGTCGAACATCACACAAGTCGCGACGATGGCCGCCATTTTTTTGTTGTTGCGTCCAATCAGGGGACATGCGCGTGACATCAAAGGGAGGCAGATGTTTTTTGTTTTTTTTCTACGCGTCAACTCCAGTACATGGCGGCTACTTTTGAATGTTGATGGGGGGGAAAAGCACACGAAAAAAGAATAAATCTTAAAATGAACGGTTGAATCGAGCACAGACATGAATTTTGGGCGCTTTGCTTTTGACTTTTTCTTCTTTATATCTGGCTGCACTCAAATAATAATAATATTTTTTCCTGGGATAGTTTTCCCAAGTTATTTGTGTCGTTACACGGTAACTTATTGTAATGCGCTGTGACGTGCACGGAGGGTTGGATCAATTGTTTCTGGATGCTGGCTCGCAGTTTTTGTTTTTGTTTGGGGTGAGGGGGGGCAGTCAGGCGCAACAGCTTTATTTTATGTGCGTGCCCACGCCAACGGGCAGCACAGAGGGAACTCTCGTTTTTTATTTCATTTAACAGCCCGCTTCGACTTCAACTCGCGTCGCTCATGTTACGCAAATGCCTTTTTTTTTTCGTTGTACTAATTGTTGTTTATTATTATTATTTTTTAAGTGAACATGCGTCGAAAAGAAACAATCGGTTGTATTTTTTTTTTATTATTTTTGTGGAGAAAACTGAAACAAGCTCCTCGGATCTGTTTGACTTTTTCCCAGGTGCCCGAAAGCGATTTTCTAAGTCAAATAAAAATATTTGAAGCAAATCGAATGTTTACATTTTGTGTGCGTGTCTTATGTTGTTTCAATGTGTATTTTTTTTTTTTTTTTGTGTGTGTGTGAGGATGATGTGGAAGTGTGTGGGTTCTTTATTTTCTGGTTTGCAGTGTTGACGGACGGGAGGGCAGGGGGTTAAATTGGTTAAATATTTTGGATTTTTCTTTTTATATATATATATATATATAATCTTGTCATTATGCTTTTGCTGCAAATTCACAGCAGCACTGCAGTTCTTTTGTTTTGATTGGCGGTGGTTTTGGGGGGGTGAAGGGGGTGCGAATAGTGCAGAAATTCCTTCTGAATGGAGGCCAGTCTGGTGACGTCAATGGGGGGGGGCCGCTTGACGCACGTGTCACGTGGGCCGGGTGGGCGGGTATAAGAGGTCCTGACGCTGTCCGCGGTGCTGAAAACAAGACAAGCGGGGAGACGAGGAATCCCGGCTCTGGAATTTAAAGAAGTCCAGGTTTAAAAAAAAAAAAAAACAGTAGTGAAGATCAGAAGAACAAGAAAAAGAAAATCTTGCCGGCGACAAGACACACGCAGAAAGAAAGAAGAGACGCGCTCAAGGAAGTGCGCTGTGAAGCGTGACAACAAGACTGTGACGTCCCGACGAGCGGAGGCTGGAATCCCCTCGCAGTGTGCCCACCTCACTGAGTGAGTCTCAACTTGTTTACCTTCTTTACAGAATCACAAAAGCCGACCCTTTTGCAATTTTACCCACCTGCCAATAATAACCATCAAAAGTTTATTATTTATGTGCATGGAGATAACTGTGGTTTGATCATTTTTTGATCTGACAGATTTTGTCAATCGTGTAATTTCAAAAGCGTGACTCTTTATGATGCGTGCATGGGGTCTCTGTATTGTCATCATCATCATTGCCTTCATCATCATTATTCATCAGAGCTGCGCTGTAATCACCGCTGCCCCCCCCCCCCGCAAAAAAAAAAAAAAATCATGTTAAGTTTTAATGGGATTCAACATGCTTATGATTGGCTGCTTGCCAAGGCGGACGGTCGCCCCAGTGATTTCAATCGGGTGGGTGTCCTTAATGAAGTGGCCATTTCCAATGCTCCGTTCAGCCAATCAGAGCTGAGCTGTGTCGCCCGTCTGTTGACACCGTGCCAGGGAAGGAGAGCTGGGAGGACTGCAGTGGCGGGCTGCGCATTTGGTACCTGGGCCCTGCCCGACTTCATTAAGATCACCTATATTTCAAATGCGACGCCGCGTGAACACAATCCCTATATATTTCCTAATGTTACCGAATCAATATGATTCACGGTCTGCGGGAATGCCGATTATTAAATGGAAGAATGTGCGCAGACGTGCTCTGCTGTGGTCGAGCTTTTGGTGTGACCGACCAACGGCTGCGATAGGACGAATTTGAAAACCTGATTGGTTCGGGAAATGGATATATCCGGAAAAAAAATGTCATTTTATGTCGGTGGGCACAGAATCTTAAGGCCCGGGGGGAGATTATACTGACATGGCAACACAAAGTCTGAAATCTGAATGGACCCCCCCCCTCACCCCCCCCCCCCCCAAAAAAAATGAAACTCTGAAAAGTTGTGAATGAATTGATATTGATTATCTTTTCACACAACTGAGCTTCGGGAAGTTTTAGCAATTCTGATCCAGTGATCGACACGAATCCTTGAGCCGATTCCTTCTCGATTCTCTTGTCGATATCGAAACCTTATAATATAAATATATAGCCACTTAAATGAGATTCCATTTTGTCTCCAGGAATTCCGTATCCTGCTTACTGGTGGCCATGATGGGTTACCGCGACACCTCAAGTGCCCTTCTCCTCCTGGTTCTCCTAGGATGGGGCGCCGCCGCCGACCCCACCGTGACCCCCGACACACGGCGCGCCATCCCTCCCGAGATGGCGAACTCGAGAGATGAGGAGGGAATGCCCGAAAGGCGGGCGAAGGCAGACGACCTCTTCGACGACCTGGATCCCGAAACGCTCGCGGCGCTCCTGCTCGGCGCGCTCAATCGTACCCGGGCGCAGACCAGGAGGGAGGACGACCACACGGCGGAAGGACAAGAGCGGGACAGAGATGGCCGGCTGAAGCTGGAGCTGCTGATGGCCGCCCAGGGGAAGGAGGAGAGCAGGAAAGCCCAGGAGGAGGAGGAGAGGATGACTGAGAGGGTGAGCAGTCACACCACAAGCCAGACGGTCCCGGTCCAGACGCGACCGCCGGCCGAGCAAGCCGGCGCCGAGGAGGAGCAGCTCAACCCGGAGGAGCTCAAGAGTCTGGAGACCGTGATGAAGGAATTTCCCCGCTTGGACACGGCCGTGAAGAGGGGGGGGGGTCTGGAGCCGAAGCAGAGGGAGAGTCGGGGCTACAGCAGCTACAACGACATCATCCCGTTGGACAAAGGCAACAACAACGTGGCCGTGTCCAAGAAGAAACTGAAATGGAAAGAGCAGACGCAGAAGGCCTTCAACGTTCCGTCCTTCAGAGGGAACGCCGTGTATGGCTTCAAAGACCAGGACCAGGAGGAAGAGGACGAGGAGGAGCTGTTAAGTCCTGAGGAAGAGGAGGCCCGGGCCAAAGCGGAGCAAGAGGAGATGAGGCGGCAGGCCGCCGAGGCGCAGCGAGCCAAGCTGGAGGAGGAGAAGTTGGCCGACATCGCCTCGGACATGCTGCTGCGGTACATGGTCAAGCAGAACGGGGGCGGCGGCGGGAGCAGGAAGTACGCCTCGGCGGCCTCTCCCAACGCCGCCGAGGACAAGAGGTCAGAGGAAGACCGGGACCAAGACGACATCGACCCCCAGACCATCGACAAGCTGATCGAGATCTCCAGCAAGCTCCACCTGCCCGCCGACGACGTGGTGGACATCATCAGCGACGTGGAGAAGAAGAAGAAGAAGGACGCCACCCCGCAAGCGCCCGCGTCGGCCCCCGGCTCCCCTCCGGGATCCGAGGACGCGCCGGTCAGCTTCGCGGTCTCCAAGCAACCCTCTCCGGCGCTCCATCTCCTGCAAAACTGGTTTCGAGAGCAATCGCCGTCCAGGTCCAAGGAATTCTGGAGCGGTCCCTTATCCAATCCGTACACGTGGCCGAAGGCCCTGAAGCCCAAGAAGCAGAACCCTTGGGGACGGCCACGCTACCCCTACCCGCGGCCCTCCTTCTACCCCGTCTACTTCCCCCCTCCGCGGCCCGCGTACCGGTACTACGTCCCCAAGCACTCGGCGGCCTTAAACGCCTTTCTGCAGGGTTCCCGGGACGGGCCCTACGCCTTCCGGCCCAAGCAACGCTACCTCAACTGGGTGCAGCCCCGCTTGAGGAAGCCCCCCGCCGCCCTCCAGCGCAAGCCCTACTCCCCCAGATACCGCCTCCCCGTGTACCCCCAGCGACCGCTGCCGGCTCCCAGGCTCCCTCTTCCGCAGGAGCAGTTTTACCAGTCGCGCCCGGAGGGATTCTTGCCCGACAATAAGGGACCCCTGGAAAAATACATCGAGCGGCTTCTCGCGAAGAGGCCGCGGGTGCAGGACTGAACTAAAAATCCAAATCAAAAATCGAAATGCAGTAGCGACGGGGGTGATAGCCGAGCGTTTCGTTCTCTGTTGACATCCATTTAAAGGGGGTGGGGCGACAAGAGTATTTCCAAATGCGAGATGTACAGTATTTGACGGCGGGGGCAGCGAGGCGGCTTCATAATGGCTCCAGTGACTCATCCCTTTGCACAACTTCAATTACCTTGTTGCTATAGTGCCACAGTGTACATGTTTAAAAAAGAAAGAAAGAAAAAAAAAACCCACCGCAAAATATGTATTTCTCAACAAGTCTCCACTTTCCTCCGAATTGAATTCCACCCAGTCACGTTTCAACCGGGTCGCACAATCACCGGTGGTCCTGCGGGTTGTTTACACGACAGCTCATCTGCCACCTCGCGGGTCACCGTGACATGATATTTGCCTTCATGCCTTCCATTTATGACGACGATTGGACGGGACGTAAGCACACACGTGGGGGACGACGACGCTTGAGGACGGCGACGCTCCTCTTTTGGACATTGTTGAGCTCGTTGGCACAAAAACTGCCACGGCACCGACAATCCCGCCGAATTCCCCCCCTCCCCCGACCCGAGCGGGGACCGAATTGAACCACGTTTGAGGGCATTTGCGAGTTCAGGAGCGTGCACGTTTATACATAATTGCATCTAAAATGTCTTCTCGTGGGAGATTACAATGCAACAGTGAGGGGGAAAAAAAAAAAAAAGTATGTATTTTAAAAAAAAAAATGGCTTCTAGATGACCGAAGCGATGATGTCGTCGTAAATTTAAGATCCTTGTTCGAGTGTAGTGTTGTTGCCTGTACACGGCCTCTCGATGTACCTTGTGATTGTATAATAAACATGCGTTTGCTGGATATGCAAGTATGCGCATGTCAGTGGCTACTTTTGCTACACACAATAAACTAATAAAGTCCGTGACTTTTTTTTTTTTTTTTTTAATAATGAGAAGCTTCACTGTGGACTGCTGCGCGTCCGCTTTGCTCGTTTTGGGGGACTGCGTTCGCGTCTGCCGTGGGTGCAGAATGCGCGCGCTCGTGCGCCGATGCCGCATTTACAAAGTCGAACGCGTTGCTGTGCAGCGGCCGCGTGAGGGTGGATGTTGGCGGATGAGTCACCCCCGGTCCTCAGCATGTGACATCATGAATCACCGCACCTCTGCGGGCAGAGCTGCAGCCATCCACTTCACGTCTTCTCCCCTCGTCCCGGGCTCCTTCTGCCCAGGTCGTCGTCTTTATGACACGGACCGATCCCAGAGGGTAAGTTCTGGTCAGATGATTCCCCCCGCGGGCTGAGGTTCTGACCTCTTTGCCTCCAACCACTGGAAATCAGTTCATAGTTTATGATTAGTAAGACATCAGCAACCACTAATATGCAAAGCAAAATTCATTTGTGTAACGCATTTCATACACGAGGGAACCCAACGTGCTTTACACGATTAAAGGCATTTGAAAAAAAAAGAGATAAAACATTTAAAACAGCACAATAACAATCCAAATGACAAAATGTTAAAAAAAAAGACAATTAAAACCACATGCAGTGCAAGCAATATGATCAAAAAGTGGATATATTCTAAAAAGCATGAGAAAAAAAAAGAGTTTTCACACTTATTCCATTTCTGTGCAGCGTAATAGTGTTAATATAAGATAATAAGCTCATGATTTTATATTCCCCGCATTTCTATAAACTTCACCACCCATATTGCAACGGACGACTTTGGACAACGTGCACATTTTTAAACATTTAATTCATGGAAAGGACATGCAAATTAACTGTTAAATATAAATAATAAATACATTGATGATTAGAAAAAAATGAATGGAAGAAAATAAAGAAAAAAAAACTATGCGAGCTATAGTAACATGCTAGGGGCCTGAATTTTGATATATATTTTTTTAAAAGCAAGTTTTAATAAGTTTTCAGACTTTTATTGAAAAAATGTAATGTGTCGACTCATTATGAAAAGCCGGTAGAGTAAAGCTTTCTTCCGAAGTATTTACAGAAATGAATGTGATATTTCGGGATTGAATTCGAATTGTTTACAGCTAATTTCATCACCGATGACATTACCTGGAAACGGCATCCCGGAAGTTTTTCATTTATTTATTGTGAACCGGAAGCAAAATAGTTTGAGTCACTGCTCAATATGGCTTACAACTTGTCCGTGTCAGGAAAAATTTCAGCAAAATCTGCTGATTTAACTTTTTTGAGAGCACGAGTATTCGGTCTTTGCCAAGTCCCGTACAGAAACAAACAACTCTTTGATATTATTTCAGCATTTGCGTTTCTTAAAAGTTGTTTAAGAAAAAAAAAAAAAAAAAAAAAGCTCGCCTCGGTTAGTTTTTCGCGTGAATTCGGAACTTGAGTTGCATTTGTCGACGAGGCTGATTTGCTTCTCGGCCAGGTAAACAGCGGACGACAAGCAACACGCGGCACTCATCGAAACGGAGCACGATTCTTTTTTAAAGAGCGCCGCGTGCTTAACGAGAGCGTGACAAAGATGAGTGACGTGACGCCGCATTATAGCAAAAACATTCCTCCGTCTGCAGTGTGCGCGTTGGCCTCCAGGGGCAGTAAACTGCAAACTTGCCTATCATTTGGACCCCCTCCCTGAGCTGCCAAATATTACGGAAAGTCCGTAATTTAGTGACGGAAAAATGAGAGAAAAACTATGACTGTCATCTGGCGTGACTGCTTGTACTTCCCAGCGTATTTGTAAACATCGAGAGTTTTGTTCAGGATGTTTTTTTGGGACAGCTGCCCTTTCACAGATGACGACGACGACGATATTCCACTTTGCAGGTACATACAATTTTGCATCCGCACCGGCGCGACCCGTCAGCCTTCTGACGGACTTCTGCTTGTCTTGCAGTTGCCAGGGCATCAATCTCACCAACTGCCGCTACGACAGCGGTAGGTTGGAAAAACCAGACGGACGCAGCCGCAAATGCGGCAAATTAAAAATGAAAATCTTCTTTATGCCAGTGCGTCGCGCGGCCGAGAAGTTAGGCATCAAAGAGACGAAGGCGGGTGAAGACTGGACGCTGTTTTGGAGCGACGCCCGTCCTTGCGAGGACAAATTTAAGGAAATGAAACCGTACCAGGTCCTCTAGTTCGCGTTTTCGGACGCCGCGTTCTCCGTTTGTCGAATGCCGGCTGTCTGCGCTGCCCTTTTCTTTTTTTATGCCTGTCTGTTGTATTTTTGTTGCAGAAAATCAACCATTTGCCCTCAATGACTGAAATCTGCCACAAAAATTCCTTAGCAACGAACTGGAAGCACATGCTCAAGTTTTTCCCCAAAGACTACAACATTTTCCCCAGAACTTGGACCTTCCCCATAGAGTGTGTTTGCCCGTTTCCCCGAGTCATTTTCTAGAGCCGCGGCGCGCTCACACGCGGCCGTTGTGTTTCTCCAGGTACGGCTTGTTCAAATCCTACGCCAGGGACAAAGACAAGTGTTACATTTGCAAACCGAACGCAGGCAGCCAAGGCAAAGGCATCTCCATCTTTACGTCGTGGGATAAAGTTCAGTCGGAACACGATATGATCTGCCAGGAATACATCGACAAGGTGAGTCCCGCGTGAGCGTCGGAGCGAGAAGTCCGCCTGACGCGCCCCCCCCCCCCCCCTTCACCCAGCCTCTGCTCATCGACGGCTTCAAGTTTGACATGCGCATCTACGTGCTGGTGACCTCGTGTTACCCCTGGAGGATCTACATGTACAACGAGGGCCTGGCTCGCTTCTGCACCGTCAAGTACGAAGACCCGACGGAGGAAAATGCGGTGAGCACGCCGGTTGAGTGTATCTGTTCAAAAACGAACTACCGTGACTGTGACTTTTTTCCACACGTTTTCAACTCCGCGGTTTATGCGGTGACGTGGCTAATTTGTGCGTTTTTTTTTTTCTTACGTCCGAAAGGGGGCACTCGAGCGGAAAACGGTAAGAGTGAGACCGGTGGAATATATGTGCCGAGGAAGCGACTTTTACCGGTCCGGCCCTGTTAGCGCTGCGCTACCGTGTTACTGCCGTGTCTCAGTGATTTTTACTGCGCGCTAACGCTAGCGTTAAACTCCCCGCGAATCGTCTTTCTTTGTAAATATCTCTCGTTTCAATGTTGGCATTTGCGGCTTTTACACGGCACCGGCCTATGTCTGCACCAAACGGTATTTCCGTTCCAAATGTACCCGGTGAGGCTGATCACCAGCCGCGCTCTGTAGGCCGGGAATCAAAAAAAAAAAAAAACTATCATGGCTCTCCGTTTGGCAGAATAACAAGTACATGCACCTCACCAACTTCACTATCAACAAGGACAGCGAGAACTTCATCCACGACGAGAAGACGGGCAGCAAACGGTAGCGTTACGCCGAGCGTGCATTTTGCGCCAAGTGTACCCCGATACATGAGTTATGGATGTGTAACAGCCTATTTTGACGCCGCCGCGGTCTCGTAGGAAGCTGTCGACGCTGAAGAAGCAGCTGAGGTCCAGCTACAGGAACAGCGAGAAGATCTGGAGCAACATCGAGGACGGCATCGTCAAGACGCTGGTCTTGGCTCACTCCCGCATCCAGCACGGCTACGTCACGCTCTTCCCCAAACACGCGGCGGGCAGCGCCTGCTTCCAGATCCTCGGCTTCGACGTGCTGCTCGACGAGCACTACAGGCCCTGGGTGCTGGAGGTGGACCCATTTCCTATCTTTTGTCGCCGTCTTCAGTCGGTCGCCGTTCTTGTTTTCGCAGAGGATAAAGAATATATGCCCGCGAGCATCGTTATATTATATTTCCATCTTTTGCTCGACCGTTCAACGGTCCGCCGCTAAAAGGCTTTTCACGCCGCTGCGCGCACTTTGCAAATGTTTCACCCGAATTTATTATTATTATTATTTTTTTTTAAATCGATTCCCAGGTGAATCACTCCCCGGATTTCTCCACCGTGCTGCCGCTGGACCGCGACGTCAAGGACGCCTTGCTTTACGACACGCTGGTCCTCATCAACTTGGCTCCCTTCGATCGGTGCAGGATGATCAAGGACGAGAAGCGCAAGTTGGAGGAGCGCATGAAGCAAAACGTGCGCATAGAAGAGAGGTCCGATCCTGTTCTGCCCCATCTTGTTTTTTTTGGGTTTTTTTTTTTTTTTGTCTTTTTGCACATAAACGTTTATCCCGCCCCCGGCAGGCTGGAGAACGAGCAGCAGCGACGAGCGACCATGGTGGAGGAGATGGAGAGCTACGAAGACGACCACCTGGGGGGCTTCAAGAGGATCTACCCCAGCGAGGGAAACGAGAAATACGACAAGTACTTAAAAGTGGAGGACAGGCTCTACAGGAGCAAGTGCAACGACGTCACTGGACTTTCTGAAAATGTGCAATCCAAATAAACTTGCAAGTTGTAATCCACACCGGATACAGTATTTTTTTTTTTTTTTGTTTCGTTTTTCAATCCTTTCCCGGCATTTCTGTAGTTGTTGCTATGGAAAGCGATGTGATCCAAAACACATTACCGCCATCTTGTGGTGAGATGAGCAAACGAAAATCTTTCCGTGTTTATTTGCAGTCTTGCATTGTTTTTTTTTTTTTTCTTTTTTTTTTTCAGGGTTTTCAGATGCGTTTTTGGAAATTGCAGAGTCGCGTAAGCGGCGCGCATCTTAATGCTGCGAGAGCTCACGATCGGATTTTCATCTAATCTGTCAGGCAGGTCTACACGCACCAGAACTTGGCCGCCATGAGGACCTTTTGTGTCTGATCATCCCGCGATGTCGTGAGGGCGCCGAAATGTTTCAGGAAGACATCGAGCGGACATCTCGCCGCAGGGGTGGGGGACTTTTTGCCGACGGAAACGTGACTCCTTCATCTCGCCCGTGCATGGTAGGGAACATCTTTTAATGAGCATTCTACAGTGAGGAAAATAAGTATTTGAACACCTTGCTATATTGCAAGTTCTTCCACTTAGAAATCATGGAGAGGTCTGAAATTTTCACCGTAGGTGCATGTCCACTGTGAGAGAGATCATCTAAAAAGAATTATTAGAGGATTTATTTGTGTGGTACAGCTGCAAATACGTATTTGAACACCTGCCTATCAGCTAGAATTCTGACCCTCAAAGACCTGTTAGTCCGCCTTTAAAAGTCCACCTCCACTCCGTGTATCATCCTGAATCAGGTGCATCCATGTGAGGTCAGCTGCATAAAGAGACCTGTCCACCCCGTACAATCAGTAAAGGTCAAACTTGTAACATGGCCAAGACCAAAGAGCTGTCCAAAGACACCAGAGACAAAATTGTACAAGTCCACACAGCTGGAAAGGGCTACAGACAAAAATTGGCAAGCAGCTTGGTGAAAAAAGCTCCACTGTTGGAGTAATCGTGAGAAAATGGAAGAAGTTAAACGTGACGGTCAATCTCAATCGGAGCGGAGCCCCGTGCAACATATCATCTCGTGGGGGTCTCAGTGATCCTTAGAAAGGTGAGGAACCAGCCCAAGACTACACGACGGGACTTGTTTGGTCAATGACCTGAAACGAGCTGGGACCGCCGTTTCCAAGGTGACTGTTGGGAATACACAGGAGTCAAGGGAGAAAGTTTTGTGGTCAGATGAGACCAAAATGGAACTTTTAGGTCGTCATTGCACGAACCGTGTTTGGAGGAAGACAATTGATGAGTTCCATCCCAAGAACACCGTCCCTACTGTGAAGCATGGGGGTGGTAGCATCATAGTTTGGGGGTGTTTTTTTGCACGTGGGACAGGACGACTGCACTGTATTAAGGAGAGGATGAGCGCGGCCATGGATTGTGAGATTTTGGGCAGCAACCGCTTTCCCTCAGTCAGAGCATTGAAGATGGGTCGTGGCTGCGTCTTTCAACGATCCGAAGAACACAGCCACAGTCGTTTGCGATTTTCTGGATTTTTACGATGAAAATGTCAGAGCCCTCCATGATTTCGAAGTGGGAGAACTTGCAAAACAGCAGGGTGTTCAAATACTTATTTTCTTCGCTGTAGTAAAAATAATAATAAATGAAATTAGTCAGTTGGGAAATGTGGCAGTTATTACAGAACAGTGACTCACTTGCAGTAAATATTCAGCTGTTTTAAATAAAGGAGGGATTAGCAAAGTCTAGGATTATAATCAGCGCAGTTATGAGGGTCACAAGAGTTAATCCGTTTTTGGCCGCCTGCCGGTGTGGGCGCTCGCTCCTACCGCGATGTCGCAGCTTTGCCTCGTCAAGTGAAATGAAAACGCTACCGTATGATTTTAGCTCGTCGCGACCTCCCGGCGCTAAACTTCACCATGGTCTCTCAAAGCCGGAAGCGGGCCCGCGGCGGCGCCTCTTCCTCCGGCTGCCGTCCCCCGGCGAGGTTCCTCCTGGTGCTTTTGGCCTCGGTGTGCTCGCTCCCCCGCCTGGGCCGGGCGGCAGTGTTCCGGGTCGGGGTGGTGGGCCCCTGGGAGTGTGACCCCAACTTCGCCAAAGCCCTGCCCGACGTGGCGGCCCAGCTGGCTGTAGACCACATCAACAAGGACCCCGCGCTGTCCTACGCCGGCACCTTTGACTACGTCCTGCTGCAGGTCGGCACCCGCCTGGCACTCGCAAAAAGTTTAGGGCCACACATCCTGAACTTTTTGTGACTGATGTCGTCTGTCAGGAGCCGTGCGAGACCTCGAGAGCTCTGGAGAGGTTTTTGGCATTCCACACCAAAGCCTCCGCTTACGTGGGACCAGCCAATCCGGGGTACTGCGACGCCGCCTCAATGCTGAGCAACGGCTGGAACAAAGTGAGTCGTTCGTTGGGCGGTAGTTGCACGCTTTTTTTTCAAGTGCAATGTCAAAATTTTTTCTCTGATGGCTCAAATTTTAGTAATCACTCATTCATCGTTCAGGCTTTGTTTGCATGGGGCTGCGTGAGCTACGACTTGGATCGCGCCCGGAGCCACCCGACCTTCGCCCGCTCCATGCCCAGGCCCACTTGGGTGCTCCTACGGGTGATGAGGTACTTCCGGTGGGCTCACATGGGGATCATCGCCGCCTCGGACGACATCTGGGTGGAGACGGCGACCAAGGTCGGAGTGCGAACGTTTCATCCCATTGGGTTTTGGCCCGTCCTCGTCATGTTGGCGGTTTTAGGTGGCCGAGTCCCTCCGGGCCCACGGTCTGCCTGCCAGACTGGTTGGCATCACGGAGAACTCATCTCACAGCATCAGGGAGACTCTGGCAAAAGTTCGCAAGATGAAAGAAATACGAGGTGCGGGTCCTTCTGCTTTTCCACGGATTGGCCTTCCCCGTCTAACGCTCGTTTGGCGCCCCCTAGTGCTGATCCTCTGCATGCACTCAGCGCTGATCGGCGGCGAGCTTCAGCAGCTGCTGTTGGAGGCGGCCCACGACATGCGGATGATCGACGGCTCCTTCGTGTTCGTGCCCTACGACGCGCTGCTCTACAGCCTCCCGTACCGCAATGCGAGCCATCCGGTCCTGAGGAGCAACCGCAAACTGCGGCGGGCCTACGACGCCGTACTCACCGTCACAGTCGACTCGCCCCGGGCGTCGTTCACGGACGCCTTCGGGGAGGCCGTGGAGAAGGGCGAGCTGGCGCGGACGCTCAAACCACAGCAGGTGACAGCACGTCGGCATGTGGAGATTTCATAAGACCACCAGGCCTGTACTCTGACTCTGCGCCTCGTTGTTGGCATTACCTAATATGTTGTCTTTGGAACACTTATGATGGCGACTTCCTGCTCGGTCCTGCAGGTGTCTCCCCTCTTCGGCACCATCTACAGCTCCGTGGTCCTCGTTGCTCGCAGCGTCCAGCGGGTTCGGGTTTCCAAAGAGTGGCTGTCCGGTGGGAATGTCGCGCAACAAGTGCGCAACCAAAACTTCGAGGTACACTCCCTGCCGTTGACGGCTTCAGAAGTCAAATCTCCGCGTTGATTTGAGAGGGCTGGCGGTTGATCTTTGAACGCGCGTCCTTATATCGACTGATTCATATCGCAGGGCTTCAGCCATGCCATGAAATCGGATGCTTCCGGAAATGTTTTATTGGATTACGTCGTACTCGACACGGACGGACGCTCCTCAGAGCTGGTGCCGACTCACAGGTAACTACCGTGTGAAATGTTTACAATTGGAACTCAGAGGCGTCAAAAGTACTCGCATAGTCACTACGTAAATAGAAGTAGAGTTAAAAAAAAAGGAAAAAGCCTATTTTTAATAAGTCGGGAAGAGAAAATATTATCTGTGTTCTAATGTAGCGAGTAAAGTAAGTAAGACGGAGCCTGCCGAAGTGCAGTGACAACGTAGCACTCGGTTCCTTGGACCCGCCGAACTGAAGACGAACTCGTGTTTCCCTGCGACGAAAGGCTGGACATGGAGTCCGACTCGGTGCGCTTCCTGGGCCGAGAGGTCCACTTCCCCGGGAACTCCAGACCTGGACGCGACGCCCCGTGCTGGTTCACCGCAAGCGTCATCTGCTCAGCGGGTGAGGCGCGATGACCGTCGAAGGATTGCGCGGGATACTCGGGTCTTTTCTCTCCAGGGGTGGATCTTTTTTCCGCCGTTAGCGTCGCGATCGGAGGCGCTGGCACCTGCTTGCTGATCGCGGTGCTGATTTACTTCACGCGGTAAGTCTGCTGCCACGGGACTTGAGCCCAGTACTTTGTCGACGGAAAGACTGTCTCTTGTTCCCCAGGCGACGTGTCAACCAGATCCGGCTGGTCAGGGGCCCGAACAAGATCTTGCTGACTTTAGCCGATGTTACCTTTATCAACCCATCGCTTAGCAACAAGGTACGCCGTACAATGTAGGATTTGCCAGAATCGAGAACGTTTCAGAACTAAAAACTCCTTCCAGAAGCTGAGCCTGGACGACAGCCGGACCGGTGGCACGAAGAGCACGTCGGAAAGCAGCATCATGTCACCCGCCTCCACCCGATCGCCCGCCACCTACGACAACTCCAACGTCGTCATTTACCAGGTGAGAGGGATTCTCCGCTGACCCAATTTGGGGGGATTGCAGGAAAATATCAATGAATGTCAATGAAAATGTCCCACTTGGAAAAGGATTCTACGTTCTGTCCACCAGGGGGACTGGGCCTGGCTCAAGAGACTTCCCGACGGCTCGTTCAGCAGCATCAACCCCAAAACGAGTGACCTGTTTGAGCTGGTGAGGTCACGCGATCATCGGGCGGCGCCGCTCGCACGGCGCAAAAGTGAAACCACGATCAACACCCGCCGGCAGATGAAGGACATGCGACACGAGAACGTCAACCCTTTCCTGGGCTTCTTCCTGGACTGCGGCGTGTTTGCCATCGTGACCGAGTTTTGCTCCAGGGGCAGCCTGGAAGATCTGCTCCTGAACGACGACGTCAAGCTGGACTGGATGTTCAAGTCCTCCCTGCTGCTGGATCTGATCAAGGTCGACGTTCGTTTTCAGAGCAACGATTTGAAATTGGGACGGTTCTGCCCCCGTCAAGGCACACTAATCTGAGGAGCCTGAAATGTTAACGTGTTCGCCACGCCAGGGTATGAAGTACCTCCACCACTGCGGCGTCCCTCACTCCCGCCTGAAGTCTCGGAACTGTGTGGTGGACGGCCGCTTCGTGCTGAAGATCACGGACTACGGTTACAATGAGGTTCTGGATGCTCAGAGGTTCCCCTACGCGGAACCACCGGCTGATGGTGAGAAAATGCCACAAAAAAGTTCTCGGTGACCGAGCTCAGAGTTGCGAGTAAAGCGGCCGCGCTCGCCAGAATTGTTGTGGACGGCGCCGGAGCTCCTCAGGGGGCCTCAGCCGGGCCTCCGCGGGTCGCTGCCCGGCGACGTGTACAGCTTCGCCGTCATCATGCAGGAAGTGCTGATCCGGGGGCCTCCCTTCTGCACCCTGGATCTGTCGGCCGCAGGTTAAGCGACGGCGCGGCCAACGCGCAGCTCGACGCTCGGGGCGGCCCCTTTAAGGGTTCCGGTTCCGGTTTCAGAAGTGATCGAGAAGCTGCGCAGACCGCCTCCTCTGTGTCGGCCGCTGGTCGGCGTGGACTGCGCGCCGCTGGAGTGCATCCAACTGATGAAGCAGTGCTGGAGCGAACTCGTGGAAAAGAGACCCACGTTCGAGGAGATATTTGACAAGGTTGGCGCTTGCCATCGTTGCGATCGACGCTAACACTGGCTAGCGTGTACGTCGCGGTGCTTTAACTCTTTAAGGGTCACGTCTTGTTCCAGTTCAAGGACATCAACAAGGGCAAGAAGACCAACATCATCGACTCCATGCTGCGGATGCTGGAGCAGTACTCGTCCAACCTGGAGGAGCTGATCCGAGAGCGAACCGAGGAGCTGGAGATCGAGAAGCAGAAGACGGAGAAGCTGCTGACGCAGATGTTGCCGCCGTGAGACGCCGCGCGCCCTCATCGTGCCTTCCTTTCGGAGCCCCGGCGGATTTTGCGCCGTTGCTTTGTTTTCAGCTCGGTGGCGGAGGCCCTGAAGATGGGAGGCACCGTGGTGCCCGAGTATTTCGACAGCGTGTCGCTGTACTTCAGCGACATCGTGGGATTCACGACCATCTCGGCCCACAGCGAGCCCATCGAGGTGGTGGACCTGCTCAACAGCCTCTACACCCTCTTCGACGCCATCATCGGCAACCACGACGTTTACAAGGTGCCGCCTCGGCGACCGCCGCCCGCCCCGCGACAGCCTCTCACATTCGCCGCCCGCGCAGGTGGAGACGATCGGCGACGCCTACATGGTGGCGTCGGGCGTCCCCGTGCCCAACGGCAAGCGGCACGTGGCGGAGATTGCCAACATGTCCCTCGACATCCTGAGCGCGGTGGGAACCTTCAAGATGAGGCACATGCCGGACGTTCCCGTCAGGATCCGCATTGGGCTGCACACAGGTGCGCGAAAGCCGCCGAGACGTAAATACAGCTGTTTTGTTTTGTTTTTTTTTTTAAATAAAAGACCAGCCAAATGTGGTGATGTGTCGATTTTTCGGGGTGGGTCACCACGGCGACCTGACCTATCGCATCCGGGCGCGCGCAGGCCCGTGCGTCGCAGGCGTCGTGGGCCTCACGATGCCGCGCTACTGCTTATTTGGAGACACGGTGACCACCGCCTCTCGCATGGAGTCCAGCGGGCTGCGTAAGTGTCGCGGCCGCGCAAACGCCCGCGTCGGCTTTCTGCTCGATTGGGCCTCTTTCCAGCCTCCAGGATCCACGTGCACCAGAACACCGTCAAAGTCCTGCGCGAGCTCAACCTGGGCTACAAGCTGGAGTTCAGGGGACGGTCGGAAGTGAAGGTGGGACGCTCGCCACCGCGCGAACTCTCCGGGAGTCGCTTTCTCATCTCTTCTCGTTTAGGGGAAAGGAAAAGAAGAGACCTACTGGCTGGTCGGGCGGGACGGATTCACCAAACCTCTTCCTGTACCTCCGGAGCTCAAATCGGGGTAGGCCGATCCGTTTGTGCGCGTTCAAGCCGTCGACGGGATCCCATCGGGCAAATGGCCCACGTGCCGAGACGGGGAGGGCGACTTGTAAAGAAGGAAAACTGAGGTAATGTTATGTATGATTCAAAATGCATAACACTGCTGGCAAACAGTTTGGGCCGACTAGTTCAAGGAGAGTCGCAATTTTGGGAAATTGCTGGCCAAACTCAGTTCCTCTCCTTTACAAGATTCAAATCCCCAAATGCGTCGGAATGCCTTTCGCTCGTGAAAACGGCGTTCGCGCCACGTCGTTGCATTTCATTTCCCTTCCTTCCCTCCTCTCCAGCGCGGCCGCCAACGAGCCAAAAGACTTGAGGCGAGCGTTCTACAAGGCCGTGCGGAAGCTCTCGCACATCCGCGTGGTCGCGCAACTCTGCGAGGACAACGACGTCGCGGCGTCGCGGCCCTGAGCGGATTCTCGCTTCCTCCGCGAACGCTTAGTGCGGTTTTGTGCGCGCGCGTGCGTGGATTAAGCGTCAGATGAATCGAGGAGACGGCGTCGCGCCGGCCCCCGGGACTAGAACAAGAGCGACTCAGCAAAGCGGGGATCTGCAGATGCGCCGTCAGCGACTGACGAGTGCAGATTATCCCCCCTCGCCTCCGGCAGACAAGACGGAAAGGACCGGACTTGACGCTCCACCGTAGTGTTCCGAGTGATCTGGCTTTGCCTCTTTGAGCAGGACTAGGTACAGCTCAGGATAGAGTTAGGAGTATCGATTCAAGTATGTTGATGGGTGTCAAGACACGCTTTGCAGTTTAGATGCAGATTATGTTTGGGAATCTATGTATTTTTATGTAAATGCACCATCCATAATAAATCATAAAGTCTGCATTCTGTCATGCACGTCTTAATATACGTTGCTTGCGTACGGAGAAAACAAAGATACATTATTTGGAGTAAATAATGATCGAACGATCCAACCCCGCTACGGGAAGTGCTGCTGTCGGGTTCTTTAAATGCTTAAAAAGAAAAAAAAGTTTGAACCAAAGTTGAGCTAAAGGCCAAAAGTGAAACAAACAACAACAGCAGCAGGAGCAACGTTGCTACTGTGCTTGCGTTGGATTAGCACCGTGAACAAAGCCAAGCACGCGCTCCATTGTGCATCCCTTGTGTGTGTTTTAGCTTGGCTGGCTCTCTCTTGTCAGCAGGACAATTGCGCTTACTGCAGTGGCCCGCCCTCGCCGCTAGAGGGCGCCGTGTGGGGAGGCGCATGTTTTTGCAACAACGGCCGGGAGCGAGATAATTCATGTTTTTTTATTTGAACCCCCGAACAGCTCGCTTGGGGAACGATTTCAATGAATTTTAATTCAAAACAAATTCACATAATTAAATCCGAATCCGCAAGTGAACGCCTATTTTTAAAAACGTGGGAAAACCTCGTCCCGTGACTGGTCAAGCGGCCATTGACGGAGGCCGCACTGTCCTTTCACAATTGGCCGAGTGGCTTTGTCGCTCACAATATTAGGCCAATCAAAGAGCGTTTTGCGGGGAGAGGGGGAGGGGGCTGACTCGAGCTCCGGCCTATTGGTTGTGACGCACGTGGTCACGTGTTGTTTGTGCTCGGGCCTGTGGACTTGTGTACAAGAGGAGAGGAGAGCGCGTTGCTAGCAACTAGCCGCAGAAATTCGCTCGAACGTGGCCATGCTGCACACGGTAGGCTTCATTTCTTATAACAAGGCCCAAGTGCAATCGCCGCTTCTGTCGCGCAAGGGCAAAGGGACGCGTTGATTCTTTGACCCGCACCCTCCCCAAAAACTCTAACCCCCCCCCAAAAAAAAACAAAACAGCTGCTCCGGAGAATTGTGCAAAATCTGAGCTGCGCGTTAGCTGGCCGAGCCTGGCTCGGGAGCACAAGAATGGGGTCGTGGTCCACTTGGATTAGCTTGCGAGTCAAGTGACCTTTGAATGCGCTCCCGGATGGCGAATTTCACAAATTATCAGGAAGGAAAGGCGGCGATGTTGCTGCTGGAGACTCAGCAGAGGAACGTGGGGTCCAAAGCTCCCGCTGCAAACGTAGACGGCCCGGTCGGGGAACCCCCTTCCCCGTTAATTAACGTCAGCGGCGCGGCTGCAGGCGGAGGAGGAGGAGGAGGAGGCGGCGGCTCTCGTTCCCATCAGTTTCCGCCCTCCTACCACCACCTTGAACCGTATCACTATGAGCTGGCGTCGCATCATCATCATCATCACCACCACCACCACCATCATCACCTTCATCACCATCTCTCCGCCGACGTCGCCGAGTCCCCAGGCAGGAAGTCGTCGTCCCCGGTAGATTGCGGCGCCGCTCCCCTCCCCGCCGCCGTCGGCTCGTCCGACCCGGCGGACGACGTCCGAAAGTGCGGCTACCTGCGCAAGCAGAAGCACGGGCACAAGCGCTTCTTCGTGCTGCGGGCTTCCAGCCACCTCGGCCCCAGCCGCCTGGAGTACTACGACAGCGAAAAGAAATTCCGGAGCGGCTTGCGCGGGGGAGCCGTGGGCCCGTCCTCCCCCAAGAGGGTCATTTACCTCTACCAATGCTTCACCGTCAACAAGAGGGCCGACTCGAAAAACAAACACCTCATTGCCCTTTACACAAAGGACGAATACTTTGCTATTGTGGCGGAAAACGAGCAGGACCAGGAGGACTGGTACGTGGCCGTCAGCGAGTTGATGAGCGAGGGCAGAAAGGGCCATCTCATTACGGACGATTTGGACGATGGCTATGGTACCGTCACCCCTGGTACCGTCTTCAAGGAGGTGTGGCACGTGAACGTCAAACCCAAAGGACTCGGTCAAACGAAAAACCTCACAGGCTTGTATCGCCTTTGCCTCTCATCCAAAACCCTTCACCTCGTCAAGTTGAACTCCGAGACCCCCTGCGTGAACCAGCACCTGATGAACATCAGGCGCTGCGGACACTCGGAAAGCTTCTTTTTCATCGAGGTGGGTCGCTTCTCGTCCATCGGGCCGGGGGAGATATGGATGCAGGTGGACGACTCGGTCGTGGCCCAAAAAATGCACGAGACCATCCTAGAGACCATGAAAGCCCTGAAGGCGTTCGCGGAGTTCCGGCCGAGGAGTAAGAGCCAGTCATCGGGCTCCAACCCCATGCCGTTTATTACTACGCGCCGCCACCTGAGCAATCTCCCGCCGAGCCAGACGGGCCTTCAGCGGCGATCCAGAATGGAGTCGGTTGTGGGAACTCCGCCGTCCAGTAAGAGCTCCGGCTCCAGCGGTTACCGTTTCCGCACATCCAGCGAGGGCGAGGGCACCATGAACCGGCCCTTTCGCTCCGCCACAGGAAGCCTGCTCCACCTCAACTCGGTGCGTCCTCATCACGGCCGCGCCGAGGGAAGCCTGCCGGGCAGTAGCGGCGCGGCTGCAGGAAACGCTGGCACGAGCGCTGGGGGCGGGCGCTACATGCGGGCTAACCCCGCATCGTCGGCCTCTACCTACCATGCGCGATCCGCCTCCCTCCCAGTTTCCCACTTCCCTTCCACCACAAGCCCCGTCAGCGTGTCCTCCAGCAGCGGCCACGGTTCTGTGTCGGACACCCTCACCCGCCCGTCCAGCGCCTCGATATGTGGCTCCCCATCCGACGGCGGCTTCAACTCTTCTGACGAGTACGGATCCAGCCCCGGTGACTTCAGATACTTCCGTGTACGCAGTAACACCCCCGATTCCCTGGGGAACACTCCGCCGATCAGAGAGGAGAACTGCCTAAGCGACTACATGGCCGTGGGCTTGAACAGGGAGGTGTTTGGTACCGGCGCCGGGTCTGGGAACAACAGCGGCGCCGACACCCCGCGAGAGGAAGGCACGTCTACCACTGACGACGAGCGCTTTTCATCGACGTCGCTCAGGAGGAGGAGAAGCGGCGGGCCCGGGGTGGCTCTCTATCAGAAAATGACCCAAACTAATTTTTCATTAGAAGAAGGTGCAGATGTCCCGTTTGGTGCTAGCCTCCAGCGGGGCGGACCCACATCCTCTTCGTCATCTCTGCGCTCCGACTACAGTTCCTGCTCTGAGCACAGCCAGCAGAGCCGGCCCTCAACGCTGCCGCGGGCGGAGACCGGCGGTGAGCACCCTCCCCCGTCCTCCGCCAAGGAAGAAAGCGGCTATGTGCCCATGATGTCCGGGGTGGCCGTGTCGCCGAGGGACACGCCCCCGGACTACGTGCCCATGCATCCTAGCTTTCATCACGGTTCCCACGCCACGCAGTTTCATAGTCCGTCTTTGGGCCCCCGCTCAGCCCCCCGCCAGTCGCACCCCTCCGCCGACACCCACGGCTACATGATGATGCTCCCGGGCTCCGGGGGCAGCTCGTCCTCCCCCGTGCAGACCTCCCTCAGCCCCAACGGCGGACACGGCACGGCAGGAACGAGCGGGAGTGAAAGCATAGCTGAGAGACCTGAGAACGGAGAATACATGGACATGTCGTCCAGGGGCAGCGACGGTCGCAAGGTGGAAGGCAGCAGCGGAACCTACGCCGCTGAGGGCTTCTGGAGGTCTTACAGCCCTTATTTCTCTCTCCCTCGTTCTTACAAGGCCCCAACTAGAGATCGGCACGAGAAGGAGTTTGACGACTACGTTCTGATGAAGTCTCCCGCCAAGCCCGGCTACTCATCAGCCGTCACGGCTTCCTTTTCCCCACTTGAGAGGAGGAGCTGCAATTGCACTTCCACACCCTCGCACCCGCCGCCGCCTTACGGGGCTCACCACACGACAGCCGCGATGGCTGACCGGCGCGCGGTGAGACCCAACCGCCTTCCATTGGGCAGGAGAAGCTTCCACGGTCCGCTGCGAGTTAGCGAGCCATCCACCTCAGCCGCAATTACCTCCACCTCAGCCCCAACCGCCCGGACCTCATCTGACAGGCCCCCGAGCCCCGGAGAGTATATCAACATTGACTTTAGTGACCAGTACCCCCGGCAACAGCAGACCCTTGTCGACCCTCTATCCACCCAGAACGAAGCCCCCTCTCTGCCCTCCGGTGACAACCGTCAATCCCCCCCGTTACCCCAAACCGTTCAAGACTACATGAGTGTGGAGGTGAGCTGTGATCGTCAGGACAGCAACGGGTGTCTGGGTAAGTGCCAGTCACCCAGACCCAGCCTTGTGGCCCCTTGGAATCCACCCAGCTATATCCGACCCCTGGGTAGTAATCCTGGCGCTCCGGCCTTCCCTGAAGTCCCCGCTGGAGGTCACTGGAGGTCAGCGGGCGAAGGCTACACTGAAATGACGTTCAGCAGGGGCGAACGGACTCAAACGAGCCCCACTGACATGCTGCAGCATCTCTGTGTGATGGAGGGATGCTTTGGTCACAGTGCCTCCTCTTCCTCCATTTCCCCCACACTGCCCCCAAGAAGCCCAGGAAGGGCACCGACGTCGGAGCCAAAGGTCATCCGGCCAGACCCTCAAGGCAGGAGGAGACACAGCTCCGAAACCTTCTCTTCCACCACCTCCTCGAATTCAACACCCTCAGGAGGGGTGTCCTCCGCCACCCGCCCGACGCAAGTGGACAGCGCGACCTCAAACGTTTCACACGTGCCAGAAGGCCAGTCCTCCAGATGGGCGGGCTCGGTATCCTTCGACGGCGTCTGGATGTCCTTGGAAGGCCACGGGGACCCGTCACTTGTCCAAGCCCAGGTCGGCGCGTCGGATCCGAGCACAGGAACCAATACCTCAGCGTCCTCCTCGCCCGCGACCAGCAGAATGTACGGAAATGACACCTCTGTGGGACACCGGAACGGCCTCAACTACATGGTCTTGGAGCCGAGAGACGACTGGGGCCGTGCAAATGCCGCCCCTACGACCGGTCTCGGCGAGATTTCCATCGTGCCAGAAAACGAGGCCTACACCAGTCTAGACTCCGCCAAATCAGCCGGCGTCTCCACGACAACAAAGGGTGAGTACAAGCGTGCACGTGCTTGTGAAATGTAAACAGTTTGTGTGTACACGGAACGGTTTTTGAAATGTGTAAAGGGAACTGTCCCCCCCCCCCACAAGACTAAAATAACTGTGTACTGTGCTTTTATTAATCACATTCTCTAAACTTGCTGTTCCTCGAGATCTCGTTGATCTATTTTGGCTCTTGAAAGTGTGCGTAGCCACGTAGCTACCGCAGGAATTTTGAAAGCATCGCGTTATCTCTGAGGAATATACTTCCTCTCACTTAACGGCATAAACGTGACGGCGACACACCTGGTCCTTTACGGGTAAACGGAGAGGTTGACGGGCCCGATCCGCTCAAGCCGCCGTTTTCCCCTGTGGAGACTGCGAGGTGGGAACGGGTTCACCCGCAGTGGACAGTGGATTGCGGCAAGCGAGGGAGGTGAGGAAAAAGTTGTAAGAGAGTTGGCCTTGTTCCTCTCACGACTGGCGGCCATCTATATTTACACGTCTATTTCCGGGCTGATTTGAATTTATGGGTGTGTTTGTAACGACAGTCTTGAGCCCTCTCGAGGGGCCTAATGTGTTGGCTCACACGGGTATGCTAATCTGCGGAAATACATTTGCGACGATACAATTGCATTGTTTAGTGGCGGTGAGGTCGAACGTGAGTGCAGACAAGAAGAAAAAGACTTGAAAACTGTTCAGTGACTCAATTCCACCTTAGTTGAAACAAAAATTCTGCTGGCGTAATGCTAACACTTGATAGGAAACGCCATTGACAGGCTAACGGCTAGCATCCATTTGGTGGGAGTTTGAAGAAGTGGATATTTGAACCCAAATGGTGGCGCAACACATAGACTATTTGAAACTCTTTTGTTTGTCAGGACTTTTATCTGCTAACGCTAATAATTTCGCACACCAGAAGGAGCCCCTCTCTTTACGTTCTTTTTGGGAACGTCAGGACACGATTGGTCAAGAATTAAACGTCGAGTTTGGCGTTTGAGCCAGAGACACCTGTTCCTTGTTTTGTGTGGAAGGATTCTGCTGTAAACATGCTGAATTGTCAGGAACACGTCTCTCGTTTGCGGGGTCTAACCCGTCAGGTCGGCGGCGTGTTCCCCCCACCCCCGCGCGCAGCCCACGCACGTCGACGGCGGCCCCTGCGGTTCACCTTTGACCTTTGCCGTCGCTCCGCTGGGGGCGCATTCCAGCGGCGCAGCTTGTCAAAGCGGCCGCATTGAGGCGGCCCGTCGGCATTGTCGTCGCACAAAAGCCTCGCTTTCCGTGGAATGACCCAGCTGCCCGGCCGTCATCGGCGGGGTCACGCGGGCACCGGCTCGGCCCAAAGTCTGCCGGCCGCGTTCGCTCATTTCCCAAAGTTATAGTCTAGTCACAACAAGTTAGGGATTTTCGGGCTGTTCAGGGTAACCCCTGCCATATCAGAATTCAACCTGTAACGCGGGGTAACGACCTTTTGAAAACTTTTCGATGCCCCAGTGCTGTTTGCACAGCTTGCTCTTTATTGAAGAAAAACGGTAAGGAAACAAAAAACGTAATATGATATTCGTTCACGACTCGCGACCTGGCGCCCACGTCACTCACCGGAACAAACAAAAACACAAGTCACAAATGGTACAGCACGACGAGAGGTTCAAGACCCCAAGCGGACAAAAATAATACCAAGATTCTTCTGGAAAAATCAAAGGATCCATTTAGCGCCAACCCCCCCCCCCCCCCCCCCCCCCCGACATGGCTAATCTGTTTGTGTGTCCTCACAGACTGAGCGGCGGTGGACGCCTCCAACTACCGGACGGGGGATGTTCTGTTCCGGATGCAGAAGACAACCCAAGAGATGCAGTGGGGTGGGGTGGGTGATGGGGGGTCGCGGGGGGGGTCTTGAATCCCCCCCCCCCATCCAATTGAGCTGTCTCTCATTTTGATTTGTCTTTGTTTTACATGCAACCTGTCACTGTGTACGTCTTTTTGTTTTTAATTTTGCTCTCCGGCGCCATCGCCAGTGTTTTTGCTGCTCTCCCGCCTGAACACGCAGCAGTGTGGGGGGGGGGCTCTGTTGCACAAAAGCTTGTTAGCGGGTGCCCCCCCCCCCCTCAATCACCCCTCCATCCCTTCCTCATTCGGTATTCTAAAGGGAGGCATTACGGTGTAGTCTCTGTTTTATTGTTTATTCTTTTTCTTTGTTTTGACCCATCCAGGCTTGCTATGGTACTGTACAGTAATTACATTGTGGGCAAAGTCATTGTAGAGAATGTGTGTGTGTGTGTGTGTATATGTCCACTATATACATATTTTTTTTTGTTATTTGGGGCTGGGGGTACTCATTCACTTGACCTAAAATAGCTTCCCGATCCCAAAGAGGAAGTAAAATTTCCTTTCGTACAAGTTGCACATCTTATTTATTGAAGGTCCGAATAGTTCCGGTACATTTCTTAGCTCTTCGGCTACTGTATCCTTTTTGTGTCCTTTTTATGAAGCGGAAGAGCAGTTTTCAGTTATTTTTTTATTATTATTATTTTTATCCCATCCCCCCAGCCCCACCGCCTCCATGCAATCGCCACCCATATTTATTTTTTGATTTAAACGGTTCGTCACATTACAGTATTTGAAACTGGGCCGGCTCAGATTGGATTGGACTTCACAAGTGTCCTGATGTTAAGAATTTTGTGTGTGTGTGTGTGTGTGTGTGTGTGCGCGCGCACGTTCAGCTGGAAAGAATTAATATTTGTTTAATTATGTGGTCCAAGAGTGGACTCGACTGCATCCTTATGCAAGCATTGTTTCCCCCCCCCCCCATATTTGTATTTAAGTTGACGCCAGAGGACCGTTGCTATCCTATTTTATTTTTAATTTTTATTTTTTTGTGGTATCCAGGCAACCTGCAAACAAAGTGACAAATGCCTGGTGACTTTTTTTTGGGGTGGGGGGGAGGGTGGGAGGGGGCAGCATTTTGCAGTTGTTTGTATTGAGAAATTGGTTATTTTTTTTTGTAACTATATTACAGGATATATGCTGCTGTCTAGTACAGTTCAGGTTGATAGTGGGGCTCTGATCTGGGGGTGGGCACCTCCGACTAACTTTGCCCCCCCACCCCTCCCATTCCCGCAGTCGAATGCTGTTGATTCATTAGCATTCTCGTTGGTACGTTCTCCTGACAGTTCCTCCTATAAATAAGGGAAAGTTTGTGGCTTTTTTTTGTTTTTGTTTGTTTGTTTGTTTGTTTTTCCCTCCATGCCACCGATCTTTCGTTTTCTTTGCTGGCTCACGGAGGGGGGAATGCCGTCGGGCGTTTTATCGGAGGCCATTTGAGCGTCAGCGTAATGTTTATATTGTTCAAAAGTTTTGCTTTCCATAGAGCTATTGCAATAATAAAAAAAAAAAAAAATGTTCATCATCCGCACTTGTGCTTCCTCTTCTGTCCCGCGACTTCCGTGCGGCGTGCGAATCGGATCGCAGGTCGTCATTTTTGACTCGAGTGCCTCCCTTTTCGTTCAGCGGAATTTCCAGCGACGACCGCGGCCTGTTTGTTCAGCTCGGGTGGCCCACCCGGGGTCCCAAAGTTCGACTGTCTAAACAATCCAAAGTCCGCGTCGGTCATGCGAGCCGCTCAGCTGAGGGAAGTCTTTTTTTTTTTTTTTTTTGTTTTTGGCCTTGGCTGTGCGCAGTTCCTCGTCCACGTCGTTATCTCTGCGGAGATGAGCATTTACATTTTTTGCTCCGGGCTAATTGTTATGGTCGCCTAGAAAGTAAATACGTCACCCGGCACGCACGTCTTACTTCCGTCAAATATTTGTCCACCGGGTGCTGGAATTTTTTTTTTTTTTTTTTTTTTTTTTTCGGTGTGGACCAACTGGGATGTCAAAACAGCGTCAGGGAGGGCAGAAAATCAGATAGCAAGTGGTGCGTTCAGGGTCCTTCACAACGCAGGACCTTCTGTCGATGTACCGTTCGGCCCATTTGTCATTCCTCCTCGATTGTCATGTTTGTCGAAATCTTGATTGAATTTCCACTATGTGTTTTGCAAAACCTCTTTCCTCATTAAATGGAAGAGAAATGCCAGTAATCCGTCACAGCTCCTGTCCTATTAAAAAAGTGTATTTTAAAAGAAATGTGGTCATATAAATAGAATGTAAAGGATGAAATTAGTACACCCCAAGTATTTTGGGGCGTAGTAATTCAATGAATTAATTAATCTAATTTAACTCTAATCTTCCTCTTTGCCCAACTGGGGGAGGGGGGGTGGGGTATGATTTCGCATGACGTGTCTGTGTGGTTGTTTTGTCTATCTGTGTTGCTCCACGTTTTGTGTTGAAATTTGTGAAAGCAGTGGTTTTCAAACTTTTTGGCACACCCCCCTTTTTGGAGATGACATTTTTTTTCGGCCCTGAGTGGGTGGCATGGGTGCCGCAGAGAATTGTAAATTGTATATTATACCCCCCACTACCAAAGACAAATGGGGGTGGGGACAGAAACAATCAGAGACCCCTCTGTCATGATGTTCTTAGGGAAAGTGTGCCCCTATGTTTGAAGACCACCGCCTGAAGGGATGATAAGACCTCTTGATGCTATTGGTTAGCATGAAGCCGAGATGGCAAACCTGTGCGTCGATGTGAAAAGTATGATATCGTATGAAAACATTACTTTTGCCTGCCCCAAATATGTGCAGTAGTGCTGCTCACTGAGCGACTCGCTTGCCGTTCTTTTTCCGTCTTGCACTCACAGCGACGTTGCCCGGCGAGGGGAAAATGATCAGGTTCCTCAGGACAAAACTTTGGTCGTCGTGTTTATTTCAGTCTTTCGCTTATAACAACTTCGGAATACCATAACAGATAATAACAAAAATATGACATTTGAATCGTGCCCCAGCTTGACAAAACAAAAAAAAAAAACACAACAGTCACAGGGAAGTAGTGCCGTCTACAAAAGCCGCACACAAATTATGAAATGAAGTGGGAAATTTGGGGAGGGGAGGGGGTGTTATTCAGGCCCTTTTATTTGACAGCGACGCCTGAAAACGTTTCAAGAACAAAACACATGACATGGTTTTCGTAACAAGAAGCCAAGATTTAATTCCAATCCTTGCGAAACGTTTCTTCGATCATCAGACAATCAAGGAACAAACCCTCGCCACCCCGCTTTATTCATTCTACAAATTGGATACAAATGTTGAAATAATTTTAATCTCCACACTTGTCCCAGCAAAAATGGCTTCTGCTCAGTAGTTTTTTTTTTTTTTTTTTTTTTTTTTTTGGTGAAACGCACGACCTTAAAACACCCACTGCCAAGTAACCTCTATTTATTTTTTTAGAAATATATATTTATTATATATAAAATACTGTTTTCATTCATAAAAGCCTCACTTTGTACAATATTTGTGTGCTTGCGTGAGTGAGTGTAAGCGGACTAAACCGGCGGAAACGCTCGTTACCAATTCAAGACCAAATACGCGAATGATAAAAGGTGTTTTACACAATATACACATTTTTATTACTTACAAAAAGGAAAGGCGGCGGAGTTAGCAGGCGGGTTTGCAGCAGGGTTAGTACCACCACGTGTCCCGACGGACATAGAAATAAGACGGAAAGAAGAAAACAAAAACAGAAAAAAAAAAAAAAAAAAGCCAGTCAGTCTCACAAAGGAAAGCTCCTAATCAGTGCATCTCGCATCTTGGATGTCCCGAAGTCAAAGTGCCCGTTTGGTTACCACGCGGAGAGCTTCATCCACCCCTCCTCGTTGAGGAAAAAAAGAAAACAGAGTGCGCGTGTGGGGGAAAAAAAAAAAAGGAAGAACACCTGGGTCACGACATCAAAAGTGGCTTTTCTTTAAGGAGGGGGTGAAAATGCTCGTTTGCTGCATTTATCATGGCACCATTTTGTGAATATTTTTTTTTCCGCTTTTGTTTTTGAGGTACTTCTTAGGAAAAACAAAGCAAGAAATTTTGGGGGGATTTTTTTTTTCTTTTTTTTTTTAAGCTGTGTTGCACAGTAGCACCATTGTTTTTACTGAGTGAAGACAATGCACCAATGGAATTTCAACAGTTTCCACCTCAACTCTGCGTGACCCCCTCCCCCGTCATCCAATCAGCGGTCTCGGTTAATCGACCCGACCGCAGATGGAGGTGGCGCGATGGTTGGCGTGCGCCGTTACGTCTTCTTCATGCAGACCACGCAGCGGCTGACGCGGGTCCGCAGGTTGCCTGCCTTCAGCGTCTCCGACTGGGGCTTGCTGTGGGGGTCCAGGTCAAAGCCAAGGTTAGCGCCGGGTTCAAGTTAAAACAAACGCAGCGCATCTGTTCGCTGTGCTCCGGGGTTAGCCAATTAGCAAACGGTAGCCTGACCTTCGACCTCCTTGTAAGACATTGTGCAATGGAATGATGGGCTCACAGTTGAATTCATGCTTAAAACCTGTTCTCTGTACCTGAACATCTCGCCTTCATCCACAGTGGCGAGCCAGAAGCTGTAGGAGTTGCCGTAGTAGTTGCACGTGCCTCTGCCGTGGCACTCGATAAAGGGAGCGCTGCGGAACTCCTCCAGACAAGAACCGGGAGAGGCCAGGGCCTGGCCGGAGCCCTCAGCGCCGGCGCTGGTATGCTGCGGGCCAGGAAGGAAGAAGCGTCTTTACTTTGCAGTATGGACACACTACTTGACAGAACGTTCCAACAGTTTTCAGTTAATAATGGAATTCCGGTGAAGAGCCGACTTTAGTGGGCAGCGTGGTCTGAAAGCACAAATGTCCTACCATCATAAAAGAGTAACCTATCCACAGAGCCTCCCAGTTGGCAGGGCAGTTGGGAATCTGGATGGTTTGACTGTGGACTGCGATCACCATGGCGGGAGCTTCACACACCGAGCATCTAAACGCAGACAAATACACAAACTAAGCATCGGTCGCCTTAGCTCAGTCACGTTCGATGCGTCCGTGTCCTACCGGCTGATAAAAGGCTTGATGCTCTCGCCGGTGATGGGGGCCATGGACATAGGCATGGGTTCGGGTGTCGACAGCCAGTAGGAATAGTCGTTACGGGAGGCGAAGTTGCAGACATTGTTGATGTTGCAAAACATGAAGGGCATGGTGCTGAACCGGCGCAGACAGCTTCCCGCCGTTCCTGGAGGACCCCGCACGTGGACGTCAGACGCGTAGAACGGGTTTTAAAACAGCAGCAGTCGCGATTCCTTACCAAGGTCTTGCCCGTGAGCCCTCTCGTTGCCCTGCACGTACAGCAGGGAGTAGCCGTCGTATATGAGGTTGGTTCCGATGGGACAGAGCGGCACTTCCTGGATCTGGCTGTGTCTGGTGATGAGGAAGCCGTGGGCTGCCGAACCTGACCCCGGAAGACCGGGAGGACCCTGTGGACCGTCAGAGCCAGGAGGACCCGGGTAGCCACGCTGACCTGGGATCAGATGACATGATTCGCAACGGTAACAGAAATTACTCATTGGTGGGTGTAGTATTGCAAAAGTCCAGGATGGAAACATTCCAAGGCAGTTGATATCCTAAATTGATTGTCCATTCACAAGGATTTCAGGCAAGTGAGAGGGGCTTGGTCTTAACTTCCCATGGAAATTTACTCATAGCTTCCCTGAAATTTACTGGAAAATGTGCATCTATGGTCAATAACAAAGTCTTCCACTTCTCTTCAACTCACCAGGCTGACCAGCAGGACCGTTGTCTCCCTTCCTTCCAGGAGGGCCGCTGAAACCGGGGGGACCCTCTGGGCCAGAATCCCCTGGGTCACCTGGCTGACCTGTAAAACAGAAACGGTATCATCAACACATCGCTCTCTCATGTAGATGTTCAATGAATCCATTTTCATTACATGGAACTGACCTTGGAGCCCTTCACGTCCAGGGGAGCCTGGCGGTCCCCCAGCACCAGGCTGGCCCAGAGGACCGGGAGGTCCACGCTCTCCCTTAATCAGATCGGGAGGCCGAGGAACACCAGGGTCACCAGGAGGGCCTGGATCAGAAAGGATTTAAAAAGGTGCCATCGCACCTGTGCCACCTAACTTGTAGGGGCCAGTGTACTACTACCAAGTTTTGGGAATTTAACTTTTTAATTCCAATACTTAAATGTACTCACCTGGAGGTCCGAGATCTCCAGGATCACCAGGTAGCCCAGAGGCACCGGGAAGTCCTGGGTCTCCCTTTGGTCCTGGTGAATATACAAACACACATTCCCAATTCCTAGATTCTTCATCAGGAGATGATTACATCTTCATCCGAACGAACAGTACCTGGGAATCCGGGAACCCCAGGCAGTCCGATGTCTCCTTTAGCACCAGGAACACCAGGAGTGCCCGGAGGACCCTGTTGCGAGAGTTCCAAAACGGTGAGGTCATTATTTTTAAGCACTTAATTCTCATTTCGTTCTCCTCTTACTGAGAATCCTGGAACGCCAGGGTCTCCTTTCTGACCAGGGAAGCCTGGCTGACCAGCAGCGCCGGGAATGCCTTTCTCGCCCCTGACGCCACCACTTCCTGGGGCCCCACGAGGACCTTGTGGGCCAGGCACACCTTCATACACAAAACATCAGCAGTCAGGTATCATGGGATGGCGATAATGCAAACCACAGGTAAGCGTTCCGTTCCTCGAGCGTACAAAATCACATCAAAGCTAAACAAAGTGTCCGACCTCAAGTTTAATATATTTGATGCATCCTTTGAATGTCGGTTCTCCCCAAATAATCAAAATCGTCTAACCTGCAGGACCTAGGCTTCCCAGAATTCCCGGGAAAAGTGGGTGAGGGTTGATGGCAAAAAAAAAAAAAAAAAAAAAAAGAAATAACACAAGAGGTTTAGACAGAAAACAAAGTACCAGCACAGAAATACAGTCAAACTACAACCTAAATGTTAACCTGATAATAATTGTTCAAGTTCACTTTGATTTTAACTGTAGCCTCCAATTCCCCAAATCCACCTGGTGAGGCCTCCTCGAGGTCACATGATCAGAAATGTGCCATAAGTCGTAGAGAGTGAAAATGTATCAAATGTGCCATTTTTCATTCTATTCGATTCCATGCACTAGTCCAAAGTCTTGTTAGTGAGTCGGGGATTCATTTTGGGATTTGGAGGCTTCGAGAAGATTACTCCCAAATTCAAACTCTTAAACAGAAATGGTCAAACTCGTTCCGTCGAGCACAAACTAAACAGTGATTTGATTTTCTCGAGGAGTTAGTCACACTGTGAGTGTTTCGGTGCACAAATTACCAAATCGAGATCACATTCTTGGTGTAGGGTGCTTGATCCAGAGGACATGCTATTTTGTGTCCGTTTCAACATTTTCCGTGTACTTGTGCCGTTCTCCCCTCTACGAAGAAGCCCGAAATTGTATCGAAAGGTGCTTACTTGTTCAAGAGGCATGACTGTTACCATCAGTGTGCATTGAAAGTGAAAGAAGAGAGGCGTTGGAAAGAATCACAATGACAAAAATGCACTGATTTGACAACTTCCTCTCCAGCCAATCACACGGTGGGGTTCAAGCGCTAACAGTGACCGTGAGGAGGAACGTGCAGCGAAAGGCCGGACGCCGTCGATCTGACCTGCTGGACCTGCGGCGGGCGGCGCCGAGCGTCATCACGGAGAGGGTCGAGGCCATGGGAAACGCAGGTAAAATATCACAGCAAAAAAAAAAAAAGAGAAGGGCTTTCTAAAGGTTGGCAATGTATGGTCAGTCAGTTTAGACAAATGTTTCAGGGCCACCCTGCAGACAACATCCATGCACCGTTTGATGATGGTCTGGTGAAATTAAACACGGTCAGGGCAGCAAAGCCAGATTCAACCGCAAAAGCCAGCTCCACTCTTCCTTGCAAAGAAGATCAATGTGTCTATCCACTTTGGGCACTCGCGTGCATGTATTTAAACCGGTATGATGCCCTAGATCTGGTCTCAATGGAGTCTTGGAGCGCTTGGTGGGTGGTGTCTGACTCTGCTGAATCCAACACAAAACAGAGGAGGACACGCAGAAAGTAAAACAAAGGTAAGTGGCTCTGGAAAGACGGTCCGATCACAACCTCTCCTCATTTGAAGGTCACAAAGTGCAATAGTGGAGAGTACAACTGGGCTCTCACGATGGGAACCCGTGTTCCTTTTGGTCGTGATTGAACATCCGCACATTTCATCGTGGGAGCGAGACAGACTGGACAGATGTGACGACGATGGTGAATTGTGAAACTGTGTTCCATGCAAACCAGTCCAAAAAAAAAGCAACATTGGTGATTTACATCAGCTTGCTGCCTGGTTTGCTCGGAATCACACAAATAATTCAAGTATCAATTCAACAAACAAATGAATGAATATTAAAAACCACCTGAAAACCATTTTTCACTCCAACCTTTCACGGTTTCCTAAGAATTTGATTTGTATCTACACATATACTGGTTAAACCCGCTCTGAAAACCAGACAGCAATTCCTGGCAGTCCAAGTGCTACATCGACATTCCTTACCAGCCCTTCCTGGTGGTCCAGGGGGTCCTTGCAATCCTTTGGGACCTTGTAGAGCCAGACCTGGAGGTCCAGGTGGGCCAATAGAGCCTGGAGGGCCTGGAAGGCCGGGGAAACCACTCTCTCCTTTTGGACCAGGGAAACCGGGACTGCCAGATGGGCCAGAGGGGCCAGGGTCTCCCTTGGCACCTTTTAATAGAACGAGGGGCGTTACTTCACGTTCGTGAGAGGCTTTGCGGCAGGAAGGGCATCCGGCGTAAAAACTGTGCCAAACAATTATGAGCGTTCATCTGAGAAACGGGACAAGCCGAAAGAAACTTATTAGTGTATGTGTTAAAGGGCAAGAAACCTGGTAATCCTGGAAGTCCAGAGGGTCCTGGTTCGCCATAGCCTGGAGGCCCTGAAATGGAAAAACAGCAAAATTCCTTTGCTTTCGTTGGGACAGATACAAACTGTTGAAATGTTTTTGTCACCACAAATTTTACCTGGCTCTCCTTTAACGCCAGCTGGTCCAGGGATTCCGTCCCGACCCGGTTGACCCTTGTCCCCTGGAAAACCAGGTGCTCCTGGCCGGCCAGGCTCTCCTGGTCGACCTGGAGCTCCGGTCAGGCCTGGGCCACCAGGCCCGCCGTCAAGACCCTTTGGACCAGGAGTACCAGGAGACCCTGAAAAGAGTACCCAATGAGGTACATTGCAATTATTTGGGGTCAAAACAGCAGGATTTACAGAAAACATGTTCACAGATTGACTAAAACACTACCTTGGAATCCTGGTGGACCTACATCGCCTTTGGCACCTGGTCCGCCAGGTAATCCCGGCAGACCTGGTAATCCTGGAGTACCTTTAGCCCCTGGGGCTCCAGGGAAACCAGACTGTCCAGGATCACCCTTCGAGAGAGTTCAGTTTAATTTCAGACAGGTTTCAATTTACACTTGGCACCATTTTGCTCCTATCGGTCCAGTCTACCTTGACTCCAGGGGGCCCGGGTGGTCCAACCCCAGCAGAACCCGGTTCACCTTTGGCTCCTGGGAAACCAGGTCCTCCGGGCTGTCCTGGAGATCCAGGTCGACCCGGCTGTCCCGGCAAACCCTTCTGCCCTGACGGTCCTGTGAATATCATGACCACAAATGATATCTGCTGCTTGGCATTTTTTAGTTACGGTAGGAAAGGTTCTCAAACTCAACCTGGAAATCCCATTTCTCCCATGCCGCCTTTTAGTCCAGGAGCTCCAGGAGCACCAGGTCCTCCTGGAATGCCAGGATCTCCCTTTTGTCCTATGGACAACAGAAGCAGAATATTGGACATCTATACAAATGTACTTTGCGTGTTCAAGCAATACCTGATGGACCAGGAAGTCCAGGCCGTCCATCTGATCCTGGAAATCCAGGGTCACCAGGGATACCGGGGATGCCTTTTTGGCCTGGGATTCCTGGTGCTCCTGTAAAATGATGAATCAGGAAAACAATTTTCAAGCTATGGTCTTATTCCGAGGGTTCATGAGCGTGGTAAAAGTCTTGCCTGGTAGTCCTGGTTCTCCTTTGTCACCCTTTGAGGAACTGTTCGGTGGGCTGTATCCAGGAGGTCCTTGTGGGCCACTGCTCCCCCGGTCTCCTTTAGCTCCAGAAGGACCGGGAACACCATCCCTACCAGGGAACCCGGGTTCACCTGACAAAAAAACAAACAAACAAACAAAAAGACATTTTAAAGACCTTCACATAGTACACACCGTACCATTTGATTAAGTCATTTTACTCTCGGTGTTGGTCATTACCTTTCAGTCCGGGAGCACCTGGTCCCCCGGGGCCACCAGGTCCTCCAGCTGGTCCAGGAGATCCAATAGGACCTATATCTCCTTTGGCACCTAAAGCAAAATGTAAATAGAAATATCAAAATAACTATTAAACCAGGGAGCTTGCCCAAAGGGCGTCCATGTCAATTATAGAAACATAATTATATCTATACTATATTGTCAACTTTAAAATGTGCTATCAGGTAGTCATCCAACAATTGAGCTCCTCAGTCTTTACCCGGCAGTCCAGGAAGGCCATCCCGACCAGGTCCTCCAGGGGGTCCTGGAGTTCCAATCGGTCCTGGGGAACCAGGGAAACCAGGACTACCTCTATCTCCAGGCAGGCCTGGAATATCCAAACCTGGCGGCCCTGGGTCTCCTTTTGCTCCATTTCCTCCAGGGAATCCTGCAAGGGTGATAAAACGAGATTGCACCACTCCCTCGCTTTGTTGTCGTTCTGATATTTTCGGACGTTGAAGTGGCCGTAAGTAGATGAGTCTACACAGAGCTCGGTGACAGTTGGTCGCAATTTTGTGACATTGTGCATTGTTAAAGTTTTAAAGACTAAGTGTGGGCTGCCACGACACTGTGATTTCAAAACAAACAAAAAAGTAAAAATCATGTCAGTGCATGGATGCTTCTTCGCAGATATAACTTATCGCGGGGATGGTCCGGAACTTAACTGCTGCAATGAATGAGGGATCGCTGTCCTTTTTTTTTTAATTGTGTGAAAAATATTTTTCAGGATGTTTTAGAGCACCTCCTTACCAGGTGGACCCATTGGGCCTGGGAGTCCAGGGTTCCCTGGGGGGCCGCGTGAGCCTGCCGTCGGGGGTCCTGGTGGGCCACGGGATCCTGGTAGACCAGATGTTCCTGGTTCACCTGGACGGCAGAGGAACAATGAGGGTTTTCACTTTTAAGCTTGGTTCTGAGGGCTATGACGGCCATCTGGAAATACCTTTAGAGCCTGGTGCGCCGTCAAATCCGGGTCGCCCTGGTTGGCCGGGAGCTCCAGGAAAGCCAGGATCTCCCTTGGGTCCAGTGACACCTTTAGCTCCAGGTACACCTGGGAAGCCTGGAGGACCGGGGAGTCCGAAGCCGGGTTCACCCTGTCACAAATGTGCCCACAGAGGAAAAGTGAATATTGGCAAATTGCACATTTCTCAATGACAGTTGTTTAAATTTCAGTAAAAAAAAAAAAAAAATCTCTATGTACTTTTGCCCCGGGGAATCCAGGTTGGCCTGGAAGGCCGTCTACTCCTGGTCTTCCCAGTCCTCCCGGAGCTCCTGGTTGCCCAGGGATACCAGCAAATCCTTAAAGGCAAGAAGAGATGGTGACAGGTATTTAGGATGTGGACCAAGAAGAAGAGTTTGAACTGCATTTGCACCTTTGGGTCCAGGTGGTCCTGGCAGTCCAATACCAGGGAGTCCAGGGTCACCCTTTGCTCCCGGTGATCCAGGAAAACCAGCCTGACCAGGCTGACCTGGGTTTCCTAAAATCGGGTGGGAATATAATCAAGCATATATTGTGTCTGATGTCTAACTGTGGCGCTGGAATGGTCCATACCTGGTGCACCTGGAAGTCCTGGCTGACCATCCTGACCTCTGGCTCCTGGCGGGCCTTTTTCTGCCACTGTCGAGCCTGGTTCACCCTTGGCACCTGGATGTGACAAATTAGAACATTTGCATTTTGGAGGATTACATAATAAATACCACCAAATCAATCAAAAAGCTTTATTACCAGGGTTACCAGGAGCTCCAGTCCTTCCTGAAACTCCCTGAATACCCTTTTCTCCGGGAGATCCAGGAGGTCCAAAGCCCGGGGGGCCTGGAGGACCCCGATCTCCTGGAATCCCAGGGGGACCTGGATCACCTGGGCTCCCTCGCTCTCCTCTCACTTGCAAAGATCCCTATCGGATCCAATAAAATTAATGTTACTCGATGCTGGATGGATAAAATTGTCCAAATCACAGAACAGCTGGATCTTCGCAACCTACAGGAGCTCCTTTGGGCCCTGGAAGTCCGGGTTGTCCATCTCGACCGGGACGCCCATCTAGACCTGGAAGACCAGGCGATCCAGGGAATCCAGTGTCCCCCTTCTCACCCCTCGGACCAGGGCCAGAGATGGCTTCACCTGGGTCTCCCTTCTCTCCTGGGAATCCTGGAGAACCTTGAGGACCGGGCTGACCCTGTGGAACAGAAAACAATGATAAGACGGTGAGTAAAGAAATGTCTAAATGAAAACTGCAGTGGTAGGGACCGAGCCCTGGTGTGCATCGCCAAAATCCACAATTGATGCTCTCCTTCCCAGTAGTTTTACTGGTGCTACAAGGTGAGTAAAGCACTTTTATCCACATGTACATTTAATAGACGAGTTTTATAGATAAAAATGAAGGGTAGATTAAGATAAATTTGCAAGTCGGTGAATCTGTGAGTTGCAAATCACATATGGGGGGCAGAGGACACTGTGCATAAGTACATATTATACAACGTCCTGCTCTCCTTGAGAATGTAAAAAGAACTCACAGGTGGTCCATTTGGGCCTGGTGTTCCTGGGAATCCTCTTTCTCCTTTAATACCTGGGGAACCTGGATTTCCTGAAGTGTTTCCACATCAATGAAGACTTCAGATCATCTCAAGACTTCATTCATCATTTTGCATTCATAGTTTTAGTCATCATGTTACCTGGGAATCCAGGTTGTCCCGCCGGTCCTGGGGGCCCAGGGATCCCAGTGGTGCCACTAAAGCAATTGACACAGGTGTCCCCCTTTTCACCTGAAATGATGACACATTACTGAGTGATCAAGTCCCTCAAAAGATAAATAGAAATGTAACATTTCACACCTTTCTGTCCTGCCTCTCCCGAGTAACCCCTCTCTCCTGGTAGGCCAGGACGCCCGGGCTCCCCAGCGACACAGTTTTGTCCACCAGAGGAAAAACCTGGGGGTCCAGGGGGTCCTGGCTGTCCTGGCAACCCAGAGCCTCCAGGGCGCCCCGGAGGACCTGGGAGAGAGAGGCCTGGACTACCCGCGTCTCCCTTTTGACCTCTCTCTCCGGGGAAGCCCGGAAGTCCAGGTGACCCGCCACCACCACCGCCTGGAATTCCTGGTGCTCCTGGAGGTCCTGTTAGCCCTGGAGGAGATAAAAAAAAAAAAGAGAGAGAGAGAGAGAGAGAGAGAAGTGAGAGCATGTTGACATTTTACATTGTAATTATTCAGTCCTTTGTGACAGACATTGCTCTTTAAAAAAAACATCAATCATTCGTTTTGATAAACTGTCATAACTTTGTTTCTCCACTGACCTGTTGGTCCTCTTTCTCCTTTGATGCCAGGTGATCCAGGGAACCCGGGTTCCCCTTTTGGACCCACTTGTGCTCCTGTCTGCCCGCTAATAACCTGATGGGAAATAGACAGTCAACCCAAGTCCGAGGCGGGAGACCAGATACTGTTGTCCACCTAAATGATCAAGAATACACACCACTCCTGGAGCACCTGGAAATCCACGTTCACCTTTCATGCCCTTTAAATGAAAAAACAAATGTGCATTTTGAGAGAACATACATCGTATGGCATCCCGAGCCATTTAATCCTCGAGAATTAAATGATTGAACTTACTCTCTCGCCGTCCCTGCCCGGAGAACCTGGCAGGCCTGGCTCTCCTTTGAGACCCTGAGAAAAAAAAGGGGATTCAAAGCGTTCACAAATGTTTGCTTTCCTTATTATTCTGACATTGTGTGTTGACTAAATGTGATGGGACTCACAAGAAAGCCCGGTGGACCTGGGTCACCATCTTTGCCTGGTTTTCCCTGTAAAAACAATATATATATTTGTAAATAAAAGCAGTGAGAGTATAATTTTCTTCTTCGTATTTTAACTTCAAAACTCACACGTTTGCCTGCCTCTCCTGGTTCTCCCTTTTCTCCTTTTTGGCCACCAGGTGTACCCTGCAATCACCAACCAAACACGTTTTCCATCAAAAGTCATTCTTGTGATGGACCCAAATGCCCTTCGAACATAATGGCAACCATTTACAGATCTCGACAGACACTTACAGGCGGACCTGGATACCCGGGATCACCTGGGGGGCCCAGAGGTCCAGGGTCGCCCTTTGAAACGAGAAGAGGAAGAAACTAAATGTAGATGGTCTACAAAGTGCGTCCAAAGTTACTACTGGTCTCACCAATTTTAGACCCAAACTATAAAGATCAAGCAGTGAGCAGAGTGACTGAGGATGAGACCAGTGGAGACACCTGCCCTGAGTCATGAATCTTTGCATACAGTACAGCCCAGTGATCGAGAGAGAACGGTAGCCGGAGTCCAAAGTCAAGTTTAACGCATTGTTCTACGTGAGGGGCATCCTTCACCACGAGTTATTGCCACAGGGCCAGACGATCGGGGGAAAACATTTCGATTTCAAATATATCTTATGCGAAACCAGTCCTGGAATCTTTGTCAACAGACCCCGTATGTCAGAGAATACAAGGTTTTGTGAGTTTGGAACATATCTCCTCAATCACGAGGGGTCTTTGTATCTTGTTTTGTCACATTATCATTCAAGAACACCGATGGACATACTGTCACACGGATCACCTGGAACCTTCTTAGGTAGCTTTACCTTGTCTCCTCTTTGAATCTCTGTCTCACTTGGCCTTTTCTGCTCCCCGACTTGCCCTGGAGGCCCAGCAGGTCCGGGTAAACCAGGCTCACCCTGTGTTCACGGTGAAATTTGCACCAAAAGAGATGAATGGAGGAAATGTTTCAGAGCTACAGAGCTTTCCTCAGGGGGACAATACCTTCTCTCCTTTGGGTCCCTGGAAGTTTAGTCCCATGTTTCCCTATTTCAGCAAAAAGAGAATATTCACCATAATCGGACTTGTTGTGGGAAGACAATGGAAATGCACAAGTAACCTCTTTTAACCTGACTGTCGTGGAAACATAACAAAAACAATCTCACCTTAGGTCCAGGAGGACCTGGAGGACCTGGTCGACCCTGCCGCACAATGGAATTAGCGTCGCTAAAAAGGAGTTATGACGTTATCGTGTGACCAATTATGTTTGGTCTCTTACCTCGTAGCCTCTCGGTCCTGGAGGGCCAATTGGACCTTGGTATCCAGCAGGTCCTGGAGGACCCTAGAGCATTTCCCAGCATGTATCAAAGATAAGTCCAAAACCCTGAAAATTTGACTTAGGTTTAACAACAAAAAGACTCACAGGAACCCCTGGCAGTCCAGGAAAGCCCACAGCTCCTTTTTCTCCAAAACGATTAGTGGAGATCACGTCACCAGGATCGCCCTATCAGGACAAATGTTGGTTTGCATCGCCAAGACTGGTTTTCTTTTTGCATTAGAGTTTGGTTATTTAGTCCACTAAACATGAGCATTTCCAAGCACTCACCTTCTGTCCAGGAAGACCAGGTGGACCCTGTAGAAGAAGATGATTAGATATTTGAAGCACAAAGTCAGAATATCATCAAGTTCCATCGCACACTGACCGGCAGTCCTTGCTGTCCCGGGATTCCCGATACTCCCGGGAAGCCTATTTCACCCTAGGCAGCAGAGGAAATCAAATGTATGACATTGAAAAAAAAAAAAAAAAAAATGTTTGGGTTTATACTAATCACTTTTCAAAATTTTTTTTTCTCCACATACTTTTGTCCCATTGCAACCTGGCGTTCCTCTTGGACCTGGAGGTCCGTCCTGCCCTGGAAGACCCTGAGAAACAGGAAGTAAGTACAAACTTTTTTTTTTTTTTTTGCAAGTTATTCTAGTGATGTTTCTAATCATAAAAAAAACCTCACTGGAAGTCCTGGTGTTCCTGGGAATCCTGGTAATCCAGGAGGTCCCTTTGAGGACGGATAACAAAGATCAGTCAATGACATGGATATGGACATAAAAGCTATCCGTGCTTTGGCTATTCTCGAAATAGGGACATCTGGTGGACAAGAGAACAACTACAACCACTCGACTCATTTTGGTAAAACTGACTGAATCCAATTATACAGTACTGTAGTAGCCTACATACATTATTTGACGGTGGTAAAATTAAACTCACTCTTATTCCTTTTGGGCCAGCGAAGCCCATAGGTCCATCGCTACCCTGAAACACACAACAGTTCAAAAACGCATATTGGAATCATAACCAGCCTGAAAACTATAACGTCACTGACAATTATGAATGTGCCGACGACCAACCCCCGACTGACCTTCTCTCCCCGGGGTCCGATCGCCCCTTCAGGCCCCGGGAAGCCCGGGACTCCTGGTTGGCCGGTGAGACCAGGGAAACCCCTGTCACCCTTCACACCAAACACAGATTGAGCACGGGTGGCGTCATTCAAACACATTAATTGTGCATATTTCATAATAAATAAATAACATTAACAGTAACCTTTGCTCCTTTGACTCCACTGCAGTCGCATTTAGAACCTGCACACCCGTGGCAAGCCTGTTGGACAAAGAGGGTGGACTTTGATTATTTTATCAGATAAATGCCAGAAATGAACATTCCGAATGATATTCATTTCCAACCAAATTGGGTTGAAATCGGGACGAATTCTGCCAGATGTGAAATTCGATCAAATTTTGTGACGAGCTTTATTTCACATATAGTCCATTATCAACTGTCTATGGCACAGCCATAAATGATGGAACTGCAAATATTTTTAATTGCTTTCCAGTCGAAAGTGGTTCTTTTCTTTTTTTTTGTTTTGTTTTTTTTTTTGTAACTACAATTTGCGAGGTCAGCAAATGCTAAGACCGCCCTGGCCTCGAGGGGGCGTCAAAGAAACGAGGTCAAATATAAAATTCATTCCCTTTTCTGAATCTCTGATTCTCACCGGGGACAAATGAATTAAAAGGTGTTATTACTATTACTATTAATTTGAAGTCAATTAAGTCATTTTTTTTTACCTTTAAAACAATAAAGTAAATTAAATAAGCCAAAGCGGATCCATGTGTAATAGTTTGAAAATCAGGGTTCCTGCCCAGAGCGGTAAAACGACGCACACGGCTACGACTTGGATCTACACAAACTAGCGAGTAGAAAATGGGACGAAATAGCTTTTCAAAAGTTGCAAGGCTGCTTAAACGGAACATATTTTGTAGGACTGGATCAGTTCCCGACCGGTGAGACTATGTTTTAGAATTATGAGACTCGTTAGCCGTGTACCACGAGCATTTAATTAACTCTCGGTCGTCCGGCTTACTTGCGGCGGATATCCAAATGTCAGTTTCTCTTAAAGTACTGTATGATAAAGGTAAGATTGAAATAAGTCAATGATTCAAACAATTCGTTTCAATTAAGTTCGTTTTATGAAAATGATTTCCCAAAAGAGCAATAAGAACGTTTTATACGAAGAGCGACAACTTTATTTTGTTGGTCAAATGTAAATTAAAGCCTGGTGTTTGAGCACATCTTTCCGTTTTACCTACAGTTATTAATATGCACATATATTTTGCCAAATGTTTGATCTTAAATCTATTTCAGATGCAACTTTTTGATGAACTGTCAAACTACTTGAATGTCCAAAGCAAAAGGAGAAAAGAAAAAGTTCATTTGTTGAGTGAATTTTTGTTGAAATCTTTCAAAACAAACAAATTTAGTGTGGCGGAATTCCATATTATGCCATGAACAGTTTTTAAATGATTCCAAAAAAAAAAAAAAAAGCATATTAAAAAATTTCCCAATCTGAACCACAGGAGGGAGCACTTGCGTCCCTTTTAAACAGGTGCAGAAAACGTGAAACCCTTTGGCATGACCTGGATTTCTGCATAAATCGGTCACAAAATGGAGCGTAATTTTCATTTTAATCCCAAAAATATTAAAACAAGTTTGCAGGAGAATTTAAGACCCGTTTCCTGCCAGTTACAACTTAACAGAAATTGTGTGATACAACAGGACAACAATAGAGCAACAATTGAATGGCAAAACATCCCAGGAATATTACTGACATGAAAGAAAACTTTTAGAGAAAACTAATACTTAAAAAATACAAAAAAAATTGTGAGTCAGTGTTCGATTGTGGATGTGGTAATAGTTCAATGAAATCTGTGTCTATTCCTGTTTAAATGGCAATTTCTGCAGCAATCCAGCTAATTTCAAGGGCTCCTATTTATATATATATATATTTTTTTCCACAACTGTACAAGATTGCAGCGTTTTTTTTCCCCACTGAAAAGTGTGGGAATCCTCCAGGTTTCCTTGATAACGGGTCAACAGGTGCAAGGTCGTGAAGAAAACAGCCGGCTAATGTGTTAGCAATCTAATAGTAGTCTAATAAAACAGACTCCCACGATTCCCTTCAGCGAGCGCGAGCAACGAACGGCGAGCTCCGGACATTGTTTGGCGTGGGACGGCGGCAGGCGCTTGGTCTTCGATGTTCCCATGTCTGTTGATACGCTCGACGCCACCTGGGCATCAATTGCTTAAAAGAAAAAAAATGTACTGCGGGAAAGTTCAGTATCAATGCTAGCGAGTTCGACAGCTTGTCTGTAAACACAAAACATGCCGTCCGAGTCAGAGGGTGTGACACACGTCTGAATACATTTGCACATGGGTAGTCAAGTATGTGTGCGTGCGTGCCAGTTTTCGTTTTTACAAGGCCTGGATCTCCAGATTAGTCTGGTCTGCTTCAGCTCAATGCAGTCTGCGCTCCAGTGGCGGGGACGACCACTCGCTTTTTCGTCTCTCACGTACAGAATTCGGTGCATCATTCTGTATTGTTCAGTCATTTAGAACGGAGACTTCCGAGCCAACATTTGGAAGTAACGCTATTAAACAGCCCCAGGATTCATGTTCATGTTTGGTGATCCTGCACACCTGTGTGGAATGGCGCCTCGCCAGCCCCGTGTCAACACATTAGAGAGCGTCTGCGCGAGACAAAAGCAGAAATGGTGCGCCTCCTGGCAAAAAAATGATTGTGTAATTATAATGTGAAATGAGAACAAAGCCAAAAATGTTTTGAATAAACTTGCTCCGAGGCAGAGGATTGGGTTATCGTATCCTCGTCTCTTATCTTGAGATAAAATTCTGCTTTAAAAGTGGGACACGTCAATTTGTTGATGTTTAATAATATGAATTATTTGCGGTTCCACCACGCTTATTAAAACACATTGACGGCTTGAGAAGTCAAATTTCCATGTCAACTGGGACTGAAAATGTACACGCTCAAGTTGGCTAAAGGGACACGATCGTGCCGCTCAATGTTTTGATGATTTTAAAAAGATCTTTTTGTTGATATGTAGATAAAAACAGGTTGATAGTGTGGCCTGCCCCGAACTGGACCAAATATTTCAAATAAAAGAGTCAATGGCCCCTCGCAAAGGGTTAGGTTGCAAATATTCACCCCCGCCCCTCTCCCTCCGGCTCACACTTTCCCTCTTCTCTTTGCGTTCCTCCGTTTGTCATAGCTGCTGCCAGCGCAACCTGACAAGCCGAGACGGGCCTGCTATTTGGCACCGCGTGCGGTCCATAAAGAACCAGTCATCGCGGAGCATTGCCTTTGCAACAGGGGGATGTGACGTGAAACGTTACAAAGGTGAGCGCACTAAAATACATGTCCACAGGTTCCATAAAATAGTTCCCCCTCTCATATTTCCTTTTTTTTTTTTGGGGGGGGGGGGCACATTCTGTGAAAAGGCAGAAAGAAGTTTAAATCCTCCAATGTGACCAAGAGGTAGCGCTGTTTCCTCTCAAAGAAGCAAAGGGAGCATAGACAGGTGAAGGATGAGTTTCGGGATGGTGAGTAAGTGAATGAGTTGAAGGTAGGTAGGTAGGTAGGAAGGAAGGAAGGAAGGAAGGAAGGAAAGAAGGAAGGAAGCACGCACCAGCGGGATTAGAATGGCGAGACTGGAATTCCCCCGCTCATCAAAGACTGATGATTAGACCTCGTATGCACAGCGCCCTGGCCTAGCAAACAAACACATTACACTATACGCTACATACGCAGTCCAAGTTTACGGCAAAAAACTGACGCGTAAAACAAAACAGAATCAAACCAATTTTCATCCGCCGTTGAAAGGTCAACACAAATGAGCATAGATCTTACAGGAGTTTTAGGCCTTCAAAATAAAAACGCACGCTGAGCAGCCACAGATATAAACACAACCTACAAAAGTACTCCCGAGCGTGTATTTATCTCTCCGCGAGATCTCTGAATTGAAAACAAAACTATCATTTAAATCGCGGCCATACGGCGGGGGTACGTACAATAAAGCAAGGGAAACACTAAAGAGGATTGCAAGTGGGCCATTTAGGGTGCGTGTGTCCATGTGCTAAGCATCAACGTGTGTATTTATCCCGGTGCGGAGGCTGGCGCTCCGCGTTCCGAGCCGTTGCCTTGATCCCTTTCATCGTGGCTCGACTTTGACGACTTCAAGGCGACGACGCCCTGACAGGGGCGACCAAAGCAAATATCCCCCCCCCCCCCCTCCACCCCCCCCTGCGTTCCATCGGCCACAAAATCTGAGTGTGTTTTGACTAGAAGAGGAAGACCCTTACCGACAAAACCCATGTGGGCCCCCGGTTGCACGTGTGTGATCTCGTCACTGTGCTCGACCAGAAATTCTTTTCTCTTGGCGAAAAGCAACTTTTAACGCGGGCGGGGGGCACTCGACTGCCTTACTTTTTCACGTGTAAAGTACTTTCTTCCAGCTACAAATAATTACAATTGCACAAAAAAAAAAAAAAAAAAAACGCCACCAACTTAGGCCCAAGGTTGTCTTGGGATACGAGTGACCCCGACGATGGGATGACCTTGTTTGATTTTAAAATCTGAATGTCAAGGTTTCCTCACATAATCACTAAACACTTAATTTTAAATCTTTCAGAAAACTTGTAGACAAAGTAAAATAGTACGCACAGTCACAAATTCTTTATCCTCTGTGAAGTGACTAATATTAGTGCCGTACTGATGAGCTGAGGGAAGCGAAGTATGACTCAATTAACCATGAATGCCACTCAGTGTCGCTTATAGTGGCCAAGGTGGACACACCAGAAGGAGCAGCACTCATTTCATGCATTGTGCATGCTTTCATTGGAAAGCTTGCCAATCCGTCCTCACGTGTAGCTTCCACCGAAAGAAGAAAGGGGGGTGGGGGCGCGGTGTGCGACTGGGGGCTATTTGGAGGGTCTGCCTTGCAATCCCGTGACGTCACTCACCCCTGTCTCGCACAGGTTTGAACTTGACTCATGCATACGCAGAGCAGCGTCGCAATCTGAAAGTAGAGTTTGGGGGTTGGTGGTGGTGGTGCTCGGGGTTTTGGAGATACTCGTTAACGAGAAGGAAAATAATCGAGCCGACGCATCCAAAGCTGGCATTGAAGATTTTTAAACATCCTCGGGGTCATGAAGTAAACCACATTGTGCTCTGCTCAAAGTGTCCAAAATCTGTTTAGATGAGCTGCGGGGCCTAATCTCAACATTTACTCGAGCGGCAGCAGTTGTAGACACAACAAGATAAGCTTGCGCGTCTGGGAGAATGTGTGGCGAGGTTCAGCGTAAAGGTGAAGGGTGAACTCGCTCGGGGAAAAAGCGATTGCAGGTCAGGACGTCGGAGGAGATGCAGGAGGCGTGGTGGTGAAGGCAAATCGCGACCTCGTCGCAAGAAGACGAATCAACGAGCAAAGGAAATGCTTTGAGAGAAGACGTTATTTTTAATCAAAGCCCATCGCGTTGTTTATCACCTCATTTGGTTGATTTATGGATCATTTAGATGATGTGTTAGGTGTCGCCTCTCCTGTCAAGCGCTTCGAGGCGTCGGGCCAGACGTGCTCTCGCCTGCTCGTCGGTTTCCGTGTCGAGATCTTGCGGAGGGGCAGGTCGCAGCAGGTTCCCCGGCTGCCTCGCGCCGGAAACTCCTCAGCGGCTCCCACCGAGCGCAAACGGCGCTCAGTGGTGCCAAATCTGTATTTAAACGACCTGGTTTTGGCTCAGTCAAAGTCGCATTAGCGTAGTTTAGACGCGGTTTCTGATTTTGGAAACCAAATATTATATAACTTCATTCCCAAATATATGATTATTTTGTTGTCTGCATCTGCAATATAGCACTCTGTCGTATTGTACTTTCGAAAAACCGAGCAGAATAGAATATAAAGAACGAAGCAGTTTGAGCGTTACGCTTTCGTCCTGCAGTTCAATTCCATGTGCGACAACATTAGCCATGCTAATGGTTAGCATCTCTATGGGCTTTCCCACCGTGTATTAGCCTGAAGCTAGCGGGGATTTCTTTTTTGGCAGCCCTTTTGGTATGTTGTTCGAAATAATCGCGCAAGAGGAGGCCCCCACTTCATGATGTGTCTTTCTCCACCTTCTGCCGCCTCTTCCATCGTCCGGCGCCTTTCCCTCGCCATCCTTCGGCACTCTGCCTCACTGCTACAACAGATGTTTGATTTCCCGTTGTTGCGGGCGGCGGGGGCGGTGTTTGTGTAGCGGGGGCCCGGAATGCGCCGAAGTGGCCGGGTTGGCTTTTTTTTTATCCCCCCCCCCCCCCCCCAGTTGCCCCGCCGGAGATGCACTTTATTGGAAAGAGAGGTGGAAAAACACGGGCGAGGACGTAGGAAGGGAGGCAAAAACAACGCAAGCTTTGATGCCCGACCCCTTTTATCCCCAGCTTAGTCGCATTCCAGCCGCCACACTGACCTGGGATTAACCAAGTCCGCACAATCGGAACATGATTCGTGCCAACTTTGGACACGTATCTGGAGATACACCTTATACAGTATAAATCAGTCCGTGGTTGGACTCATCTCCAAGCATCTTCGGAAGACTTTCTAGCCAGTTGTATGCTTCCAAATATGGAGCAGCGGGTTGAGAAATGTGCTTGGCGCTAGAAAGGGGATTCATCCCAGTCGATGAGAAACGACGGGGTGTAAATGGCCGCCGGCAACCAGACCGAATGTGAAGAATCAGGAACTGCAGACAAACATCTCCCCTCAACGGCATAATGAGGAAAACAGGCGGCCTGATTGGAAGAGACGCAGCGAGCCCAGAGGGAAGACCCAGAGGAGCTCTTTTTGGCGTCCTCCTCGGTAGGCAAAACATCTCCGCTTCTGTCAAACAGATAACCGCCGAGCGAGCGCACTCAGACGGCGAGGGCCAAGTGCCATCCGGACTATCTTCCCTCGCTATCTGTCTGTCTCGAGGGGGGCGCGAAGGCCCAGGTCCGATGCGCCGATAAAGGACCGCAACACGACTTAGCATGCTGCACATCGCCGAGTGTTGCCATGTGGACCTTTCCAAAGCTGGATTTGGGGTACGAAAAGACAGCGCACATGGGGACAATGTTAGTTAAAAAAAAAAAAAAAGCAATTTAATTGGAGGTGGGATTGGGATTTGTCGTTTTATAGCGGTGGATGTAAATCAGACATCTTTACATCAAGGTTGCCACCCCCCCCACCCCCTCCAAGCAGAAAGAATGTAAAACAAAGTCTCCTGCTTGGAGGAAAATGCGCAATTCTTCTACAAGGAGTCAAAATAAACTTGCCTTCCGCTCACCTTTTATTGAAATTGTTTGTTCTGATTCCTGAGCCCTGTTTTGTGAAATTATTTGTCCCGGAGCGCCGCCTTTGGCCCGGACACAGCGGAAGGGACGCTCGCAGGAAAATCGGACAGCGATTCTCGTGACTGTTTGCGTGTAGGCGGGGTTTGCGCGGTTCGCCCGAATGGATCGCAGCCACGGAACAAGGATCGGACCGAGTCTGACCTCTTGACCTGACATTAACAATTAAACCACGCGCTTGGCTCTCCTTTAAAGGATTTTGCAGGTAGATTCTTGCAAACATCAACGGCCCGCAGAGCGTTCCAAAAGTTTAGTAGCACATTAATAATCGGCAGCATCTCGGTCCAGATGTCTGATTTTCTCATTAGCCTGGCCTCAAAATATGAACCCACACAAAAGCGCTTTTAGAAATGGCAGAAATCGGAAACACCACCCAGGGCCAAACGTCAGCCGGCCGCGGCGCCCCTGAAACTTGGAGCCAATGCCTGGAAACGCGCTCGCCGCTTACACGCGCCCTTGTATAACCTGTGACAACAACAACAAATTTCAACCACTATCATAAACATATGCAGGACTTAGTATCTGACAGTGTCAATCAAACTGATGCTTTTTGTCTGTCCAAAGACAAAGTTTAAGGTATTGAACATTATAAGATAAGAGTTCTGTATTTGTCTTGTACAATTCTAATAATCCTGATCTATTCCCCCCCCCCCCTCCTCCTTTTAAGTAGGATGAAAATGAGCTAATTAGTTGTCCAAACATTTGCTGTTGGTTCTCGTTGACTTTTGGTCACTTGCGACTTATCACGGCAGCTTCTGCTTTTTGGCACCGTAGTGGCACTCATAGTTGCTTTTGTCACGTTTTGAACGTAACTAAAAGTTGTGTGTGTGTTTTTGCTTGGTAAAAAATTTTCACTCGAACCCCAAAGAGGAAAATTGGCTGTAGCGAAATCAACGCTCAGCCCTCGACAGTAAAGTCCTGCCATTCAGTTCAACGGGATTCCGCTTCAATGTGCATCTTTAGCGCTGTCACGTTACTCTTACTTGCCAGGTGAGAGAGAGCCACGCCCAAAACAAGGGAAGGAGACATGGGGTGGAGGGAAAAAGGGGATTGAGGTGAAACCTGATGATGTCACAACCTCAGGCTGTCATGGCTGTCATAGCTCAACTTTGCGTGTGCGTGCACACACACGTGCAGTCCTCAAATTGTGCTTGTCTTGGTTTCGTACGTGCAGGTCTGTATGTATGAACGTTCACTTCTGCTTCTTAGGCTGAAAATCTTTTCCAAAGATGCTGACGGATCCCGTCATGCTCCACCAGGTGGCCTCGGTGAGCACACAGGAAGTTCAAAGGCCAGGACTGAGAGGCGATGGCGACGAGTCTTTATGAGGCCCTGAACGCAATTTGACTGCGACTATTACAGGTTTTACACTTGCACAGGATGTAGGATTTTGATGTTTGTGCCACCTATCTTTCTAACATGTTTTTTTTTAACTTTAAAAAAAAAAAAAATCCTCGTGCAGTCTCTTCCCTCACATTTTGTCTGACAGCTTGAAGGTCACTTTTAAACACGGTCATGGTTAGAAACTGTTTAAACATCAAAGCTGTCATTGTTTTCCCCTAATCAGACTATAAAATGTAATCAGGATTTTGCATTTATATATATTCCCCCCCCCCATTAATATACTGTATTGACAATACTTATTGTGCAATCACCCTTTTCATCTTATTTCGCACATACTGCGCAAACTAAAGTTTGAATGTGCACTAATGTATAAATACTGTGTATTTTGAGTCAGTGCTTTAATTTCGCATCTCCTGCTGTCACTTTTGAGTTCATGGCACGGCCGTTGTGAAATTACAGCATTTTAGCATAATTCACTGCAAAATATTGACAGTAACACAGGTGTCAAGGAGATACGACCAGTATCCAGTAATATACTGTAAAACCTCTTGTGCCTCTTTTAAGAGCGAAAGTGTACAAGCCTCTCATGACCACGCCTGAATGGGCGTGGCCCAGAGCGTTGTGCGTTTGAATTATTCATGTGCATTAATTTTCAGCTAATGCTGAGGCGTATGCACGCTACAGGTAATGTTAGAAAGCTGCTGCACGGATGCTTGCAGGGCTCATTTGTGCACAAACACGCACGCGTTTCTGAAATTCTCCACCTGCGGGGAATATTTGACTTGATGTCGAAAATATATCAGCAGACTGCACAGAAAGTGATGTGGACGAGTTGAACAACACTTGGAAATTCAAAATAAAAGTATGCCACACGCTGGGAAATCACTTGCCATTATGTTGCAAATTGGAACAATGGATCGCAAAAAAAAAACAAAACAAAACAAAACAAAAAGGCATCGTTGGAGGGGGGGGGGGGGGGGAAAGCAAAATAAAATAGTTGCCGTGCGTGATGTCGCAGCCTGGATGCAGAACAAGCGTCCCGAAACATGCGACAACAGGCGAATATAGTTACACCTTGTTACAAAGTCGCCCCTCTATTTATAAACTTGTCCGAGGGGGAGCCGGCGGCGTGCGGGGCAAGGCAGCCCCGTTCCCCCGCTTCTCCCCCTGCGGCGAAGTCTGGGAAAATTGGGAAGCTTGCACGAAAAGGGAGCGCAACTCACCGCAGAGTCCGTCGGCCGCACGGCGACGCCGCACAGGACGAAGAGCAGCAGGGCCGCCGCGAGCTGCGGCAGCCTCTTGGTTTCTTTGCTCATCTCGAACACGATCCGCTCGTGGTGGGACTGAGGAAAAGTGCGCCTCTCTACTGGCTTGTCATCTCCGCGCGTCTCTTCCCTCCGCTTTTTTGTTTTGTTTTTGTTTTGTGCGCGTCTCGCTCTGCGTGGAAGCGGAACGTAGCCGTTCTTGTCGGTGCACGAGCTCCAAAGTGATCCTGGCAGTGGTACCGTGCGCCTCTGGTCCCCCTCTCTGATTTCGCTCCAGAACCTGCCCCAGCCGGATCTACTTTCCACTCGCAGTGCGCACTGATATCAAGTCCTCGCACCTTCACTGCGAGAGGACTCCTCCTCTAAGTCTATAAAGTACAATTACACTTTAACGTCGGCTTTCTCGTAAAATCTTACAACAAAACTTTAAATTTCATTGGAGCGCCATCAACTATACGTAGTGTTTTGTCACTTATTTTCGAAGGTGGAAGTAATGAACCCAAGTTTTGACTTTCAGGGCGGAGGGATATAACGGAGTGCCTTTGTGCTGCGTCCTACCCTCGCCTGAGGCCGCACAAAACGGAGACTCGAATAAATCTTAATTTTTTCCAATACGCCAAGGCATGTCGCATTCCGACCACATTATTGCGCATTAAATATTAATTAAAGGAACAAGATCAAATGAACGATATGAGTATCTCCAACAACAGGGACGCCTACTGCCGCACCAAATAAGTTTTTATTCGCATTGTAATCAAAACAGAATGTCTACAGGTTAAAAAAAAAAACAAAAAAGAAAACATAAGAAACCCCAGGACAGATCCATGTGGGATCACACCATTAAAAAATCCCTACCTCCACATGCTTGCATAAAACTATTTCCATTTTGTCATGCACTTTGGTGTACTCTCATTGTTTGACCATTTTTGCACGCTGATAACAACACATGAATGTGTTTGTAATGCGTTTTGCAGTGCTTGTTGAAGACGGCAGTCAGAATGACATGTGTTGGCCAACTTGGCTCCTCCTCTCCCGGCTGGTGGGGGCTGGTGGGGAGGTTGGGGGGGGGGGGGGGTCAGCCCTGCAAAGTCGAAGCAAGCGCAACAGCCCGGAGAGCGGCAGCAGCGACTTCGCCGCCGCGCAACTTTGGTGAGTTGGACCCAAAAAAAAAAAAAAAAAAAAGAAGCTGTAAATCGGTGAATTTGTGCAAGTAGATCTCTCTCTCCCTCGGGAATTTGGCGACAGCAAGTCACAGGCGCGTCGACCGGGTCTGCGTGCGCTGTTTTGTGCATGCGTGTGTTTGTGTGCTAGATGACAGGCTCTTCGGAGCGCGTCGCTGGTGAATGTTCAGGAGTTCCTTCTCAGCTCCGCGGATCGCAATGAAGCTCCTGTAAGTTGCATTTTATACATCGGAAACACACAAAAACTCATCAAAGCTAAATAAATGCTTCTCCCTTTCAGGTTTTGCGTGGTGGCAGTTATCGTGGCTGTGACCGCTACCCACGCAGTAAGTGTGCATTTATTTACTCGCCAACTCCTTGGCACTCCTCGTGGTATTTCATTTTTTTTTTTCCATACACTCGCTCATAAGCTGTTTATTCGATTTCAGCAGGAGCGCGTTTGTTTTGTCGTGACTGATATTTTATACTTTGTTCAGCAATGTGACTTTCCCCCCCCCCTCAAGTGCAAGTCATTTGTGAAGATTTTTAATTCTATTTTAATTGTGTCCGCGCACCCTCCAGTGGGTTATGTGAAATTGGGGGGGGGGGGGGGAATGCAATGGGGTCTAAATAAATGTTAGCGTGACCTTTTTCAGGGGGGGGGGGGGATACAGTCCCAAAGTGGGTGATTGCGCTGGGGAAAAAGTAGTCCACGGTTTAAGTGTGCCCGCTCAGACTTATTTGCAAGTCAAACCCCTCCCCCCTCATTAATATTAAGAAGCTGACCGACACGCCCCCCCCCAAGCCACGGGCTGTCTCTCATCCTGCTCAAACTTTGCAGGTTAATATTTGTCATGAGAAAAACGTCATACATTTACTTGAGATCATCTAAAAAGCTTCAAATCGACTTTGAATTGACTCCACCTGTGGGTGGCTGAGTGCATGCGACCGATGAGTCCCTTGGGTGGTCTTGTACCCATGGTAACCGATTTGAGGTTGTTAAATAGAGGACTTTTTTGGGTGTTTTTTTTGTTTTTTTTTGGGGGGGGGGGACAGTCATGCAATGACATGAAATTACATCCCATGGGCAACCTTTTCCCTGTCGTTTGTTTCTGCCTTCACTCAGTTTGAAAACTTTACGTGCTTGCGGAGACTTTGTGTGGCGGTCATGTGACTGCCCGGCTGGGTTTGATTGGTCAAATGAGTGAAACAGTCAGTTGACAGCGCCCAGTCGGTGGACGTCTCTGAGAAAATATTGATCGGCCAAGCAATAATACAGTAACGAGTGGAGTGTAGCTCAAAAAAGTACATTGCATTTAAACTGCTCTGAACAGTAAATCCGATCCCCAAAATCAGTGATGTAAATGTAACGTGTTGCTACCCTCATTTACTAGCGGGTGACGTCAATAGCTGGAGTCGGGTTGGGCGTGTGAGCGTCTGACTGCGAGTTGTGGCCTAAAGCAGCTCCTTGCGAGTACTTGCTTTGCTGAAAATGCTTCGCAGTACAGTGACGTATCCGACACTTGCTCGTAACTAAGATTTTGCCTGGCAAATAAGCAATAAGTAAACCAAGCTACGGCTTCGAACTTCATTAAAAAAAAAAAAAAAAAAAAGTTCTAAATCGGGTCATTTATAAGTCAAGGTACCACTTGTATAGTATACTTGAGGCTCGTCGATAGCAGCATGGCTACACGGAAGATGGGGAGACGTTGCACAATGTTGGGGAGGAATGGCGTGGGGTGGGGGCGGTGTGTCACGGGAACGTTGAAACGACACTATGCTTATAGTAACATAACATAGTAATTTGAAAAATGGACATAATAAAAGTCAAATCAAAATCAATGCAGGCTTTAAAAAAATACAAGTGTGTCCAGTAAATAAATAATAATAGTGATTAAATACAATACCCAATCAGTCGTGACAATAAAATTGTACTCTCGTGCCTCCCACTGCCCTCCTGTTCCTCCCAAATTTTTTCGCCGCTTGGCAAGACTTGTCTGGCTGTCCCTGCAGGTGCTATAGACCGGAACATTCCAGCAAGTGATGATGGGGATCACTTGAAATGCGCACAACCTGGAACCCCCTGGGATCCGACGCATAGTTTGCGGACCACCTTCTTCCTTTTAGCCCTCAGCTCATCGTGACAGCCCCGCTGCCTCCCCCTGCAGCTGGCTGTCATCCGCAGAGCAAATAATACATTTACAAGGAGATTTGTGGTGTAATTTGCGAGCTGACTCGCTGTGCTTCCTCCTTCCTTTCATTCAACAATCGTGTTGTGCGCTCCGGCTTGAAGGGACAGAAAATAGTCTATCATTTCCAGGTCTGATCAGAATTCTTTTGTCACGGTCTTAATCTGTAAAATTATTCTCAAATATTGATTGGAGCACTCCGTTACTTTAGTAACCTTTGTAGTTATTGACGACAACAAAAGTGCTGTGTTGCTTCGAGGCTTTAAAGCACGAGGACACGTGTCGATTACGCATGGTGCACGCACAAAATAACCGGTTTGTTTGTGAGATGAAAAATGGCTTTACTCTTGGGAAATTCCCTGAAGAAAATACTTTTAAATATATGGAATCTGCAGCTTCTATTTTGAAAATAGCTTGATCTGTTTTTCCACAGGATGTAATTTCTGTTTGAGTTTGTCTTCCACTGGCACTTCCAATTCCATCACTTCAAACTGGCGGCGCTCTCCCAAGTGCTTTGTAGCAAAAACCTGTAGCGTTGCCACAATGCACGAAATCCTGTTTTACACCTGTGGTCGGGAAGCGCAGTCTGTAACATAGCGTGCGGGTATTCGTGATCTTAGCAAAAGATTGCAATCAGTTATTAATTACAGCCACTGACAGAGCACGCAATCTCTTTGCGCAATCACAATTTAGGGTCTTGGTAAATCCGGCCCGATGTGTGAAAGTTGTTTTTGGTATGCGCGATAAGGATGATTGGCCTTGTGAGCGATCCGTCTCAATGGTGCTGGTTTTGTGTAACATTTTATCCAAGGAATCGAAATCAGCCTGCCATAAAATTCCAAAGAAAACAAGTCCCTAATTTCATAACACTTCAGCACAAGCTGCCGTGACCGCTTTCACATACTGGACCCGTTCCCTCCCGCCGGGCACACGCTGTCGGTTTGTCCCTTGATTGGTTGTGGTGAGCTTCATGGGTCAGAGGTCACGTGAGAACAAAGGCAGCGGGGGGTGTTCGTGGCCGCAGCGACCGCTTAACATTCCGTCGCAGGCTCTCCAGATTTGTTTATCTCGATTTTTTTTTTTTTTGGGGGCTGAAAGAGAGATGACACAGAGAGGTGCGGAGTTGAGAGGTCGGGATGCATCGCCGGCCTAAAAGCGGCAACGCTATCTGCGGGCCCTTCGGGTGTTTGTGAAGTTCTTGTAAGAGAGGAACTGAGGTGAGGCAGCGTTTGGAAGGCTGGGTGCAGGCTGCCTGCGCTGTCGGAGCTTGTTGGACGTGCCTGGTCGTCCCCGTTTCAAGGTCCCTTGAGGCGGTTTCCATCGATGGATTACAGCTCGTTTTTTTTTTCCTCTCATTTGTTGACCTTTGCCATTCTTCCCTTCCGTGTATCATCAAACTTTCCCAATTCCCCTCACGCTCAGTCTGCATTGAGATACAAGTCAATTGTGCATTTTTTTTCCCGCTTCGACTTGTAACTGTAAACTTCATAAAATCTACCGTGCCGCCATACACTTATTATTATTATTATCTAAAAATACCAACCTTCAATCCGTTTTATACCACTCCCAGTCGAAACTGAACATGCTAACTTTAGCATCAATCGTTGGAGTTTTCAAACCGTACACAGCTTTTGAACACAAATGGTGGGACAGCAAATGTAGACATGATATACAGATGCTCCGCGGCGTATTTTATTTATCCTTTGTAAAAATATTTAATGATATGTCCAAGATGTTTTGAGATACGCACATTCTTAGCTGGTCCCCGGGTGGAATGTGGCTCGTATCTGTAGTGCACCTTATCGCACGGATTTGCTCATTTAGCTTTAAGGCATAGCGTCTGCTGTCTTTTGCAATCTCGAAAAAATTTTTCCAGCCAAGGGATACATGTGAGCGCAGCTTTTTTTTTTTTTTTTTTTTTTTTTTTCCACCATTACTTTGGAAATAGATTTTTCTTCCCCCCCCCCACCCCCGCCCCCTTCCAATTACCATTTGCATGCCTGTGCAGAGGGAACACATCTTCTTTTGTCTACCCTCTCCACCCACCCACTCGAACTTGTGGGCACATGCGAGCGTTTGTCTGCAGCCGCGCTGATTTTTTTTTTTTTTCAAGCGCCGTTAACGTTCAGCGGTCAGGATGTTTGACGAGCGTGCACATGACATATTTGCTTGTCATTCTTTTAAAGCAAACACATGCACGGCTTAAGTTGTATTAGCCCCAACACGAAAGCGAAAGCCTTCTTAATTCCCCTTCTTCTTGACAGTATTGGTATAGAAGAAGTGCACCGCCTTTTGTGTCCTATTATCAACTCTTTAGAGTTTGGATCAGTTGTGCGCCATCTTTCCACCTCCTCAGGTCATCCAGATGATGTCATCCGCAGCTCCCCACCTTCGCCTCCAGGTCAAAGCTTTGCGTGAGCGATAAAACTTGGGTGCATTTTATATCTTTATTGGATTTTTTTTTTCTTCCTCCCCCTCACTTCTATTTGTTTTTCTGGTCCTTATTTTGCAATATCTTTCACGTGGCAGCAGCCAAAGTAAATGATGCGAACAAAACACAGCCTCAGGTATCACAAGTGGGACAACATATTGCAGAATGAGCGGACGTGAAGGAGATAACCTGTGGATTTTAATATTTCACTTCTCATGAAATACAGCCCTGCACGCCATGACCTGTTCCAAAAGTTTGGTTCTTGCAAAAATGATTTGGTGCTAATTGCGAGACTTTTTTTTTTTTTTTTTATGGCCGTGTCTACGGGGTTGTCCTGGCTGCGAGTCTCAGTCATCGCGTCCGTAAATCAGAAAGAGTTCCCAATTTGTCTTGTAGACCTTTCCGCGGGGCAAAATACCACATTAGTCAGTCAGGTGCGACATGACGCCATTGCCCACGCCCCGGAGTTGAACCTGGTCTTCATCCAGGATTGGAATGCTTTATTTGCCAGGTCTCGCTTTTCAATCCAAACACTCTTGAAGTCTTTTTTTCCCATGGAGCTTCAGATTGATTGATTGATTGATTTGGAGTTATTAGGCTTGTATCGGGAACTGTCGTCTTCTCACTTTTGGTGGTGCGAAGAAGCTAAGGAATGTGAAATACCAATTTTTTTCTGACCACAGTTGCACGACAACTCGGACACATTACAACTAGTAACAAAGGCCTCTGTTTTGTATCCAATCTCCTTAAAACACCAAACGTATTCCAAGAGCTTTTGCTTTCTAATTAGCTTTCCCCAGAATAGACTTGTCCACGAAAATCAGGTAAGATCTTTACAGTACATCTGAACCCAGTGCCCCTGTATTTGTCTTTTAGTTGACATGACCGGAATGATTTTACCACCTTTATTGGTGCCCAGTGTTTTTTTTTTCTTTTTTTTTTTTTTTTGTAGTTTTCTTTCTATTCCCTTCATCTTCATCCTGAGGCTCGTCTTTTTCGGACTGATGCCGCCATTCATTATGGAACCAAGGGCCTCTCTGCTATTCCTCTGGCTCGCTTCCGCCGTGCCCACCGCGGCCCCAAATGCCAATTAATGAAGCAGTCTTGATGGAGCGTCGGACCATTATGCAAAAAACGCTGACGCGCAGCTGCCGTTTGGGTTGCGTTTGGACTTATGTTGACCTTACACACTCATACAAGTATGGAGGAGACTGCTTTTTGTGTTTCTTGAATTAGTCAGTATCATTGCTTCTTGGTCAGCTGGCCCCTCTTGCTCCAAAAATAGCCCACTTGCTCATTCAGAAGAAGAGGGTTTCAATAGATGTGTGTGTGTGTTTTGTCATCACCCAATTTCAGTTCTGGTCAATTATGAACTCTGGCCTGTGTGCAGGCAGATTCCAGACGACCTTGCGCATGTGCTATCGAAGTATAGACCTGGGCTCGAAGTGAGCGAGGAGGACAAGCAGCGCCAGGACATTTGACGTACACTTGATTTGCTCCTGGAGAATTAACGCGAGCCTTTGCGAACATTCCAGTTTTGGCCTTGACCTTCAACTTGTTTGTGCAAGGAAGCAAGTCCAGTGCTTTGTGACGATTCCGCCGTATGTTTGCGATTGAACCAAGATGTATGCAAAGTTTGCCTGAGCCTCTTCCTTATGATAACAAAACTCACTTGCTTATATTGCTTTGGAAAATCTCGACCAAACGTGTATAAGCCATTTCCTCCCGTTCAAGGGAGACAGCGCGGCAAACAGTCGGCAGACATCAGCAAGCATCTGTTTGGACTGTTTTGTACACATTGTAAGCGTATTAAGTGCACATGTCACGACAAATGTACACATTCCCACTGGAAACTACTTTTCAAAGTGACCTCACAAGCTTGCGTCCAAACTTATTTGGGGTTAAAGTCTGTTGAAGGAATGTTACATGATTGGAATTATTCTACAAAGAAATGTATGGATGAGCGGCGCGTCGTCTCCCTCAGGAATTTGCAGGCATTCCCGATCCCAGCGACATTCCAGATGACATACGGGATCTTGGAATCCGTGACAGCCAGAATGGGGGACAGGTCTAGGCTTAGGACTCGTCAGCGTGTGAAGGCTAATAGCTAATGAACCACCGCCAGGGGCGAAGTGAACATTCCATGTCATTGGTATAGCAACCACCCCACCCCACTCCGCTTTGCTGTGCCGCTCGACCACCCCACTCCTTCCCACTCCTTTTAGGGGTCGGACACCTTTCTTTGCTTCCAATACCAACTTTCCATTTTCTAAACCCCTTTCGTCCCTCAGCGGGTGTCACCCGCTTGACGGTTTCCTCAGTTATCGAAAATACCAGAATGTCCATAAATTCTCGTGTGGGAGCCAAGCTCTGGGGGTTAGCGGGGAAAAGCCAAACTGGTCAAAGGTGACGGTGCTCCAGCAGGTACGCCGATTGCCGCCATTAAAAGGAAGAGTTCCACTTTTGTCGTTTTACATTCAGGATTAACTTTTTTTTTTTCCCCTGAGACAAGCTTTTTGGGTCACTGGGGTGGTGTCAAATAATGTCATGAAGCTAAATGGCCTTTGACACTTTCAAGTTTTTATGAACTTTGAAGTGGCTGTTGTAATGGGCCCCGGTGATTGACAGGTCACCTCCAGGTTTATCAGAGCACAGCAAGCCGTGGCTAAGGCTTCCCAAGACATAGAGGGAATACTGATCTGAGCTGCGGCTAATGAAAAAGGCCAGGCTAAAGACTGAAAAGGTGAGAAAGGTGTGACGCTTTGCTTGAGGTGGTCCCAAGCGAAAAAGCGCTAAAAGCGAGGTCGTGGCTTGTCCGCACATACGCGGCTGGCCAAAACTGAGCACCTGAAGGAGGGTTGAAGCAATCTTTTGACCTCCAGAAAGGGTCAAGGACTGACCTTTTGCTGCTGGCCTGAGGGTTTGTTAGTGTGAAATGTGGATTTATCTTCAATTAGTTTTTGGGATCGAGGGAACAGAGAATGACCGCAAGTGATGAAAAAAAACACACACACACACACACAAAAGCGCGTGCAGAACAAAAAGTCAACAGAACAATGATGAAAAGAAAAAGTAGACGTCGCCTCTTGCCACCATAAATATTTTTTACAGCGCCACAGTGTCCTTGAAGTTTTCCCATGAATCTCCTCGGCAGCGCAAGGTCACTGTACGGCCTCATCGCTCAAGTTCCAGGCACTTCACCGCTCCATCCTATGCGAGAGGGCGGCAGCAAACTCGGAGAGTTAATGTTCACCTCCAGCGTGAATGCTTATGTGACTGGAGTGGGCAGTTGAAAATCCAAGCAGAGTTGCACATTTACTGGCCTGCTCTGCTCGTCTCCCGGCGCCCGTGAGCGAGCATTCCATTCCCTCCACTCATCCCGACCTCTTTGCGGTAAAGGGGAAAGGTCAGGCTGCAGAGAGGAGGGAGAAGGGTCATAGTGGCGAGTGTCTCTGTTAGTTGTCTTTTTAAACACACAAGCGGTTTCTCTTTACACAGGCAACAAAGGGAAAATAGGCGGAGGCCCAATTGAGCGAAGGCAGGTATGCTGTGTTTTGATCGTAATCTTGATCCCGAGCAGTGCAAACTGGTGGACAGCGTAGGAACTTCACGTCTAGTTCGTTCACGCAGGTGGATGCGTCGCTGGATTACAGTTGCGATGCTGTTGTTGACGATCCACCGCTTACGCTATACCTCAAAACACTCGTATCACAAATTTTCTCAGTTGAGGGAAATGTCCTGCGGATAAAGAATATATGACCGAATACTGTTATATCACCTGTCTGCTTCAAAGATCCGTATCTGAAAAAGTTACGAGACTGCCAAAAACCGCAAATAATTAGCCCCTTTCAGCAGTGACGTGAAGCTCACGGACAAAAGGCTACGCGGTTGTTTTAAACGCACAGTGTTTCGTTTGACAATAAATAAACATCAGTTGATGGTTGCAATAAACAGTTTGAAGCATCAATATTTATCAATTCTTGGCGTCAAACTGCAGCTTGTTGTGATGTGAGTTGAGTGACTGCCAACAGACAGTTCATTCATTCATCAAGTGGGCTTGATGGATTTTATTTTTTTTACAGGATAAAAGTAATCATTCTGTCACTGTCATAATTTCCCTGGCTTTTTTTTGTACTAAACTTTGTGGTTCTTTCACGACGGCTCAACCTGTAGCGTAACCCACTCGGCCCCCTCTTGTTCTTCTTCTGATCGTCCACTTAAGATCTGGCAGTGGTCACCCTCTGAAAATATTAGCGCGGTTGTCTCAAGGCAGCCTGATCCCAAATAAGAAATCATCGCATCCTTTGGCTCGCTGCGTTCTCGTGTTAGCGAGAGAATCAAGGGGCTGACAACAGGTGGCTTGTTTGGGCACGACTCGTACAGTGTGTGCGAGGAAGCCACGACACATGCCAGCTGTGTAGAGCTCAGCTAAGTCCCTGCTTTTCTTTCGACAAAATACAGTCCGCGCAAATCAAAGCTCCTCCGTCATCTGGTGCTGGCGCTTACCCACCGCAGAGTTCAACTGTCCGTCTAGACAAACGTGTTTTGTCCATCTTGCGAGCTTCCACGCGTGCGGAGTGTAAACACAGCCACGCACCACTTGGCTCTCCTAATTGGCCGCATGGTGGGCCAGTCCCTTAGTGGAAGTTTCCGAGAAGTGGCCGCATCACAGGGGATGTTCACAGGTCGCACAAAGCTGAGGTGGAGACGGTGCGCAGAGGTTTGGACATACTGGAAGTTTACTTGCGGAACGCGTTGGCCCGAGGTGGGACCTCAGGTTTTGTGACCGATTCAATTACTCGTGCGTGCGAGTTGATGTCGTGACTTCTTCGAATGCCAATTTTATAAGCAATCTTTAAAAAGAAAAGTTGTTCAGTCAAAATGAGTCCAGTGAACACCATTTATCGCCCAATCACAGTCGGGTTCTTTCATTCAGAAGAGCAGAGGGCTGGTAGCTTTTCAAGCTAGGCCGCCCGGAGCTGTACTTGTGATGGTAGGAATGTGAGGATAAAAGAAAAGATGGAACGCACGAGGGGGAGATGGGGAAGGGAGATTGTTCCAAGGTTGCTTCAGGTAGGGGAGGGGACACTTCCCCTCCATGTATTGTGGCTTGACATGTCCCTTAGACTCCATACACATTCCTCAAGTGAAAAACACACGCCGGCTTTTTAGCCAAAGCTAGCAAATGCGCGCTCGAGTCCAGCCGCGCCTTTTTAGTGTCAACAAAAGATGTTTGTTTAATTTTACCCGATCCCTTCAGAGGTTAACACTGCTTTTTACGCTCGCTTCTAACCACAATCAAACGCTGCTGGAATTCTTCCGCGGGCCGGATTGTGTTTGTTCAAGATGCGATATTTCTGATTCTTTGGTCCAGTCATTCTTTTCCTTCCAGCAATTTTGTTCTTCCTCCCGCTTGTGTTCACTGACAAGGAAGAAGCAGCAGCCTTTGACTTCTGACCGCAATCTTATTTTGGGTCTTGAGCATCAGCAACGGTGTCAGACAAATCCTAAGACATTTGTGCACCGTGCCAGTCAAGCCGAAACCAATTTAGATGGAGGATGTTTATTCCGACGGGGGATATTTATTCCGATGCCTTCGTGTGGCTGTTTTTCCAAATTAGACGTGTAATTAATATTTGTGCAGGGGTTTACACTTCCCTCAGTGAGGATGAGTCACAGAACCCGACACTCCTCCCGGTGGAGGCCACCGTCGCTCTGTCTCGGCTATTTTAAAACGAAGAGCGGCAACGGAGCGAGTGTGCTTTTATCAGACTGTGTGACTGCACTTGGTACGATCTGTACGCAGTGTACGGTTGACTTCCGTGTACAAGCAGAACAGTACGGCAAGTCCTTTGGGGGAAATTGTTGGAAATCTGAAATTGAGTTGAGGAAGATCAATCTATTAGTTGACGCGACTCCCAGTCTGACCTGCCTCAAAGTGAGCGAACACGCCGAGGCGCCTTTTTAATGACTGTCTGCACCTATGAATCAACTGGCGGCACTCCCACACGTCATCTTTATGGACAAAAATATTGAAAGGCGTGGCCATTCGGCACTGGAAAAAAAGAAGGAAGATGAGGACTGCGTATGGGAGACTTTTTGTTGCTTTCTCAACCAAACAAATACACTCTTACACTTGCTGTGCAGTTGCAACGTTCCTTTTTTTCCATTTTATTTTTTCTTAAATAATAGCTATTCCTAGAAGCTCCTGATGTTGTGACGACAAGGCCGGCAGGCCCTTTTAATCCCTCAGATGCATAACGGCGAGCCCTGACATGAATTTCCATACATTCTCAAGCTGCCAGGCCCCGCGTTGACATGAGCTGGCGTCAGAGCGAGGCCTTACATGTCCGTGCTCCTCATTCAGCGGGCGCCTCCTCTGCGCCGCACCGCAGGTTGACACAAGCCCTACAAAGACCGCTCAAGATGTCTCCCGATCTGCTTTTAGATCACTTCGCCTTTTCTCTTCTCCCGCTTCCGCTTCCATTTGATCTTCTTGTAAGTGTGGTGGTGAGCTTTTTCCTGAGCTACTATTACTGTATTCTCCTTCACTAAAGTCTGAAATCTTTGCCTGTGCTTTCTCTGAGGTCTGTTGAATTTGGAGGACATTTATTCTCACTTTATCGAGACTTTAAACATATTCTAATGCTTGAAAAAAAATGACAAACAAACAAAACCGAATTAAACGTATATTCAAACATCAAAATGGTCACCGTAACCGTATTATTTTGTCTCATGAAAGTTCACCTGGCTAACATGAAACGCCTTAGACGGGATAACTGAAATTAAACCTACAAACTAAACTAGTTCAACACGCAGAGCATCAACACATGCAAAGAGAGCAGCAATACCCATAGGCGCGTTATGTACGTTATTTCTCATCTCTGTGGCGACGACGACAACATCACTTTCCAAAACTTTTGCCCAAGTTAAGTTAGGAAACTAGAAATTGGGGAAGATGGCAATGTTTATGTATGCAGGTTCATGTTGAGGAGATGAACATGATGAGACAAAACAAGCACACGCACACCCAGAAAAACTGCTCAAAAATTCAAATGATAAATGACAGAAATGGAATTTGGCAGCCATCCACTTTTTTACTGGGTGGTCTCAGCGTATCCGCCCCCACTCTCCATACCTTTGCTCCCATGATGCTTTTCACCTGCCCTGTAAAATAAGTTCTTGCTCGTTTAAAAAAAAAAAAAAAAAAGAATATTTTTGCAGCCAGATAACACGGTAACTTATATTGCATCCGGACTCGTTGTGCGGAATCCACAAATCTTCTCATGGCTACTCTGGATTTAACAGGGTGGGGGATTAAAAGCAACCCGACACCCACAAAGTCATCGGTATCGGCCTTTGTTACAGGGACCTCGGCCCTCACAATGCCCGCGCCTCCCTGCCTTTCACAATGCAGCCATTCAAGCTTCCCGTCCGACTCGATGTTAAGCGAAATCGTAGCTGTAACCCTACCTGTGTGGCTAATGCTAAAGGTGTATCCATGCAGCCCCCGAGCCTGAAAACTAACGGTAAAGCTTTGAAAGGCCACCCCGATATTGCCGTGCAACCCGATCCTCGGCCTTCTAACGTAAATGCTAACTTGGAAAGAAAAAAAAAAAAAAAAGGAGAAAGCTGAGACTCTTTTGCATCGGTGACGTGATCTTTTCATCACTTGCCGATCAAACAGTGAACGCGCGGGAGGGGAGCGCTACTAGGTTCACGTCATTACTTCTTTATTTCCGATTTTTTAAGCCTTTCAATTTTGGCCGTGTGGTCAGTCTGCAGCCACCAGCAGCCCCTCTGACCTACAAAGTCACCAGGTTTAAACAGCTCTCTTGGGGCCCCTTAAGCCCCTCACATGGAGTAAAGTGGTGTCTGGGGACCGCTCTGTTTAAAACCTCAAAGGGTCTGTGTGTGTGTGGGGGGAGGGGGGGGGGGGGCTATACTCCAGTAAAATTCTCTTATGTTAGGCGTGCGCGCGAGACCCCGTGTGGACTGAGCGTTTTTCCATTTGCTACTGCCTGACCCCTATGGATTTTTTTTTTTTTTTTTTAAATTTGGCACAAAAAAAAAAAAAATGGCACGGGCGTAAAAGAGAGAATATACCAGTTGTATATCTTTCATTGTTTTCATCACACACAGCCACAATGTGGCTGACTCGAGCGTGCGGCCCAAATGACGCAAAGGCCTCCCATCAACTCAATTTATTGACCTTTTTTGCATCACTATGAATAGCCGTAAATTACCGAGGCGATCCCGATCAACGCCCGCCACCCCTCCCCACTACCCGCTACGCCCCTTTTTCTTTGTTAACACTCGTTTTTTGCGCTCGAGTACCCTGACAGCGCCACGGAAGTGATGGGAACACCAGAAATCGGCTTTTTTGTTAAATCAGTGAATGCCGAAAAAAGCTCTGCAGTGGTCCTCTCCTTTGTCGCGGTTCATCCTTCATGCCCCTCGCTTTAACATGTATTTATAAGCTATTGTTGTATTTTTTGTATTTTTACATTCTGAATTCAGGTGTCTGTAGTGACAACTTCCTATGCTCTTTTCCACTAGCCCATCTATGGCATTTTTCATTATATTTTTAGCATTAAAAAGGCACTTTGATCACCGTTCTTGTGAACTGGTGCTGAGGAATACCTTAACATAGTGTTGTATTATGTTTAAACTTGTTTAAAGCATGTGAGGGATGAAACTATATTTTAAGGAAATTCCAAACGATAGACGCATGTTCACTGTATTTCCCAATGTCGTCTTCATTCATTAGCAACATTGTAATATGTGAGTGGCGTATTCTGATTGCACTTCAGCACCTGCACGTCGCATTTTGACTCAATGGAGCTCATGAAAATATGCTAGCGGTGAAAAGTTCAGCGGTGTCGCTCAACGTGCGCAAGTACGAACACTGCGAGGCATTCTTGCATGTGTATGATTGCATTGCATGGCAACGACGCAGAACTGTAACCGAGGACGTCGTGGGGCGGGCAATATCGTGGTTTCGCTTCAGAAAGTGAGTTCTGACACCGTTGAGTTCGTCATGCAAAAGGCACACGGAGGTCAAACTAAAACCTGAAGTTTACGAGGTCTTTGCGGATGAATCCGTCGGGTAAAACTGTGAGGAGAACACGAAAGGCGTGAGGCAATATCTGACATTCCTTCTTTAATAAAATTGTTGCAAGGTAATATTTTGTTGGTTGATGTATTTTTAAAAAAAAAAAATAAATAAATAAAAGTGCACCTGTGTGGAGAAATGCGAACATCGAGACAGGATATGACCTGCTGTCTTGATGCCTGCTTTTAGCCTGCAGCAGCTTCAACTTGTCGAACGCTCACGCAAGTCTTAAGATGTTGGAATCTTCAATATTCCGTTTATGTTTTAATGCTAGCTTATCATTCCATGTTGAAATGTTTGAAAGGGCTTTGAAGGCTGATAACGGATGGATTGATGGTTTTGCCTTCAGGAAGCTGTTTTCTTATGACTGAAGACTCGTTTCATTTCCAGAAGCTGCCGAAGAAAACATGCGTGTTCTGAGTTTTGCCAACAGGATTTTGGCAGTATTCACTGTGGTGAGGGGCGTCGTCCACGTGCACATCATCTTTTCGGACAACCGTCACAAACTGTTTTGTAATTTTCTACCCACATCACTTACAGCGGTGTCTTTTTCTTTGTACCTATCACGCTGATCTTCGAGGAAGACATAATACTTAAAGGTCAACATATGTACCCCCCCCCCAAAAACAAACAAACAAAAAAAAAAACAAACTCAGAGGAGTCCCCTAAATATCCCCCATCACATGCCTCTGTCTCTCACATAGAAACGGGCGCCCGAGAGGCGCCACGCGTTGGCATGTTTAGCGCGATATACGGCGTCTTCTGGCACCGCGTGCTCGTAATGGAGGCCGCGGGACATCCGCGGTAGCGCGCAGTTTGCGAAATACCGAGAGGCCACGCCGCTACATCCATCGTGTGTAATGGACGGCGTGACAGGATGCAGACAAATAATACTCTGGGAGCTCGCCGCTTTTGCTGGAAGTTCACGTTAGTCTGGCACTCTTAAATGAAGCCTTTCATCAGGATTAGTCAAGCATGGAGACGCATGTTGCATTGTGCCCGGATTCCTGGGCTAACCCCCACATTCCTCCGTACATGCAATTTATTTTTTTTTTTCTTTTTGGCTCTCATCGCGTGCCATCCTTTTTCATCCACCTATATGAGACGCTATTGTCCAATCTTGCCGCAACACGCAAAGCCTCCCAACCTTTGCAGGATAAAAAGAAGACGCAGATTCCCCACCTGCCCTCCAGCCTGATTACCACCCGCCTCCCCCCGCGCCCCGTTTTTATTCCCGCAAACATTTCTGAACATGTGGCGCCAACGTCTACGCCATTCAGAAGCGTGTTTTTTTTTTTTTAATCATCCAAAATGCCAAGTGAGTCTCGCCTCCAGGTAGTGCAGATGGTTCCCCACGGAGGCCGCTGGGGTGCCTCCTGCTTTGTTGTAGCATGCTAAAATATTCCCAGTTCTTCCCTCTGTGTCACTTAATTGAATCTACACTTTGTTGGTGGATGGAAGTCAGCGCAAATGACATCTCGAGCAATTTTCTGTCGAGAAATCCCACTAAAAAAAAATTGTTCATTTTTTTGAAGGTCATCCGAGCCAATCAAATCTCTTCTGCCGTGAACGTAAAACACGAGCACATGCACTGAAAGGCATGCGCAAGTATTCGAGAAACCAAAAGCTCAAGGTCCTTCACCTTCGTCACCCTGGTTTTTGTTTTAACTATTCTTCCAGAATTTGGCTGGTCTGTTCCGGTGGCTGAGCGCACGATCAGGTCGCCTCATTGCCCTTTCTTCACAATGTATACCCCTTAAATAATGATTAAACGTCTTTCTAATGCTTTTGTTTGCATTCTGTGCAAGCAGCCGCGTAGATGGTTAAACCCGAGCTCGTAATCATTGGAGGTGTTTGCGATTAATACAAAAGGCGGCAGCCGACCTTCGGAGCACTCTCATGGTTTCTCCCGAGGTGCTGACGCCATTAGTTGGCGGCGGAGGGGGGCAACTTTGACCATTTATGGTTATTTGACTGTATGCAGCACAGCTTTGAAGAGCGCGAGCTGGAGAGGATTCATGCAGAAGACATGAATTGACTTTCATTTCGTGTCATTTTTCAAATTGTGCAGGGTCATCTGTCACTTTTTGTGAGTGGTACAAACAAATGTTTACAAATAGTATATAAAGACATATTGTACACCCCCCCCCCCCCCGCTGTCTGACATGAAATCAGACGATGCATTTATTTTTTAATGTTCCCATGCTTCTACATGTATCTCATCAAGAGACATCAAATGACCCGAGGTGGCTTTCGAGTCAGCGAGTGGCGTTTGCACTCTGTGGCCTCCTGCGGCCAAAGCGGGAAGAGCAGAAGGTCGGCTCCTCCGATGACAAGCCGAGTGAACATCTGTACCGTGTATGTGGCCGCGGTGCCAAAAAAAATGTCTATTTACTTTCCACCGGCGGGTGTGGAATTCGGCAGTGTTGCGCGCATGTGGAGCCATCGCGCACACGTGCACAGTTGGAACCCCGCAGCAAACGTCTTCTTGTTCCTTTTTTTTTTTTTTTTTAAATAATATAGATGACAGTTGACGCAGGGGAGGACAGGAAAAGAGGTGAGGCTGCAAAAGTCCCGTTGCTAAAAATAGAGCTTGGCTTCGTAACAGTCGAGGTCAATGGGACAGGCGCTGCAATGTGGATGCAATCTAAGCCTTGAACTTTGATTCTGGAAGTACACCACGCGGGGGAACCTTTGAATCACAATCAGTTTTGTTCCCTTCTTTGCGCCATCGTTCTTTTATTTTTTTTTTTTCCCAGCGTATATGTTCAAATACCTGCATGGCTGTGAACACTCCTGACTCCAGGGGAGAATTCAAAACGCGGGGGAAATCTTATCTCCCGTCGCCCTTGTCTTCTTTCAGTGCCGTCTCTCTGCCGTTTCACCCTCTTTTTCATCCCGCATCTGACGCCTCCGATGCATTTCACCTCCATTGTCTGCCTTTGCACTTCAGATGCATCTCCCCCTTCATGGATGGATCAGGGGTGGGGGTGGGGGCGGGGGGTTGATCACAAAACATGGCTTCACATGACGGTGTCCTAAAATGCAAACAAACCACGTCGGATTTAGCGCCAGTCCTCTTTTAGGATGGAAAGGAGGCAAGCCATTTTAGGAAGATGTTTGACGTGGGTTTTAAATGACCAGTTTTGTATCTCGGCGGCTTTGCGTACACTCATTTAAGTAACGTCAACGTCACGCTACACTAATGGACCCTCCTGTACGTTGGCCCCATCCTCGTTTGAAATATTGCGCTTCAGTGCGCCGTCCATCTAATTCAATATCAGCTACTCCTACGTGACTCGATATCATTTCTCAGATGTAGACTATGAGGGAATGTTAGCGCCGGTTGTTTAGTCAGGGGCTGTCCTAACATTTCTACTTGGATTTAAAGTTTGTTTTACCAACACTTGGAAGTGAGGTGGGGGGGGGGGTGATTTATCGTCTTAATAATCCGCCATTGGTTTGGCGGGAGGGACTGACGCTCGAGCAGAGGGGGCATGTTTACTTGCGGGCCCATAAATCTGCAGATAGTAGCAACATTTACACATTTCATTTGGCTGTACGCCCTTTTTATTACTTCCAAACGGGCCATGTAATTCGGCCAAACACAGGTGCGCTCAAATCCAAACCGGAAGCGCAGAGAAGCCAGTCAGGTGTTCTTGTCGTCCGTTTAGGACTGTGGCCCTGCAGGCGTGACGTTGCAAGTGTACGATTGCGCTGATAAAATCTAATTTTAGCAGTGGCACTTGACTTAAGCCGTCTCTTAATAGCACCACTATCACGTCACAATGATAAAAATGAGTAATCCTACATATAAAAATGCAACATAACTGCACGCACCTGTGCCATATTCATCATCCAATGCATTTCCAATCGACGTCAAAATCGAGCTAAAAACCGTCAACGCGACCAGAAATGCGGATTATTAGGCGTGGTAATGTGTGGAGATTTCTACAGAAGTTCCATGCTGGTCAAGGTTGACTTTGAGCAGCCAATCAGAGGACAGGAAAACGCTGACCTGTGAAGTTGTCTAAAATCTGATTGTTTAAAAAAAAAAAAAAAAAAAAAAAAGTCTCATTGCTAAAATCTACACATGGATCAGCATAACTCATTCTGAAGGTCCCCGAGCAGATTACATTGACATGGCAACACATCAAGGCTCAAATCTGATTGGACAAAAAAATAATAATAATACACACACATACTTGAAGGAGTGCAGTCGAGAGATCCTGCAAATGTTAATAATATTAATGGTTTGTCAGAAACAGAAACTAACCTGTGTTAGAAGGTTAGCGTAGAACATTTGGAGCTGGACTTTCCGACTCCCGCTGGGTGGCCTCGCTTCCGGGAACTCCGACGCAATGCGACCCCGCGGATCGGATAAACAGTAAACGCGGAACGTTGCGGCACGGCCAAACACAGCTGGTGCGTCTCCCGTGGGCGGGTGTCAGACTCGGGAGGAAGAAGACGAGGAAGTTCAAGGGGAGGAAGAGGAAGGGATGGGTGATAAGAGGGCTGGTGTGGAGGAGAGTGCAGACGTTTAACAAACGGGAGGAAAGGAAGATTTATTATTATTGTCTTTAAATGTGTAATCCAAGCGTTATCGTCAACTCAGTTGTTCCGTAAAAGTTATTTTTTTGTGATTAATCAGTTCCATAAAGTCCCACGAAAAAGTGAAGCCGATGAAATCCAGTGCAATATTTCCCATAGGAAATAATATGAATCCAATGAATCTGTTCTATACACCCCCCCAAAAAAATGACAAATTACATTATAGAAATAATAAATTGACTTTTGTCCTATGGTGGTTTATTTAGCAGTCATACTCATTTTACTTTCTACTCGAGTGTGAAATAAGCCCCCAGAAAGTGTGGAGAACTGCATCCTTTTATTCTGAAGGCCTGACCTTTGACAGGATGTGATACACATGCTTTGTGTGTTGCCAAGCAGACCGGAAGGGTTATTGCTTTTGAGTCGTAAATAAACTATAAATTAGGGCATGCGACATCAAATCGATCTGCCTTTGTAATGCAAAGTGGAGACAAATTTATCGGAGAAATCGGAAGAAAACGCCTTCCTCCGAGCTTCTTTCCTCACTTCCCGTTCAGAAATTCCAGCATCTTTGTTTATCTCCCCTCACCCCCAAAAAAGAAACACTCCTGTGCCCTCATGCCCACCGTGTGTTTTTTGGGGTAACGCGAAACGCGCTCATAACATCTGGCGAGCCCTTGAGCAATAAGCAGGCAAGTTGAGGCATCGGCTGTCACCCGCAAGCTTCCACTTAAGATGCACGAAGAAGAAGACACGCGTTCATTTTTGGGTTTACGCGACATTCCGAGTTGCCTCTGAAATAGATCCCTTTTTTTTGGGGGGGGGGTGAACAAAAGGTGTATTTACAGGAATAAATAATATTTTTGCATGCTTTCTAGAGTGGTCACGGGTCACGTCGTTTGTCAAGCTCAAACTTGATAATGGCAAATAGTGAACAACTTCTTTTGAAAACGACCTTTAAGACCACTAGCTAAATGCTAATGCTAAGACTCGATGAGAAACACGATCAACTGGATAAATGGATAAATTAATGAAAACTAGCAACGACGTCTGGGTGTCGTAACACCTTAGCGACATATTTGAACATAAACGGTGGAGCAACACCTGTAGACTGATATGATTTTTCAACATCTTTATCCTCTGCGAAGTCTGACCAATATTACTGCAAAGGAGTTGTGACATCTCCGCTCTCCTCCATCTCTGTAATTTGTCAAATAGCCAGTTTTGCTTTTGGTGCCGGTTCATCTTAATGTTAAGCTCTTAGGTTGGTTCAGACCAATCAGTGCAAAAGTCCTGACCGTCTTTCAGTGGGATCGTTCCACTTTACATTCTGTTTAATTCTGGGTGTGGACAGAAGTGTCTGAATGAGGATGAGTGTCTTGTTCACATCCCTGACCCCCATCCCAGGCCAAAGAACAATATGAAAATGATCCACCGGTCCCGTTGAGGTGGTCCAGGAGCTGTTGACGTCTCTGGGCACGAAATGGAAAGCGCGGCTCCTGAAATCAGTTTTCCTGCGTCCACTTCTGAGCGCGAACGTCTCGGTTCCCATGCTCACTTTCTTGGCCTCCTTCTGTCATCGTGATTAGACGACTCGAGGAGATCAGAGGGAGCGAGGCTCGGACCTGCGCCGCTGACCCGCCTCGCCCCCGCCCCTCACACCCGGCTTTGTGCCAAACCTTTCCTAGTTGCATCTTATCCGCTTGCCCTCCGTTGTCACATGCCAGTAATTTGAACTAAAACAACTTTTGAAATGATGACTAATTATTGTTGAGAAATTCCTATGCTCCATTTTTACGGTTCAAACTGCTTCACACTTGTTTTTGTTGTTGTTGTTTTTTAACGAGTCTATACTGGCTTAAGATCACCTCTGGGGGGGGGGTCCAGAGGGATGTGTGACCCCCCCCCCCTTATTACAGGCCCTAAAAAGACACCCCGCCACTTCCTCACATTTCATTTTTCTCATAAATCCCTCTAAGATGTCCCTCGGGTGCCTTCCATCTCGCCTTTTATCCCCACGTCATGCCGAAGGGCCCCTTTGACCCGATATTGACCCAAAAACAACACGTCAGCCGCCCTGCATGAGGCGCAACATATGAATAGACCCAACATACAGTGAAGAAAGTAAGTATTTGAACACCCTGCTGTATTGCAGGTTCTCCCACTTAGAAATCATGGATGGGTCTGAAATTTTTATGGTAGGTTCATGTCCACTTATATATGAGCTTTTTGTCACTCATGTCGGCTTATCGACGTCTTCTTTATGTCGCCGATTGAGCCAGAAAGCGCTGCGGGGACGTTCGCCAGCTATTTGAGGTTAATCTGCAGTCCACTCGGAGTTTCTAAAATGCAAAATATTCATAAGATGCTGCGCCAAATGGAGGCAAAAAAAAAAAAAAAAAAAAAAAAGGGGCAGCGACTGAATGTTAAATCTCGGAACTCAACTTGTTTCTTGACTCCGCAGGGGGACAATTCTGATGAGCCATGTTCCGGTTTGGACTGCAGCGGTGGGTGCAGGTGCAACCCGGAAAAGGGAGCCAGGGTGAGTCTTCTGCTTGCCGCCATCTTGGCCCTTGTCTGATTTTTTTTTTTTTTTTTGTGTGACTTTTTAGGAGCTTTTATTCCTCTGCTCTTTTTTGCCGTCCGTACCCGACGACAACACTAAACTGTCTTGAGGCCGAAGCCGACACTTAGTTAGCTCCTTGCTGTAGCCGAGTTTTGTCAAATGACTTTTTATTTGAGCGCCATCGGTACGTATGACGGTCTTTGACGGCTGGCGAGAAGGCGCGGGGCAGCACGCTGACCCTCGACCCGAGCGGGGAAAATAATTACATGTAAATTGATTGTATCAATAGATTTTAAATTATGAGGAAGCTTTTTTTTTTTCTTTTGATTTTTAAAGTGCACTTAGTAGGAGCAGTCAGCAATTTTCACTAATGCCTGGGGGGGGGACGATTCCCCCAGGTGATGTCCAAACACACCAGAGAGACGCAATCCAGATGTCATGTTGTTGTTGGGGGAGGGCGGTTTCTTTTCATTATTATTAACAGCCGAGGGGCTTCTCGTTCTGAAGAGGGTCTTTAGATCTTTGTTTATATTATGTGTGCCATGTTGGATTCATTCGATCTGAAAACATCCTCTCCCACTGGGTTCAACAGCGAAGGCCCCTTGCAGGTCACCGTTGCAGTAATAAAACGCGCGTGAGCAAAATAACTTTTTGCCAAGTCATAACAGCGAGCCCTTTGTATTCATTGACATAAGAGTAAAAGACGAAAGGGACTCATGAGGATCGGGGGGGGGGGGGGGCACAAAAAGAAACAGGTGTGCCGTGTCTTTTTCCAAAAAAAGGACATAGTCACGATAAACGAGTGGCAAAACCTCCGGGATGTAAATCGGCATCACTTCATCCCTCACTCATTCCCCCCTTTTAACACTTTTCTGTCGGAAGTCGTGAGTTTCATTTGACATTTTTGGGGGGCAAAACTGAGCCCGATGGCTCCAATTGCATCCAAGTAATGAAGGTCGGGAGCAGTCCCGGACAAGCATGAATGACGACTTTGATCTTCTTTTTTTTTTTTAATCTTTCAGTTTCACTCCCTCATCTCTCATTCTGTTTTGTGTGCGCGCTATACGCTTGGCTACTCCTCTGCGTGCGTGTGTCGAGATGTACAGGACATTCTTTATCAGCAGCAGGCTTTCATCCAAACATTTTTTTGCTTACATGCATTGGGGCCCCTTCATGGCATGTTATCGGCCCTTTTTTTTTTTTTTCATTGAAACACACCCGGTTGTGTAAAATACTGGAAATGATGAGCACACACGCAGAGGCGGGTCAAGGGTTGTGGGCAGAACAAAGACGTGCCGAAGCCGACAGGTCAGGGAGAAAGACGGGCTGAAGTATGTGTGAGTGTGTGAAGTGATTCACAACACACGTAAAGAGCTCAGCCGCAAAATGCAACGACCAGCGCTCTCTCTCTCTCCCTGTGTAACAGGTGCTTCAGATGCACTGTACCGCCCTCGCGTGGCTTCCTCTCGAATTGCATTGTTTAAAAAAAAGATTTCAACCAATGAGAAGAGATGCAACGAATGGCAGGAGAAGAGGGAAAAAAAAAAGAGGGATGCATTCAGAGTCAACTCGCCTCTGACTCTTTCGATATACACGCAAAAGAAGGTTGTCACACATCCGGGAATGTGCAACACTGCTTATTAGTTGTAATTTTCCACCCTCTTGTACCTTGACGCAATCATGGTAACGACGCCACGGTTATTTATGATACATTTGGAGGCCTATATGTGCACCCTCCGCCCCCCCCCCCCCCCCCAAAAAAAAAGCAGAGCGTGCTTGTTAAACATGTAGGTGCACCTTGCCTGGTGCATATTTGTGGCTGTGCAATTATTTTTGTGTGTGGTATGTCTACATCGTTGTGCGCACCTGGGAAAATGTGAATGTAGTAAATTACCCCATCCAACAGCCAATCAACAAGCAGCCCGACCGGGGGATGAGGAAGCGTAAAACGATGAAATAAAAAAAACAAAGGTCCGACCTGCAACAGCAAGTCCAGTTGACCTCATAAGCAAATGATTATTTTGCAATTTTTGAGTTTGAGGCGTTATGAAAGCAACAAATATTAGTGTCTGTTTCTTTTCTTTATCTGTTTTGGGTTCAGCTGCGGACTACTACAAAAATGAAAAAGTTAGAGCCGAAGTAGACATTTTTATTTTGGTAACTTCGGTGTTAATGTTGTCACAAAACAATGGCGTCAAAATGTTGCGAAACGGCTGTCAGCGAATGACTTAAAAAGAGGTAGGACAAGTGTGAAAGTTGATCGGCGGCGCTTCACAGACTGCGATCCGGAAAATGCGCGCATCAGCAGAGTATGAACAAACGGCGAGGGCTAAAAAAATACAGCTGGATGGAAGTTCTCGTCTCGGAGGCATCCGCGCGCTCGATTCTCAAACGCATTTTTGCCTCCATTTCTGGGCGCTACGTTCAACGCCATCACTACACCCCCCCCCCACCCCCTGGTGTGACGCCCCATGAGGAAAAATCCAAAGTTTCCCCACTTAACTTGGATATTTGACTTCTATTGCCGTCAGTGGCGGTGAATGTGTCGCTAAGGGTCAAGCGGCCGCCACCATAGTCCACCAAATCCCGTTGGTTTGCCAATTCTTCCCCAGCACCGTGACCAGCGCCACCAAATTCTGCTCCCATCACCATCCTACAGTGAGCATGCAGTGTGACAGTTAAATCTTCACACCGCCACCAGAACAATACGACTGGTTAAACCCCCCCCCCCCCCCCCGACAGCCCGAGGGTGGACGTCAAGGACAATGCGCGCACTTTCACACACACGCACGATTCTGTTCTGAAACCCTCTGTCGGAGCGCTCTCCAGCTCCAGGAAGTGAGGCGGGCCCTCGATGGGCGCGCTAAGTCCAGAGAGCTTAGTGCCACCGAATAGGCCCCATTGTGCCCTTTGTGCTGGGGGGGATTTGGGCCTACAAACTGACCACTCTGCTGGAAGGTGATGTTGGTGGAAAGTCCGCTAAGGGCCGACCGGAACGCTAACTCTCTGGCACGAAAACGCAGACTGCTTCCAAACGCCACGGCTCGCTCGTCTGTGGGCAGAGCTGTCGGCATTCTAAGGCAATTTTTTGCCAACCATTATTCAGACAGCCATGGACTGGTTTGGCTTTTTGCTGTCTCGCCGCATTGCCCATTTTGAAATCACGCATGTCTAATTTGTACATCAGAATCCGCGCGGTTGTTTGACTAAATAACTTTCACACACAGACGAACGTTACAGTCGACGCTAGTTCTAATCCCTACACAGGTGGTCGAGGGTCGACAGCCACCGGCGGAACAAAATCCAGGTTATTAAATCTCTCTACCTCAGCGAGACCTTCCAAAGCAGACATGTTGGTCAAAGAAATTGAAAATTAGGAGCGCCGCGTGAGAGAAAGTGGGGACCTCCTTTGCAGGTTTTCTTGCGTGTGAAACCAGGTGTGGACGCGAGATGCGATGCAGACAGCGCTGACGGGCTGACTTTACCTGGCGCGAACCCTCTCATCACGTCGACGTGGTTGCCCCGAGGCTTAACGCCGCACCCTCGCCGGTCGGGTCAAAAGCGGGATTACAGTCCACTGATTATGAGTTCTCACGAGGGGACATTTGGTGAAAGACTTTGCTCTGGACTCAGGGATCGTAACATTAAAAGTTCCTGAGATCCAGTGCAAACTATGAATGGATGGTTCTGCAGTCACATTTAAGCAATCAGCGCAATAGAGGCTTAGCAATACAGTGTATCGTATGTATGTAACGATGCCCAATATGTGATGATATTGAACACCTGAGTACAGTATACACAGGCCAAATATAGGCCTCAGGTTCAATCTTCAGATCTCCCTTCGCCATCTTCCGTGTGCGTGTGTGCGCGTGGATGTGATGTTCATTTCATTTTACTGCCACTAGGTGGTGGAAAAAAGCATTTGCGGCCTGGTTAAAAAAAAACAAAAAAAAAATGGCACCATCGTTGAAACATACAAGATTTTTGGTTCTGGAGTCCTGTAATATTTGTTGCATTATGTATCCATCCATCCGTTTTCTTTGCCGCTTATCCTCACGAGGGTTGCGGGGAGCGCTGGAGCCCTATCCGAGCTGTCAACGGGCAGGAGGCAGGGCACACCCTGAACTGGTCGCCAGCCAATCGCAGGGCACATGGAGACAAACAGCCGCACTGACAATCGCAATTTAGAGTGTCCAATTAATGTTGCATATTTTTGGGATGTGGGAGTGCCCACTTGGAGAAAACGCACGCAGGCGCGGGGAGAACATGCAAACTCCACACGGGGGGCCGGGATCGAACCCGGGTACTCAGAACTGTAAGGCCAGCGCTTTACCAGCTGATCCACTCTTCCGCCCTCCATTGCATCCGATTCATTCATTCAAATATGTATATTTCGCACATTATATTTGTGAATTTTTTTCCATTTATTTAATTGAATCGTAGATTCATTGTGAACCACCGTTTATGGCGCTCGTCTCCTTTCGGGTCAATGACCGATGACGTCGCCCATCTGTCCATTTTCCAACGACGCGGCACGATCGTAATTATCGAGTTTGTCTTTCTTCCTTTCAGGGTCGTCCGGGGCCTCTCGGTGAGGTCGGGCAGAGCGGGGCAGAGGGGCCCCGCGGCAGCCCCGGGCCCGTGGGGCCCAAAGGAGAAAAGGGCCACATTGGCTTGAAAGGACCATCCGGACCCAAAGGAGACAAAGTGGGTGTTAGCGACTGTAACGTGCTCGCTATTTTGTTTCCCGCATGTAGACGTAAGCCGACGGAACGGAACGGAAATGGGGGTATATTTGTTTTGTGATCGATTGGATTTGATTTGATTCAACAGGGACCGATGGGAGTACCTGGATTTCAAGGAAACGATGGTGTCCCTGTGAGTGAACGCTTTCTTGCAATAATATGGATATTGATGAATTCGCCCTAGGTAAATATAAAATGTACACTACAGGATCGAACTGGGGTTGATGAGCATAAGTGTTGTTCAAGCACTCTGGATCAGATCAATAAAATGTCATTTGAACAGGAAAAAAAAGGTGGTTTGAAGAAAATTCTAAAATAAGACTAATTCATCTGTAATAATGTGCAAAAAGATGAAGTAAAAGTACATGAATCACAATTTCATTCATTTTGTTGCAGTCTTCTTCTCAACTAAGCCCGATGAAGGTGCTTAGTTCACTTCTGCCACCGGGTGGCGCGCCACAAACGGTTGCCATCTTTTCACTCGCAATTGTCCAAGTGTAATCGATTTTTCTCCTTGTGGGTCTTAGGGTCACACCGGTCAGCAGGGTGGCAGAGGACCACCGGGACTGGACGGCTGCAACGGGACCAGAGGGGAGCCCGGATATCCCGGCTATGGCACCGGCGGGCCGGGGCAACCAGGATTTGCAGTAAAGGGCCATCTGCTTGTTTTGCTCCGTAGACTTTTGACACCCTCTGTAAAGGCTGATGACCGTTTTTTTTTTTTTTGTTTTGTTTTTTTTTGGGACTCTCCCAGGGACCCATCGGGCCGAAGGGTCAAAAAGGAGAACCACGATACGTCACTGATGGCGGTGTCACCGTAAGTCCTCACAAACTTAACCAGCTCATCTAAATAATGTCTAAAGAGCCATAAATATCGCATGTGTATTTCTGTTCATCTTAAATCCAGTTGGCGATGATCGCTAATGATCAGCGTCATCAGTCAGCGATTGCAGTATTGACATTTGTCCAGCAGATAGCGCCAAAGTCACATGGTTCAAATTCAATGCTTTAATGCTAAATGTTTTTTGTTTTGTAGCTGAGGCGAAAAATATATTTGTATCTTAGACAAAGCCACCTGTGAAGAATATCTCGCATTTAAGTCAACTTTATTATCATTGTCTTCTGAGCTCCGAAGTTTTATTTACAAAGTCAGGAGTATCAGGTACCAATATTCTGTTTACAGACGTACTGAGTCAAATGTCGAAAAGAAATTGTTTTTGTCTGTTTCAGAGTTTTCCTGGTCTTCCAGGAGAAGACGGTCGCCCTGTAAGATTTTATTTACATTTACATATCGCTCCCATGTCCTGTTCTCATCTTCGTCCACAGTTCAGGAGTGTAAATGTCAACCCCAGCTGCCTTGCCGTCATTTTAAAAATGTGATGTCTCTGCAGGGCACCAGAGGTCCCGATGGTCCAGTTGGGTTTGCTGGTCCACCCGGGCCGGAGGGATATCCCGTATGTCGGTTTTCTCGTACTCCATCGCATGAAATGAATAGGATACCGAGTAACTTGTTTTGTTTGTCTTCAGGGCCCCCCGGGTCCTCCGGGTCCACCAGGGCCGATGGTAAGCAAATAAACAAATATAAAGAGGGAGGGAGCCACCCCTGACTCAATCTCGTCAATTTATTATTATTATTATTATTATGATTTTCTTTTAGGGGAGTCGTAGTGACGGATATCAAGGCGAGAAGGGAGACAAGGTATAGTGTGTGTTGCTCATTGACAATCTACCCATCCATCCATCCATCCATCCATCCATCCATCATCCATCCATCCATCCATCCATCCATCCATCCATCCATCCATCCATCCATCCATCCATCCATCCATCCATCATCCATCCATCCATCCTTTTGATTGGACAAAACTGTATTTTGGACTCCAGGGCGACTTGGGTCTCCCGGGACCGAGTGGGACTCCAGGTGACGGGTCTCTACGGAGCGAACAAACCCTCACCATCTACAAAGGAGATAAGGTAACACAGAAAGGGAAGGGGCAGAGAACAGTCTCCTGTGGATCGCCTATTTTTGGGGGGAGGCTACTTATGATCTGTTATTTGTCTTTTTTTTTTCTTTTTTCAATGTAGATAAAAGTAGTGGTTCTATTGACGCAATTACCCCTCAGACACTTTGGACCAAAATTTGCTTTGTGTCTTTGTCTAAAAGGGTGAACCTGGACCGAAGGGGCTCCGTGGATTCCCTGGAAACCGTGGGCCTCCTGTAAGCCATCATCTTACAAGAGTCCCCGTTAAAAATGATGACTTTGGAAATGCTTATAATTTTTCCTTTAACTTCAGAGCCCTTTTGGGTTCGCGGGGGAATTTGGAGAGAAAGGAATACCCGGATACCCCGGGGCGAGAGTAAGAGCATCAAATATTGAAATGAAATATTGATAGGGAGAGAAGATGACTGAATGATTACATTATCGGTTGTTTCAGGGTAGTCCGGGTTTTAACGGACCTCCTGGCCTGCCTGGACAACAGGTAGGCTATGAAACAAACAAACAAACAAAAAAATGTCCGACACCTTTTTAGCACTTCAATTTCCACCGTTCATCCTTTTGGTGGAGTAAAGTCAAACATTTGTTCTTGGGGTGCAGGGCTTCAGAGGGACCCCAGGATTCCCCGGGCAACCGGGATACATCGGACCCAAGGTACGGGGACTCCCACGCGCTTTCGGTTTTCATTTGCTTGGACCTGCTAATCATTCCGGTCTTGCATTCACGTAACGTCTGCGCCGTTTGAATGAAAGTTGTTCTGAACGCTGTCAATTAGGGAGACCAGGGAGAACCGGGACTCCCAGGACCCCCCTCTTTTGTCAGCGGTCCAAGCACTTCCGTTCAAGGTAAAAGTCCGACACCCGCAGCCCAAATGTGTCCAAACTAAATGAGTCCAGTGCTGTCAGAAGTCTTTCCTTTGGTTCGCAGGACCACCAGGAGAAACTGGCTTTAACGGGCTTCCAGGTGCACCCGGTGACCAAGGGCCTCCCGGGTTTCCAGGCCCACCTGGCCCTCCAGGATTTGGGCGGTTTGATTCCGGTAACACGCACAGCAACTCACACAAGTATTTACACGGCGCGCCTCTTATGAACCTGTTCTCTCTTTTCGGACTTCTGGCCCGCAGATCGTCCCCCCAGCTCGGGTTTCCCAGGTACCCCGGGCCCGAAGGGGGAGAAAGGTAGCCCCGGCGTACCCGGCTACGGCACAGAAGGACTCCCAGGCTCTCTTGGACCTCCCGGGATTCCAGGGCCTCCTGGACCTCCTGGACCTCAGGGCCCCTCCAGTATGTTGACCGCAGAGCCGTTTAACGGGATTTCTCCTCCGTCATAGGTGGTGATGATCACATTTGGCATGTTTTTATCTTTATGGTTGTCATTAACCTCATTGGTAGGGATACTGCATCGTCATCATCAGGCAGTCACAGATTTGTGCTATGCCTAAAATTATTGAATTAAAGCCAGTTTTAAGTACAGCTGCAAGACAGAAATCCTGGCTGACTGACTTTACTGTCCTCCAAGGCCCACCCGTTGAGCCCTGCGTCATCTATCCCGAGGGGGAAAAGCCCACTGGTCAGTGTAATCACCCACGTATCCACCAGGCGGCAGCCATATTGCGATGGTCACCATGGCAATATTTTTTTGCTTGCCCGGGCGAATAAATGAATAAATGAATGAATAAGAAGCAGCCCAGCAAACTCAACTTTCAGCAGGCGGTAGCTTAACTCTTTTACGCTGCGCAAGGTGCAAGTGGTAAGTTTGGCTTACTGGTCTCTTGACTCCAAGCTGCTTTTCTCAACTTTGGCCACAGGGTGTCACCGCTGAACATAATTCATTGATTTTACTTGCAATAGGAGGGACACAAGCAGGAGCTTTGTTGTTTTTTTTTTTTTTTTTGTCAATCACACTTTGCACTCATTATGTTCATGCAAATTAGGCAATCATTGCACTATACATCAAATAAATGCACCAAATGTACATATTACAATCAGAGGCAGAAAGTTCAGCTTTTTAGGCATAGCGATGTAAAATCAGTGAATTTGGTTCATGCTTTATGTCGAGCTGTGTTATATTTCAATGAGACTGAAACAATCTACTGCTTAAAATAACTTCGCAGTTCAAGCCTTGTCAAAGCTGTCGTGACCAATGAGAACAAACTAACCCGGATTTCACACTGAGCCCCCGAGCTGCACTGCGCATCATTTGCACTGGGAAAACTCACGATTTCAAGACCCGCTGCAAGAATTCATATTGCTCATTCCCCACTTTCGGCTCACGCGCCAGTGCAGGCGAGCCCGTGAGCCAAACAGTGTGAAATCTGAAATCCACGTGATTTGTAGAGCTGTGATTGCTTTGACTGAAAACGTGCTCTTGTTCACTCGTGTTCAATGTGCGTGTGTCATTGCAGTTTCACCCGGTGTCAGCATTCCGGGGGTCCCGGGGCTGCCAGGTACCCGGGGACCGCCGGGAGAGCGAGGACGTAAAGGCTACAGAGGTACGAACCCCCTAAGCAATTCAAACTTGAACGTTTGCCCTCGCAACCCATCGCGTCTCCACAAGGGGATCCCGGTGACTGCGATTGTATCGGCGGCGGATCTTCGGGTCTGCCCGGGACTCCCGGTTCTCCGGGCGTCAACGGCGGCCCCGGCTTCACCGGGCCAAAGGGTGAGCCCGGTGACCCGGGCTCACCTGGCTTTGGCGGCCTTCAGGGATCCCCTGTGAGTACCGTGTGGATCCTTGAGCATTTATTGCATATCCTACTTGGAATAATGGTTAGTTGTTCCACTAGCATCCAGAAATACAGTCGTGAAAGGTAGTAATTGAAAAAAAAATCATACTAGTAGCATTTAGCATATTGGATACATGCTAAAACAACTTTCTGTATTTTGCAAACCCTTGCTGGTGTTTTTGTCCCATCCCAACCAAATTGTGGTGGCCCCTCAGGGCCGCGCTGGCGAACGTGGTTTCTTTGGCCGGAAGGGAGAAAAGGGGGTGTCGTACTACACCACTTTTGGTTTCGGAGTGAAGGGAGAGCTCGGCGCTACTGGGCCCAGAGGACCCAACGGAGAAACGGGAACACCGGGCAGGGACGGATCGCCCGGCTTCCCTGGACCCCCCGGTCCTCCAGTGAGCTCTTTAATGATGAAAAAAAAAAAGAAATAATATCATTAAATCATCAGTAGAGGTGGTTTGACAAACATAAGAAAATGGAAATGTCTTCTTTAGGGGGATGCTGGCTTTGGCACGCGCGGAGAGAAAGGTTTCCCGGGCTTCCCGGGAATCAAGGGGCGTCCCGGAGGGCCCGGCGAGCCCGGCGCCGGCTTTGCCGGTACGCCTGGTTTCCGAGGTGAGCCCGGAGAACCTGGTTTTTCCGGACTGCCGGGGCCACCAGGTTACCCCGGACCAAGAGGTAAGCGGTCGCGGACGTCATCGACGAGCGAGCGCGTGTTCTGTTATCATCCTTACAGGCTGAAATGCGGATCAAACATCTGTCGTCACCCGCAGCATTGTCGTCCTCCTCGCACCATAGTTACCATAGCAACAAAGCCCTGAACACTTTAGGAAGGTTTTGTGGATTCAGCCGAAAACCTCGGACGGATTTTTCTCTCCCGAAAGCAGCTTCCTACCCTTCCCGCCTCGGCCGCTGCGGCATACTGTTAACGACGCGATTAATGGTCTCCATTAATGAGCTTCTACACTTGCTTTGTAATTTCTCTCGTTGACAAAACGCTTGATTGGTGCATCGTGATGAGATTTGAACTCTGTACTGCCACTGTGATTCTTTAGCTTCAGAGGACACGGATAACTTTTGTATTTGGAATCCAACTCATTTTTCTGAAAACAGAGGTGTCCAGCTCTTTATTTATTTTTTTCTTCAATAATAATAATAATTTCCACTGCCTTGATGCAATTTGGAATGAACTTGAAATGAGAAGTCGTGGAAAATTGCGGCATTTTATTGGTAGATTTAGCCAAATAACTGTTATGTCTTTTTGAACATTTTATATTTTCTACCGAAAATGAGGAATTAAAAAAAATTAAGCCTTTTGGGACACACTTTATTTGGTTCAGTGCACAAAAAAAAAAAAAAAAAGTTGGACACCTGTGCTTGGAGAAAAAAAAAAAAAAAAAAAAGAATCCCAAATTGATGATAATCTTACAGCAGAAGCGTTTCCATATTCCCGCAAGTTATGAAGTTCGCACCTCCTCCTCTGAGGCCAAACGACACAAAGTCCGCTTATCTGCAACAAACGACTGGGCGCTCTTCATCGCGCCACGCTAATGCTAAACAACCCGATTTTGTGCTTATAATTATGAAAGGTTATTGTCGCAGGCTGGAGCAAAGAGACAATTGTCGAATTGCTCTCGCGATAAGCGCAATAACCTGTTTGGAAGCATTTGTACGTAGCGCATAAGCAAGTGTTTTAATGTGCTTTTGCCTTGAAATGAGCTTTTACATCATCCAATGGAACTGATTGCTGATTTTGCTGTTTGATGAACAAGATTTGGCGCATGCAAATGAATCCTGATTGGCTTTGTGTGTGCTGCAATTTTCTACTTCTCTCTTTTTCTCCGTTTCCATCCATCCATCCATCGCTCTGTCCCCCACCCCCACCCCCGCCCATCCCCCTGCCGTCGTCGTGCACGTCCATCTGTCCAGGCGAAAACAGCTGTGGAGAGGTTTTTGACAGCGAAGAGGGAACGGGTGGGTAACGAACTTTTTCCATCTGCCAGCCAGTGTAATAGGCCCGGCGGCGAATCTCAGAGCTGCCAATTTGAACGGTTCCCACAATCGGCAAGTCGATCAAAGTGGGACGATGATGTTTTCAAAAGTAAAGCGGGGGCCAATGGAGCCGGCAGACAATAAACAGAAATTCTGCGAATGGACACGAATGCCGATGTCATTCGAATAACGCGAAAGTGCTTGTCGTGATGTTCGCGGGTCTGTTTGCATGCCCACTGCCTAATTGTGTACGACTGCTCCCAGGTGACGTACGTCGGTGCAACGTCGTCGGTGAGGTGGGACAGCCCGGTTCTCCCGGCTTACCCGGACGACCAGGTAACAAGAAGAACTTCTCGAGGTTTTTTAATTTCTACTGTCCCGCAACGGTCCGTTTTCGCTAATCCAGCGAGAAATGAGAAGAACCGTAAAACCGATCCACAAAGTCTGACCCATTCATCACGGGAGCTGTTTTGTGTTGGTAAGGTCCCAGAGGTCAGGCGGGCTCGCGAGGAGGCCTCGGACGTCCAGGATTTGATGGCAGGAAAGGGGAGAGAGGAGAGCCCGGCTTTGGAGGGCAGCCCGGACCGCAAGGTAGGGGGCCGGTCGCCCAAACGTTGTTCTCGTTCCACTCACAGAAAGTATTCAGAAGACTTTGACCTGCATTTTTCTCCCGTCTCTTAAGTTGCGACGCACTTTTCCGGCGCATGTATTTCCGTTCCAGCGTTCTATAAGCCACCCCCCCCTCCCACCTCCTCCCACAGGTTTCCCGGGACCCAGAGGGGACGCCGGAGTACCCGGTAACCCGGGGCAAAGTTTGGACGGGGGCAGGGGAAAGGACGGTGTCCCCGGACGACCTGGAGCCAAGGGCCAGCCTGGAGAAGTCCTGGGGGCCACAGCGGGGCCTCCAGGACGAGATGGTTTTCCCGGAGCTCCTGGAGACAAAGGCCTGCCCGGGACACCAGGAGGAGCCGGATCACCTGGTGCTTTTCACGTCGACGACGTTTTTGGTCACTTGAATACTTTGCACACTAACACGACGAACACCTACGTATGATCAGGTCTCAGCGGGCGCTCGGGGGTTCCAGGCCTGAAGGGCGAGTGTGGCGTCGACGGTTTTCCCGGGATCCCCGGTCCTCCTGGACCCCCGGGGGATCCAACCGTGGAGGTCCCCGGCCCGCCAGGAATCGATGGCAGCAGTGGTCCCAGAGGCTCGCTAGGTGAGCTGGGGAGGACGTGGGGGGACCCAAAAACCTTGTCGTGGGAGGGGAGCAAATAAGATGTTTACTTTGGATTCATCAACTTTCTTCATTTTTGAACCAGACCACGTGGCACATTCTCTGTTTAGTTTCAACTCACCCAAAAGATTCTCTCCCTCTCTTTCATTTGATATTCCCACATCTTCTGCCTTTCCTCCTTCGTTCTTTCCCTCTCTCCCCCGCCCCCCCGCCCTTCACCCTGTACCGCCATCACCATCATCACCTCCATCCATCCTTTCATCCCTCCACCCGTTTTCCTCTTGGTGTGGGCTCATTCCGCGTAGGCTGTCAAGGTGAGACGTCCTTCCGCGGCACCGCCCGCTCCCATCATTTGCCGCTGCCGTCGTCGCCCCCGCGCATTCGTGTTCCGGCTCAAAATGTCCATAAATCCCGGATAAAGGTCAATTGGATCCTTCGTAGGGGGGGAAAAAACATTTTTTTTTTTTGCGCTGGCAACAAATGACTTTGTGGACATTCTAGCTGTGGGACATTTGGAAATGCTGAGTGCTTTCCAGCTGTTTTCTTATATATTTTTTTCAATTTTTTTTTTTTTTTTTTTGCAATTAGCACTAACATTTGTAGTTGATTGACACAATCAAGAGCAATCCGTTCATTTCTTTGCAACGAGGCTTGTGTGACCCCCCCAAACTCAACAAGGCTTCTTTCTTTAAAAAAAAAAAAAAAAAAAAAAAAAAAAAAAAAAAGGACTCGCCGTTTTCATCACGTCCCACTCACCCGGTGGGCCTCTTGAAAAATCTTTTTTTTTTTTTTTTTTTTAAGAATCAAATCTTAGACTTTAGTTACTCGTTGGTGGCTTGAAAATGCTCACTTATTCTGGAATTGCACTTTCTGTTCATTTACTTGCAGTAAATTTAAAATGCTCCACATAAATATATATATATATATAATATATATATATATATATAATATATATATATTTTTTTTTTTACATCAGGCCAGTAATTCAAATCTAACTTGATCGGAGTGCAATTGCAGGCAATTTTTGTGCTTGTGTGTCTTTGACCATGCATAAGCGCATGAATCACATTTTGTCAAAGGTGAGAGTATGTGTGGAAACATTCCAGACATTTCCTGCAAATTCCTAGTTTTATGTTAGTTATGAAGCGTAGCTTTTGATTGCGTTTTTATCAACAATGCGTTGCCTCAAGAAGCACGGTCCGCCATATTCCAGGTGCTCCCGGTCGGAAAGGAGACAGAGGAGATCCAGGTTTCCCGGGACCTGCTGGGATGAAGGGCACCCCGGGACTACCCGGTACCCCTGGGTCACCGGGGCCAAGGGGAGCCTCCGGCCCTCCAGGACCGGGAACGAGGGAGGGATTCCCGGGAATACCAGGAGGGAAGGGTACGCTCCAGCCGTCTGGATCTGAGGCCGTCACGCTCACTTGAAGATGTCATTTTATTTCATTTGATGTCATTTTGTGTTTTTTTGACGCAGGCGAGCGAGGTTTCCCCGGGATGAGGGGCTTCCCCGGACAACCGGGACGTCCTGGAAGTCCAGGATTTCCTGGGGAAAAAGGAATGCCCGGGGTTCCCGGAAGAGATGGACTTTCTGGGGGGCCCGGCTACACCGGACAGAAAGGTAGCGTGTCCAGAGCCCCACGGACAACAACCATGCCTGTCATTTTTTCTTTGGGGGCGGGGGTGTCCAGTCATTGTGGTTTAAGTCTTTTGGATGAAAATGCTTATTAGTTTTGGTCTCATTTGAGTCACGTCTTCATTTGTTGTAGAAATTTGACAAAATACCGCCATCTTGAGAAAATACTCCATGTACTCTTTTCCTTTTCAGGTGAGCCAGGGTTGCCCGGTCCCGCCGGCCCGCCCGGCCCTCGCATTTATACTGTGAACCCAGGCAGAGGAGATCCCGGAATCCCCGGAAGCACTGGCGTTTCTGGCTTCATCGGGCAAAGAGGTCCGCATTGATTGTCCTCCTTTCCGAGCGGCACAAGACCTCCAAACTTTGTTTTCCACAGGTGACAAAGGACTTCCAGGCTCGCCGGGCCGTCAGGGTCTGCCCGGGCTTCCGGGTTTTGCTGAACAGAGCAAAGGGCTGCCGGGACAACCCGGTTTCCCCGGCCAGCCGGGATTCCCCGGCGGCCCCGGTCCTAAAGGTGAAGCTGGAATTCTGGGATTTCCTGGCATGATTGGATCAAGGGTGAGCACAAGGATGCGTTAGCTTAGCGGCTCAAATGCAGTTTTCCACTCTTTGTTGTCAGAGAACTTTTTTTGTGAGTAGTTTACCGAATATAAATGTTTTTTGTTTTTTTTTTAAAGGGAGACGACGGCCTACCTGGTATCCCTGGCAATCCTGGACAGCCTGGTCGTCCCGGTACCAAGGGTGAGTTCTATTTCACATCACAAAAAAACAAAACAAAACATTGAATGTATCCTTTTATAATCGTCAGTATTTCCATTTCTTCCTCAGGTCAGCCTGGGGAGTCTTTTGGCTTTCCTGGCGCGCCAGGATTTAAAGGCCAGCCCGGAGATTCAGGATTTCCAGGTAAAAAAAATAGAGAGGAAACGGGGCCACCAACAACCCTTCAGTCATCTCTCATTAAGCCAAGTGTCATCCTCAAGGTGGGCGTGGCAATAACGGCGCCCCCGGCGACGACGGCTTCCCGGGAAGTCCTGGTTTCTCTGGAGTCAAGGGAGGACCTGGAGAAGCTGGATTTCCTGGAATCACGGGTGAGCGATGCAATCATAGCTACCGCGTTTGAGTTCTTCTCCAGTCGACCGTTTGACTCCCGTATTTCTGTGCTCGCCTTGGCAAGGTTCACCTGGTTACCCCGGACCAAAAGGTCAGTCTGGTTTCCCCGGAAGAAGAGGGCCAGACGGAACCCCTGGTTCACCCGGAGGCCCGGGTGGTCCCGGACCGAAAGGTCAGATGACAACTTGCATGCTTTTCTCTTTTTTTTCCTGAGTGAGACATAAATGGGAGGCAGACAAAACTCTTGTTGATTTTCCAGGTCTTCCTGGATCTTCTGGTTTGGATGGGCTTAACGGCCTCCGTGGACCTAAAGGCCTTCCTGGAACGCCTGGTAAGGAACTTCTTTTTTAAATCTCAGGAGAAGATTTCTTATCGTTATGTCGTTTTGTTTTCTACTTGTACGACTAAGGTTGTTTCTTTGTTGTTGTCGCAGGGGCAAGTGTCAGAACACGCCAGGGTGCCCCTGGCATTCCGGGTTTGAAGGGCGAGAGAGGCGTCTCCTACCCGGGAGCGCCAGGATCCCCCGGACAGAAGGGGGAGAGAGGAGAGTCGGGTGAGTCGAGCTGCACGGATGGACTCGCAGATGAGCTCAATATCGGGTGTCCTATAACGGGGCTGCGGGCTTGTGTGTGTCAGGTGGTCCCGGACTCCCGGGATTTCCCGGGCGACCCGGACTCCCCGGTCGGTCAGTCGGCTCTGATGTCCCGGGGCCATTGGGCGATCCCGGCCTCCCTGGACTGGATGGAGAGTTCGGTAAACCCAAGTTCTTGATTCCATTCCCTTCTTACTAGTCTTCCTCCTCCCGTCTCACCTTCATCTCTCCTCTTCAGGTTTGACCGGTCCTCCAGGCCTTCCTGGGCCGCCTGGCCCAGGCACGGATCAGGGAGAGAGAGGGGATCCTGGGTTCCCGGGTTTCCCTGGGACCCCTGGCAGGAAAGGAGAACCTGGGATCCCCGGAGGCCCCGGAATCCCTGGCAGTCCTGGCTTCAAAGGTAAACCTGGGGTTCCTTGGGACATTCTCCATTGGTCCTGTGGTTTTGACACAATTCAATCTACTTTCTAGGACTACAAGGGGACACTGGATTCAGTGGCGGCCCAGGTCTTAAGGGTTTTACCGGTGACCCTGGCTATTACGGAAGCAAAGGAGCCAAGGGCTTCCGAGGTAAGGGGCTGTCTAAACTTCCCGGATGTGGATCACGCAATGACATGACTTCAGCCGTGTTCCATCCCGCCCACCTGCCCAGGCGCTCCAGGTCCAAAGGGTCGCCCCGGTATCACACTCCCCGGGACATTTCAGCAGTTTGAGCGACCCTTCGGAGATGTCGGTCCTCCAGGTGACCCCGGACCCAGCGGCTTCTCTGGACCGCCCGGTCAGGCCGGGATGCCTGGACGTCCAGGTGACTTATTGATAGATTGCGTATCATCGTCATCATCTTAAATATGATGTGTCCACCTTTCACAAACTCCAAATATTCCCTTTTCACCTCAGGTTCAAAAGGACGTCCTGGTTCTGTTGGTAAACTGGGCCGCACCGGTTCTGTTGGTCTGCCCGGAGCAGTTGGCGACCCGGGTCCTCCGGGATTTCCTGGACCCACTGGAGAACAAGGTCTATTGTCGTGTCTCCCCCTCCCCGTTCACCACAATCCATGAAATAACCTTTTTTTTGCGTGCTCCTCATCAGGCCTTCCCGGCGCCGTCGGTCGGCCCGGCGGTCCCGGCTCGGTGGGACGCAGCATCAGCATCGGCTACACTCTGGTGAAGCACAGCCAGAACGCGCAAGTCCCGATGTGTCCTCAGGGCATGGCCAAACTGTGGGACGGTTACAGCTTGCTTTATGTGGAGGGTCAAGAGAAGGCTCACAACCAGGACCTCGGTACGAAAACCCGGCGGACGAGGAGACGTTTGCCGCCGAACAAAACGGATCTTATCTTTTTGTACCTGCAGGTCAGCCCGGGTCCTGCCTGCCCAGGTTCAGCACCATCCCCTTCCTCTACTGCTCCCCCAACGAGGTCTGCTACTACGCCAGCCGCAACGACAAATCTTACTGGCTCTCCACCACCGCGCCCATCCCCATGATGCCCGTGGCCCAGACGCAGATTCGGCCTTACATCAGCAGGTTGTGAGGTTTTTTTTTTTTTTTTTTTTTTTTTTTTTGGGCGGAAGTGGGGGAAAATTGAGCGCTGACCCCTACCCGCCTTTTACGTCACGTCAGGTGTTCGGTGTGCGAGGCGCCGTCTCAGGCGGTGGCGGTCCACAGTCAGGACCTGAACATTCCCACCTGCCCCCCAGGCTGGAGGAGTCTGTGGATAGGCTACTCCTTCCTCATGGTAAGCATATAGCACAAATTATGAACATTTGCCAAAGCACACCATCTTGACTTTTTTTTTTTTTTTTTCCCCCCCTCCCCTCAATACAGCACACAGCGGCCGGAGCCGAAGGCGGCGGCCAATCCCTGGTGTCCCCCGGCTCGTGCCTGGAAGATTTCCGGGCGACGCCGTTCATCGAGTGCAACGGCGCCAAAGGGACGTGCCACTACTTCGCCAACAAGTACAGCTTCTGGCTGACCACGGTGGATCCCAGCCGCGAGTTCGTCTTCTCGCCGGTGCAGGAGACCCTGAAGGGAGGCCAGGAGCGCTCCAGAGTCAGCCGGTGCCAAGTGTGCAGCAAAGTCTTGTAGAGGTGGGGGAGGGGGGAGAGCGAAAAAGAAAGCAAGAACATGTGACTGAAAAAGTCTCCTCTTCTTCAAAATAGATTTTGTCATCCACTTTCGGGATGTGGGGGGTGAAAAGATGAGTTTATCACTGACAAAGGTGCTACATTTTGCGTGTTATATAATGTCTTTGCTCCTGTCGGAGGAGGGAGGGGGGGGGTCGACGACTATTCTCAGGGCGACCTCAGAGCGTGCCGACTTTTCCCAAAAGTGCCGCGCCTCGTTAACGGTGCGCATGCGAAATAAAAACCACTTGACCCAGGAACACACTTTGTGGTGAAATGTATACACGATACTTTGCTCCCCCCCCCCCCCTTCACTTATATTTCCACTAATTGGATTTTCGGCAAAAAAAACGCCTTAGTATCAGATGTGAAATCGACTGCAGTGTCAGTATTATTGGGTCATTCATTTTCTGCCAGGCTACCCCCCCCCCTCCCCCACATTAACGACGACAAAACGATTAACGACGACAAACGTGACGACGCTTCGGTTTCTAACCTTTTGGATTCTTTTCAATCGGCGCGCGCGTGTTTTTTTTTTTTTTTTTTTTTTTTTTCTCTCGTTGAGCTCCTCAACCGGTGCTACTCGGAGCTGCACTCATCAGAGCGGCGCTTTCCCCACAAATTCCCCTCACACGGCGACCCGACACCCGTTCTGGATGGATGACTTGAACAAGGCCACATTACATATTTTTTTGCACTGACAATGTTTTGGAATAAATATGGCAAACCAAAGCACTTGCCGGGCTGTTTACCCCACCCCCACCCCCACCCCCACCCCCTTTCCACTATTTGTGGTCCACTAAAAGTAATCCAGCACAACAAACGCTTGTCTTATAGAATGTTAATTATTGCTGTACATAGTTTTTACTTTATTTCCCTTTATCTCCCCCGCATTAATACTTCCAGTGCTCTGTTTTGATATTCTTCTCATTTCTGTAACAGTTTTTGAATAGAACGAGGTTCTCAAAGATGTACTGCTCAGTTCCAAATGATATAAATAAGGGGAAAAAGAAGATTTTGGACTTGGAACCTACCTGAAATGTATTTTATCATGATACTATCCATTATTTTTATTTACTGGGAAAGAAGCGATGGACAGACGGCGTGTACATCAACATTTGGGTGGGGGGGGGGGCCTTTGAGTGTTCTATATGGAAAATATATATTCACTCTGATGATCAATTGAATATGTTATGGAGCCAGTTTTACCAGTGACGAGAAAATAAATGTGGTTTTCCTCAAAGAGGACCAGAACCAAAGAAAATCACGTGTACTTTTCTGTGGCCACACCACTCCATTTTGTACAGAAACAGGACCAGATTTCACAAATAAATTTGTGGAAATATTTACTGCATATATATATCCAGAGTCAAGCTTTAAAAAAATGGTCTTGTAAAATGTATCTATCCATCCAAAAGACTAAGGCCTGAGATGGTGTATGACCGTAAAAAAAAAAAAAAAAAAAAATATTAAGACGTTTCCCAAGACTGACCTTTATTTGGCCACAAGGCGGCGCAAAACCAACGCCAGAAATAGATCGTCAGGAACGAGCAGAACTACTTCCGGGTCGCATGGTGGAGACTTGTCATATTCCAGGTCATGGCGCCTGCTTTTTGTCTTAGTTTATTTGTGACTTGCTGTCATGGTGGAATAAAAAAAAAAACTTAGTATACATGGTTGTTTTTTTTTTTCGTAAAAAAACACCTTACTATACATTTTTTTTAACCAAAAAACGTCTTAGTATACTATGTCGTTCCCCCCCCCCCCAAAAAAAAACGCCTTACTATATATGGTCGTTTTTTTTGCAAAAAAACGCCTTACTATACATGGTAATTTTTTGCCTAAGAAACGCCTTAGTATACATGGTCGTTTATTTTCACACAAAAAAAAAACGTCTTAGTTTTCCAGGCCGCGGCGACAAGGCACTCTAGAGCAAACCCCCTACCCACAATGTGGTTCACCTTAACCTTCATAATTAATTATTATATATTCATCGCATCGTTATCCATTACAATGTGTGTGTGTTTATCATACTTTTATCATACTTTTTGCCCTGACCAGAAGTCAGAGCCTGTGTTGACCATGACGTAACCAATAATGGATGCAGAGTGCGAGAATTTGCCACATCCAACATGGCGGCACGGAACGGCACTGTTAATCTCACTACAAGGTGGCGCAGTACTGGGCTTTGTGGCACACCTTGTGTAGCAAACGATGGCGATTGTGTGACATGTTCAATTGACCCCTCCGTGGATATTGCGCAATCCGCGTCACTGACCAATCAGAGGCCAGAGATCTGCATAAACCAAAGCCCGTTTTTGCTCCCGCCATTTTCTCAGACAACTTTGCATGGTCCAGGATTGGTTTTGTTCGCGTTTTATCGCGTATTTCGGTTATTTAACCAAAAATATGGCTAAGAGGTGTAGTCACGGACTTTGTAATAGTGACGACAGGTATCCTGAAAGGCGAGTTGGTGGAGTTCCATTCGTACCCTTTCCAAAACCGAAGACCCAGTACGAAAAATGCCTTCGATGGATCAAACTTTGTGGAAGACCGCATCATCAACTAAATCCATCTAATATCAACCGGAACACGAAGGTATGCCCTATATTTGATTTTCAATACATGTCTCGTATAAATGAATTCGAAGTTCTTCGCTAGCATAACACTGCTGCGTCTGAACGATTGACACACTTATTCTTTGTCGACTGCACAAACGTATCGATTTGTTGCTGGCTCGCGGCCGAAAGTTAACCAGACTGTGTTTGCACGAAGATATGCCCTAAATTTGATTTTGAATCCACGTCTCGTATAAATGAATGAGACGTTCTCCGCTAGCATAACACCGCTACGTGTGAACGATTGACACACTTATTCTTTGTCGAGTGATATTTAGCGATGATCGGACTGCACAAACGTATCGATTTGTTGCTGGCTCGCGGGCGTAGCTTAACCAGACTGTGTTTGCACGAAATATGAAATTTGATTGTTAATCCACTCCTCGTATAATAATGAGACGTTCTTGCTAGCAATCACCGCTACGTCTGAACGATACAACACTTATCTTGTCGACTGCACAAACGTATCGATTTGTTCTGGCTCGCGGCCGATTAACCAAACTTGTTTTGCACGCTATGTCCTAAATGAAATCACGTCTCGTATAAATGAATGAGACGTTCTCTGCTAGCATAACACCGCTACGTTGAACGATTGACACACTATTACTTTGTCGAGCGATATTTAGCGATGATCGGACTGCACAAACGTATCGATTTGTCGCTGGCTGCGGCCGAAAGTTACCCAGACTGTGTTTGCACGAAGATATGTCCTAAATTGATTTTTACTCCACGTCTCGTATAATGAATGAGACTTCTCCGCTATATAACACCGCTACGTGTGAACGATTGACACCTATTCTTTGTCGAGCGTATTTAGCGATGATCGACTGCACAACGTATCGATTTGTCGCTGCTCGCTAAAGTTAACCAGACTGTTTTGAAAGTATGTCCTAAGATTTTAATCCACGTCTCGTATAATGAATGAGACGTTCTCCGCTAGCTAACATTGCTACGTGTGAACGATTGACACACTTAGTTGTCGAGCGATATTTAGCGATGATCGGACTGCACAAACGTTATCGATTTGTCGCTGGCTCGCGGCCGAAAGTTAACCAGACTGTGTTTGCGCGAAGATATGTCCTAAATTTGATTTTTAATCCACGTTTCGTATAAATGAATGAGACGTTCTCCGCTAGAATAACATTGCTACGTGGAAACGATTGACACCTTATCTTTGTCGATATTAGCGATGATCGGACTGCACAAACGTTATCGATTGCGCTGGCTCGTAGTTTAACCAGACTGTGTTTGCACGAAGATATGCCCTAATTTGATTTTGAATCCACGTCTCGTATAAATGAATGAGACGTTCTCCGCTAGCATAACACCGCACGTGTGAACGTTGACACACTTATTCTTTGTCGAGCGATATTTAGCGATGATCGGACTGCACAAACGTTATCGATTTGTCGCTGGCTCGCGGCCCCGAAAGTTAACCAGACTGTGTTTGCACGAAGATATGTCCTAAATTTGATTTTGAATCCACGTCTCGTATAAATGAATGAGACGTTCTCCGCTAGCATAACATTGCTACGTGTGAATGATTGAATGAAATGAGAACATGGAGGTCTGTCTCAGTTCAGAATGTATTGTATTGTATTTGCCATTTTTACCGTTTGTCTTACGTCAGCGCACGTGGCGTGACGTCACTTCAGGAGGCGTGGTTAAGTGCCCTGTACGGAGGGGTCAATTGGTGCAGTTGGCGCGTGGAAAGCGTTAAGAGGGATGATGGTTGGACGCCTCGGTGCAGTCTAGTGTTGTTTGCAGGATCCCGCTTGAGTTAGTCTGCTAGTTGTGGCTTGTCTTCGTCCGGAGTAGTTTTGTGGGTGCCGCTTTGAAGGTTGGAGGGAGGACACAAATCATATTGCTCGACTCGTATAAACAATGTTTTTTTTTTTTTTTTTTTTTTTCAGGGTGGCGGAGGATAAGAGACCAGAAGGGGCTGGATCAGGGTAACAAGAACATGCACAAATTAAAATGATCTGCACTTTTTAAAATTTTTATTTATTTTTTTTTTCCTGTTTTGCATGATTGACGGTGAGTCTAAGGGGACAAAAAAGCCAATATGTATATATGTATACGCATACCAGTGAAATAATTTTTTTTTTTTTTTTTTTGAGTGAGATGTGCATTTTTGTCAAAGCCATGTTTGAACGTGTTCATAATTCAGGAACAAAGTTTTCAATTTTGTTCTGGAGGTGACCCAAGCTTCCTTGACTCTTTTGTATGTGTGAAATGTGCTTTATTTGGAACAAATGTGCATATAACTTTTTATGGTGTGCAAATATATTTCAGACGAAAAATGACATGCGCAGTCAGGCATTTTAATCTCTATAATATGCAGGCCTTTGTACACAAAATCTCAAAGAAATGGGACATATTTTGTGGAGGGGGCATAAAATTGGAAATATTTTCAAATTGTGTGCGATCTAAAAAGACATACAACGCATTTTGTTGGATGCCTGACAAGTTGCAGACATTAAGTTTGGAAGTGATGCATTTTGTTTTTAGTTTCTCCATCTTTTCTCTTTTGGACTCTGCCTGTTTTAGGGTCCTCCTTTCCATCCTGTTAAGGAATACCTTAACCCTACTGCACTAATCCATTTATTTATTTTTAGACCATGTACAGTATAATGCTTTATGTTTTTAGAAAAGGTTTTTTTTTTTCCAAGACTGTCCACAAGGCGGCGCTTGCAAGAGGACGTCAGTCGACTTTATAAAATAACTTCCCGATGACTTGTCGGTGGGGATGTTTCTGACATACCCTGGGGGGGAGTGAATTTCAGTTGCGGCGCGCGAGGACGCTGAATGACTGCCTTCATTTTGAATTTTTCCAGGGGAAACTCGCTTAATTTTTTTTTTTTTTTTTTTTTGCGAAAAACGCTCGCCTCGGCTCTCCTTTACGGCGTGGGGGGAGGAGCTCATTGGAGGCAGGTGCGCACCAGGGAGCCAGAAAGCGGATGCAGGTGCACTAATGGGCATGAGCAGCAAAAAGGTGAGCGGGTGAGTGGCGTTTTCTCACGTGAGCAAGCAAATGTTTGTAATGGTGGAAATGTCTTTGCGGCCGCGTGGAAGGAAAGGTTTGTGCGTGGGTTTGCTCGAGCGCGGCATGTTTGCACGTCACTTTGTGCTGCACACTTGCGTTTCTTTTTACGTGACTTTTTTTTTTTTTTTTTTTTTTTTATGCATGCCAGCTCTTCGGTGTCGTTTTTTTGTGACTATTTACCTGTATTGTTAATGTATATTGTACATTTGCTTGATATTTGTATCTTTCTTTTCAAAGGTGGTGCTTCCTCCGACGATGGGAACGTGTACAAAACGTTTCCAGCTCCCAACTATTGACACTTGTGTGCTTTTTGCAGGTTGTAAGACGAGCTCGCCAGGTGGGAGGAGGTAAGGGGACGGTTTGTCCGAGGCCCCCCGTGGAAAAACAAAAGTGAACAGCTGGGGGCAGAGTACTGGACTTTGTGGTTTGTGTTGGGTGATTGGAGCTCCAGATTGGATTTGTGTGTTTTTCGGAGGTCTGATTCGTGACGCAGGCAGGCAGGCGAAGTGTTGGTAGGGCTGATCTTGGACAGTCAGTCAGGTGGTGTTGGCAAGGTCGTGCTCGAGGCGGTTTGGAGTTGTTTGGCCGGTCGCGGTTCAGGATGGCGGTTGGAAAGGCGGAGGCGCACGTTGCGGGTTTTGGGGGATGACTGAAGTACTGGTCACCACATAAAACATTTTGTACTGGTTTTTATTTTTCCCTCTCTTTCTCCCCAGGGTGGTGGAGGTGCAGAATCCGATGACGCACCAGGGTCAGCAGTTCTTAAAGACCAATCAGAATCATCTCGATGATGTAGGTACATAAAAAAAAATGGTCACCGCTCTAGTATAAGTCAATTGAGAGAATACTTGAAGTTGCATAATTTTTTTTTTTTTTTTTTTGAGGCGGAGCAATTATGCAAAAAGATGCAGTCATCTGTCAAATGAAAACAGTTGAACATAAACAATGGGGTCGGGTCCATTTGGCCCGACAGATGTGACAAAACGGGCTCGGAAGTTAATGGCGAGGGGTTTCGCACTGACTCACATTATGATTTTTGAACATTAATTTGGCCCTCTATATTTTAGTGTGGACGCTCAAGTTGTCATCCGTCCATATTGCTCAACACCAACTTTTTGCTTTCAGGGGCAGCGGCGGATTGGGCAAGAACACAGAAATCGGAGAAATAAGTTATGACTATAACTAATACAGTACATGTGAAAAACTGTACACGGCGATGCTGTCCAGTCGGGGTCCTCAAAGCCGCATTCAACACGAACTTGTGCCAGGTGAGCAGCGTCCACATGGCCTGACGGAGATGTGACGGCGAAATTGTCGCAATGTTGGAAGTTAACGGCAAGTTGTTGCGCTTTGCATTGTGCGGTCGCGCCGACCTGAGGGAAGGAAGCTGCAAGAGGATTTTGGAGGCAGAGCTCTGGCAGCGTGCAGGACCTCAAGGGGGGCTTGAGGGCCCATCTTTTCAGCAGTTTTGCTCGGAGGTGGAAAGCAGAACACGGGACTGATTCGATGACTGGAATGTCGAACTCCCTCAGCAGCTTCTGCGGCAGGCCACGTTTCTTTAGCAGACGCGGGAAGTCGACCTTCCGCTGGGCCTTTTTCAGGTCTGGAGCGATTTTTAAACTCCCAGGAAGTTGAAGGTCTCCACGGTGAACGCACGGCAGCTGGGACTGCCTCATGAAGTCCGCAATATTTTCTCCGCTCATCTCTGCAGACGCGTCGCAATCTTTGAGGCCGCTGGAGCGTCGACCGGAACGGCAAACTGTCCTCTTGCGGACCTTCACGCTGATGCCACTGCGCTTCCCCCTTTGTTGTCTTTGCCTTGGTTTTAGCCGGTGTTGCATAAAATATGCCACTTTTGGGACATAAGTAGATGAAGTTGTTCTAATTTTAGAAGTGTTGCGTGTTTTTTTTTTTTTTTTTTTTTTTCCCCTCTCTCCACTCTTGCCCCCGCGTCGAAGAGGTGGAGCAGAGAAAACGAGGCGCCAACATCCACCGGATGAGGGTAAGAAGTACACACAAATTGAAGTCACCAGCGTGCAACTAATTGTGTTGTGCGTACATATTTTGGAGGCGAGCTGCAGAAAGGCTGAGCAAGGGGAAACGGAACGGACCAAATAAAGGAAGCAAGCGCGACGTGAACGTGGTGAACGGGAGGAGGGCAGCTTTGGCGAAGGAAGTTCGGAGAGTTTTGCGGATCTTCCTTGGTCGACTGGAGCCGGCTGGTCTTGATTTGTAGCATCTGCGGTGCCGACGTCCCTTGGAGCCGATCGGCTCGTTTTGGTCTGTCTGGGTCCAGAACGGATTTCAGTGTCGGCGTACGCTGCAGCTTTCGAGGGGGTCAGGGGTCGGTTGTAGCGGGCGACCCCCGTGAAGACGACGCGTGGCCAAGCAGCTCGACGAGGGAGGACTTCTTGTCTCTCGGTGAGTACGCGTCACGAACGTAACATCTTGCAAAAAGACGTCAACGTCGGTGTGCTTCTCCCCCCCCCCCCCCCCCCGCAGCATCCCCAAACAAAGGCGCCAACCGGAGGGTGAGTATGTAGTCGGTCCGCTTGGTGTTTGTCTCCGCTCACTAACGCAGTTTGCTGTGCATTTTGTTCAAATGTTTGAACGTGTTCATAATTTGGTGACAATAAAATTCCCCCAAAAATTATTTTTCATGTTTGTATTTGACTTGTTCTGTCCTTCACTCTTTCGTATGTGTCAAATGTGCTTTATTAGAAATAAAATGGCTTTGTACATTGAACTGTTTATCGTGTGCAAATACATTTTAGACCAAAAATGACTTGCGCAGTCAGGCAGTTTAGTGCCCCAAAATATGCTTTATAATTCAGCCTGTGAAGACAAACCGATGACGAAGCATAAAAAATTTCCCAAAGTATAAATGTACATACAATTAAAACGTGACAATGTGGAGTTAAAGGCAAAATTTGCATGCAGGGGTTAAAAACAAAACAAATCTCAAAAAGGATGTACTGTGAGGCGATGGGGTGAAAATTTAAATTGGATAAAGTGTTCAAATGTGTGCGATTTAATAAAAAAAAAAATATATATATATATAAAATGCATTTTGTTTTAGTTGCTGTAAAAGGTGCTGCTGCATCTTTTCCCTTTTGGACTCGGCCCGTTTTGGGGTCCTCCTTTGGACCCGCTCCCACTGCAGGGCAGTCCGAGGGGATGGATTCCGGTGTCCCCTCACCTGGCACGCCACCGGCAATCTGGAACAAAAGGTCGCCCCGCTCCAACCGCACAGGGAGAGTCTGTCTTGGTTCTGAGTTTGTGGCCACTCCCGCTCTGGGGATGCAACTGCGCAAGAAGCGGGAACGCAAGTAGGAATTGCGGTCAAAGTTAAAGGGTGAACAGGGGCGGGCAGAGTAGCGAGCCGTGTGGCTTCCCTTGGTTGACGAGCAATGGAAGCGAGTTGTTTGGTAGTTGGTCAGATTTTTGACAGGAGGGCAGGTGTGTAAAGGCTGGCGGTTGGATAATTTCGTTGGGTTCGGCGGTCGCTGTGAGGCCGGATCTGGTTTTCTGGCATGTCCTGAATGTTGCTCATTTTTGAGTCCTACTGCAGCCCTTGAATGAATGCGAGAACCCACCGCAAAAACTCATATTTGGTATTGTTTCAGCAAATGGCAGAACACGAGATGAACGATGAATTTCCCCGTCAGGCAAGTGTACAGTTATTGCACATTAACATCTGTGACCACATGTTAAAGTATTTTCTCACCCCCCACCCCAAAATAAAACTCCGTCTAGAACAAAGTTCTTCCGCCGGGGGCCAAGCACCCGGGATGCAGGCAGAGTATGTCTCGGTTCTACTTGGGTGTTTGTCCACTTCCTCACTAACTCACTGGGTGTGCACCAACTAATGCTAACTTTTAATTGGATGTTTTTCCTTTGTTTTGAGATGTGCTTTTATGGCAAGAATTGTGAACTTTGTTGACAAAATTTATTGTGATGCGTTTGAGGTTGTGTATTTGTTTGAAGGAAAGGGTCAAAGTCAAAAGTTTTCATGACTTGCATTGAAATGGAATGTTTGACAATGTAACCACTTTTTCAAAAATGTCTTGTCATGTTTATTTTTTTTTTTTTTTTTGAGGGCGGGGCGAACCTGCAGGTCTTTCTTTTTTTTTTTTTTTTGTTCTGCCATTTGTGTTGAACAAATAAATTGAGTTTGTGGTGACGTCCGGCTCATCTTTTAATCATCCGGCGGTTCGGTCTTTGAGTCAAAGTCTCCTTACAAATGTGTTAAGAATCCAAAACCAGCCGAGCTCAAATAGTGGAGGGCTGAGTCCAAAGCAAAAATGACGAAACGCAATCGAGCGACAATGCTGCACACAAATGGAAAAAGTTGCCGACAGAGGTGAGCTCAGCCACGAGTGCGAATTTTTTTAAGCGCTCAAGCGGTGTTCAAGTGTGAGCACAAGGGGGCGCTCCAGCCGGCAGCCATTCCAACAAATTCTTCAACCTGCACTTGGCAAAGATGACCCCGCCCTAAGTGTTCCCTCGTGAGCGGCCTGACAACTTGTGGTCTTGGGTTCGATTCCAGCCTCGACCCAACGTTGCACCGGAATGTCTACGTGGTCGTTTTTTCGCCAAAAAACGCCTTACTATACATGGTCGTTTTTTCGCAAAAAATGCCTTCCGTTATATGGTCGTTTTTTCGGAAAAAAACGCCTTACTATACATGGTCGTTTTTTTTGCAAAAAAACGCCTTACTATACATGGTCGTTTTTTTGCGAAAAAAACACCTGACTATACATGGTCGTATTTTGTGAAAAAAACCACCTTACTTTACATGGTCGTTTTTTGCGAAAAAAACGCCTAACGATACATGGTCGTTTTTTGCGAAAAAAACGCCTTACGATACATGGTCGTTTTTTGCGAAAAAAACGCCTGACTATACGTGGTCGTTTTTTGCGAACGAAACGCCTGACTATACGTGGTCGTTTTTTTGCGAAAAAAACGCCTAACGATACGTGGTCGTTTTTTTGCGAAAAAAACGCCTTACTATACATGGTCGTTTTTTTGCGAAAAAAAACCGCCTTACTATACATGGTCGTTTTTTTGCGAAAAAAAAACGCCTTACTATACATGGTTGTTTTTTTGCGAAAAAAAAACGCCTTACTATACATGGTCGTTTTTTTGCGAAAAAAAAACGCCTTACTATACATGGTCGTTTTTTTTGCGAAAAAAACGCCTTACTATACATAGGTGTTTTTTCGCAAAAAATGCCTTCCGTTACATGGTCGTTTTTTCGCAAAAAAACACCTTACGATACATGATCTTGTTTTCGCAAAAAATGCCTTACTATAGATGGTCGTTTTTTCGCAAAAAAACGCCTTACTATACATTGTCGTTTTTTGCGAAAAAAAACGCCTTACTATACATGGTCGTTTTTTTGCAAAAAAACGCCTTACTATACATGGTCGTTTTTTCGCAAAAAACACCTTACTATCCATTATCTTTTTTTGCGAAAAAAACGCCTTACTATACATGGTCGTATTTTGCGAAAAAAACCACCTTACTTTACATGGTCATTTTTTGCGAAAAAAACGCCTAACGATACATGGTCGTTTTTTGCGAAAAAAACGCCTTACGATACATGGTCGTTTTTTTTTCAAAAAACGCCTTACTATACATTGTCGTTTTTTTGCAAAAAAACGCCTTACTATACATGGTCGTTTTTTTTTCAAAAAAAACGCCTTACTATACATGGTCGTTTTTTCGCAAAAAACACCTTACTATCCATTATCGTTTTTGCGAAAAAAAACGCCTTACTATACATGGTCGTTTTTGCGAAAAAAACGCCTTACTATCCATATCTTTTTTGCGAAAAAAACGCCTTACTATACATGGTCGTTTTTTGCAAAAAAACGCCTTACTATACATGGGGGTTTTTTCGCAAAAAAATGCCTTCCGATACATGGTCGTTTTTTGAAAAAAAAAAAAAACGCCTTACTATACATGGTCGTTTTTTGAAAAAAAAAAAAAACGCCTTACTATACTTGGTCGTTTTTTCGCAAAAAACACCTTACTATCCATTATCTTTTTTTGCGAAAAAAACGCCTTACTATACATGGTCGTTTTTTGCGAAAAAAACGCCTTACTATCCATTATCTTTTTTTGCGAAAAAAACGCCTTACTATACATGGTCGTTTTTTGCAAAAAAACGCCTTACTATACATGGGTGTTTTTTCGCAAAAAATGCCTTCCGATACATGGTCGTTTTTTCGGAAAAAAACGCCTTACTATACATGGTCGTTTTTTCGCAAAAAAACGCCTTACTATACATGGGTGTTTTTTTCGCAAAAAACGCCTTACTATACATGGGTGTTTTTTTTCGCAAAAAACGCCTTATTATACATGGGGGTTTTTTCGCAAAAAACGCCTTACTATACATGGGGGTTTTTTCGTAAAAAACGCCTTACTATACATGGTCGTTTTTTGGCAAAAAACGCCTTACTATACATGGTCGTTTTTTCGGAAAAAAACGCCTTACTATACATGGTCGTTTTTTTGCAAAAAAACGCCTTACTATACATGGGTGTTTTTTCGCAAAAAATGCCTTCCGTTACATGGTCGTTTTTTCGCAAAAAAACGACTTACGATACATGATCTTGTTTTCGCAAAAAATGCCTTACTATACATGATCGTTTTTTGCGAAAAAAAAACGCCTTACTTTACATGGTCGTTTTTTTTGGCGAAAAAAACGTCTTACTATACATGGTCGTTTTTCCGCAAAAAAACGCCTTACTATACATGGTCGTTTTTTGGCGAAAAAAACGCCTTACTATACATGGTCGTTTTTTGCGAAAAAAAACGCCTTACTTTACATGGTCGTTTTTTTTTGCGAAAAAAACGCCTTACTATACATGGTCGTTTTTCCGCAAAAAAACGCCTTACTATATATACATGGTCGTTTTTCCGCAAAAAAACGCCTTACTATACATGGTCGTTTTTTGGCGAAAAAACGCCTTACTATACATGGTCGTTTTTTGCGAAAAAAAAAACGCCTTACTTTACATGGTCGTTTTTTTTTTGCGAAAAAAAAAAAACGCCTTACTATACATGGTCGTTTTTCCGCAAAAAAACGCCTTACTATACATGGTCGTTTTTTCGCAAAAAAACGCCTTACTATACATGGTCGTTTTTTTCGCAAAAAAATGCCTTACTATACATGGTCGTTTTTTCGCAAAAAAACGCCTTACTATACATGGTCGTTTTTTTGCAAAAAATGCCTTACTATACATGATCGTTTTTTGCGAAAAAAAAAACGCCTTACTTTACATGGTCGTTTTTTTTGCGAAAAAACGCCTTACTATACATGGTCGTTTTTCCGCAAAAAAACGCCTTACTATACATGGTCGTTTTTTCGCAAAAAAACGCCTTACTATACATGGTCGTTTTTCGCAAAAAAATGCCTTACTATACATGGTCGTTTTTCGCAAAAAAACGCCTTACTATACATGGTCGTTTTTTGCGAAAAAAAACGCCTTACTATACATGGGTGTTTTTTCGCAAAAAAACGCCTTACGATACATGATCTTGTTTTCGCAAAAAATGCCTTACTATACATGATCGTTTTTTGCGAAAAAAAAACGCCTTACTATACATGGTCGTTTTTTCGCAAAAAACGCCTGACTATACATGGTCGTTTTTTCGCAAAAAAACGCCTTACTATACATGGTCGTTTTTCGCAAAAAAACGCCTTACTATACATGGTCGTTTTTTCGCAAAAAAACGCCTTACTATACATGGTCGTTTTTTGCGAAAAAAAACGCTTACTATACATGGTCGTTTTTTGCGAAAAAAAACGCTTTACTTTACATGGTCGTTTTTTCGCAAAAAACGCCTTACTATACATGGGTGTTTTTTCGCAAAAAAACGCCTTACTATACATGGTCGTTTTTTCGCAAAAAAACGCCTTACTATACTTGGTCGTTTTTTCGCAAAAAAACGCCTTACTATACTTGGTCGTTTTTTCTCAAAAAACACCTGACTATACATGGGTGTTTTTTCGCAAAAAATGCCTTCCGTTACATGGTCGTTTTTTCGCAAAAAAACGCCTTACGATACATGATCTTGTTTTCGCAAAAAATGCCTTACTATACATGATCGTTTTTTGCGAAAAAAAACGCCTTACTTTACATGGTCGTTTTTTTTGGCGAAAAAAACGTCTTACTATACATGGTCGTTTTTCCGCAAAAAAACGCCTTACTATACATGGTCGTTTTTTCGCAAAAAAATGCCTTACTATACATGGTCGTTTTTTCGCAAAAAAACGCCTTACTATACATGGTCGTTTTTTGCGAAAAATGCCTTACTATACATGATCGTTTTTTGCGAAAAAAAAAACGCCTTACTTTACATGGTCGTTTTTTTTTGCGAAAAAAACGCCTTACTATACATGGTCGTTTTTTGCGAAAAAAACGCCTTACGATACATGGTCGTTTTTTGCGAAAAAAACGCCTTACGATACATGGTCGTTTTTTGCGAAAAAAAACGCCTTACGATACGTGGTCGTTTTTTGCGAAAAAAACGCCTGACTATACGTGGTCGTTTTTTGCGAACGAAACGCCTGACTATACGTGGTCGTTTTTTTGCGAAAAAAACGCCTTACTATACATGGTCGTTTTTTTGCGAAAAAAAAACGCCTTACTATACATGGTCGTTTTTTTTGCGAAAAAAAAACGCCTTACTATACATGGTCGTTTTTTTGCGAAAAAAAACGCCTTACTATACATGGTCGTTTTTGCGAAAAAAAAACGCCTTACTATACATGGTCGTTTTTTTGCGAAAAAAAACGCCTTACTATACATGGTCGTTTTTTTGCAAAAAAACGCCTTACTATACATGGTCGTTTTTTCGCAAAAAATGCCTTCCGTTACATGGTCGTTTTTTTGCGAAAAAAAACCGCCTTACTATACATTGTCGTTTTGGAAAAAAAAACGCCTTACTATACATGGTCGTTTTTTGCGAAAAAAACGCCTTACTATACATGGTCGTTTTTTGCGAAAAAAAAACGCCTTACTATACATGGTCGTTTTTTTGCAAAAAAACGCCTTACTATACATGGTCGTTTTTTTGCAAAAAAACGCCTTACTATACATGGTGTTTTTTCGCAAAAAATGCCTTCCGTTACATGGTCGTTTTTTCGCAAAAAACACCTTACGATACATGATCTTGTTTTCGCAAAAAACGCCTTACTATACATGGTCGTTTTTTTTGCAAAAAAACGCCTTACTACATAGGTGTTTTTTCGCAAAAAACGCCTTCCGTTACATGGTCGTTTTTTCGCAAAAAACACCTTACGATACATGATTTGTTTTTCGCAAAAAAACGCCTTACTATACATGGTCGTTTTTTCGCAAAAAAAAACACCTTACTATACATTATCTTTTTTTGCAAAAAAACGCCTTACTATCAATGGTCGTTATTTTGCGAAAAAAAACCACCTTACTTTACATGGTCGTTTTTTGCGAAAAAAACGCCTACGATACATGGTCGTTTTTTGCGAAAAAAAACGCCTTACTATACATGGTCGTTTTTGCGAAAAAAAACGCCTTACTATACATGGTCGTTTTTTTGCAAAAAAACGCCTTACTATACATGGTCGTTTTTTTGCAAAAAAACGCCTTACTATACATGGTCGTTTTTTTCGCAAAAAAAACGCCTTACTATACATGGTCTTTTTTTGCGAAAAAAAACGCCTTACTATACATGGTGTTTTTCGCCAAAAAACGCTTACTATACATTGTCGTTTTTTTGCAAAAAAAACGCATTACTATACATGGTCGTTTTTTCGCAAAAAACACCTTACTATCCATTATCTTTTTTTGCGAAAAAAACGCCTTACTATACATTGTCGTTTTTTTTCAAAAAAAACGCCTTACTATACATTGTCGTTTTTTTGCCAAAAAAACGCCTTACTATACTTGGTCGTTTTTTCGCAAAAAACACCTTACTATACATTATCTTTTTTTGCGAAAAAAACGCCTTACGATACATGGTCGTTTTTTGCGAAAAAAACGCCTTACGATACATGGTCGTTTTTTGCGAAAAAAACGCCTCCTTACGATAACATGGTCGTTTTTTTTCAAAAAACGCCTTACTATACATTGTCTTTTTTTGCGAAAAAAACGCCTCGTACGATTACATGGTCGTTTTTTGCGAAAAAAAACGCCTTACGATACATGGTCGTTTTTTGCGAAAAAAACGCCTCTTACGATACATGGTCGTTTTTTTTCAAAAAACGCCTTACTATACATTGTCGTTTTTTGCAAAAAAACGCCTTACTATACATCGTCGTTTTTTTTTTTTTTCAAAAAACGCCTTTACTATACATTGTCGTTTTTTGCCCAAAAAAACGCCTTACTATACTTGGTCGTTTTTTCGCAAAAAAACACCTTACTATCCATTATCTTTTTTTGCGAAAAAAACGCCCTACTATTACATGGTCGTTTTTTTTTGAAAAAAAAAAAAAAAAACGCCTTACTATACATGGTCGTTTTTGGAAAAAAACAACAAAAAAAACGCCTTACTATACTTGGTCGTTTTTTCGCAAAAAAACACCTTACTATCCATTATCTTTTTTTGCGAAAAAAACGCCTCTTACTATACATGGTCGTTTTTTTGCGAAAAAAAAACGCCTTACTATCCATTATCTTTTTGCGAAAAAAAAGCCTTACTATACATGGTCGTTTTTTGAAAAAAAAACGTCTTACTATACATGGTCGTTTTTTGCAAAAAACGCCTTACTATACAGGGTGTTTTTTCGCAAAAAATGCATTCCGATACATGGTCGTTTTTTCGGAAAAAAACGCCTTACTCTACATGGTCGTTTTTTCGCAAAAAAAACGCCTCCTTACTATACATGGTCGTTTTTTCGCAAAAAAACGCCCTTACTATACATGGGTGTTTTTTTCGCAAAAAAACGCCTCTTACTATACATGGGTGTGTTTTTTTCGCAAAAAAAGCCTTATTATACATGGGGGTTTTTTCGCAAAAAACGCCTTACTATACATGGGGGTTTTTTCGCAAAAAAAGCGTTACTATACATGGCGTTTTTTGCAAAAAACGCACTTACTATACATGGTCGTTTTTTCGGAAAAAAAAAACGCCTGACTATACATGGTCGTTTTTTTGCAAAAAAACGCCTTACTATACATGGGGGGTTTTCGCAAAAAATGCCTTCCGTTACATGGTCGTTTTTTCGCAAAAAAACGACTTACGATACATGATCTGTTTTCGCAAAAAATGCCTTACTATACATGATCGTTTTTTGCGAAAAAAAAACGCCTACTTTACATGGTCGTTTTTTTGGCGAAAAAAAAACTCTTACTTATACATGGATCGTTTTTCCGCAAAAAAACGCTTACTAACCTGGTCCGTTTTTGGACGAAAAAAACGCCTACTATACATGGTCGTTTTTTGCCGAAAAAACAACGCCTTACTTTACATGGTCGTTTTTTTTGCGAAAAAAAACGCACTTACTATACATGGTCGTTTTTCCGCAACAAAACGCCTTCCTTCTACTATACATGGTCGTTTTTCCGCAAAAAACGCCTTACGATACATGGGTTGTGGGGAGAAAAAAAAAAAGAGAGTACTGAATTACCGCCGTGCCCCCCCTTTACATGGTCGTTTTTTCTGCGAAAAAAAAAAAAACGCCTCCTACTTTACATGGGGGTTTTTTGCGAAAAAAAACGCCTTATATAATGGTCGTTTTCCGCAAAAAACGCCTTACTATAATGGTCGTTTGTTCCGCAAAAAAAAAGCCTCTTACTATACAGGTTCGTTTTTCGCAAAAAAATTGCCTTACTATACATGTGGTCGTTTTTTCGCAAAAAAAACGCTCTTACTATACATGGTCGTTTTTTGCGAAAAAAAAACGCCTACTATACATGGTAGTTTTTGCGAAAAAAAAAACGCTACGATACATGATATGTTTTCGCAAAAAATGCCTACTATCATGATCGTTTTTTGCGAAAAAAAAAACGCTTACTATACATGGTCGTTTTTTTCGCAACAAAAAAAACGCCTGACTATAATGGTCGTTTTTCGCAAAAAAACGCCTTACTATACATGGTCGTTTTTCGCAAAAAAACGCCTTACTATACATGGTCGTTTTTTCGGAAAAAAACGCCTTACTATACATGGTCGTTTTTTGCAAAAAAAACGCCTTACTATACATGGTCGTTTTTTGCGAAAAAAAAACGCCTTACTATACATGGTCGTTTTTTTGCGAAAAAAACGCCTTACTATACATTGTCGTTTTTTCGCAAAAAAACGCCTTACTATACATGGTCGTTTTTTTTTCAAAAAACGGCTTACTTCTATGGTCGTTTTTTCGCAAAAAACGCTTGACTATACATGGTCGTTTTTTCGCAAAAAAACGCCTTACTATACATGGTCGTTTTTTTGCGAAAAAAACGCCTTACTATACATTGTCGTTTTTTCGCAAAAAAACGCCTTACTATACATGGTCGTTTTTTTTCAAAAAACGGCTTACTTTCTATGGTCGTTTTTTCGCAAAAAAACGCCTGACTATACATGGTCGTTTTTCCCGAAAAAAATGCCTTACTTTACATGGGTGTTTTTTCGCAAAAAACGCCTTACTATACATGGTCGTTTTTTCTCTCTCTCGCCTTACTATACATGGTCGTTTTTTGCAAAAAAACGCCTTACTATACATGGTCGTTTTTTTGCAAAAAAACGCCTTACTATACATGGTCGTTTTTTCGCAAAAAACGCCTTACTATACATGGTCGTTTTTTGCAAAAAAAACTTCTTACTATACATGGTCGTTGTTTGCAAAAAAACGCCTTACTATACGTGGTCGTTTTTTCGCAAAAAAACGCCTTACTATACATGGTCGTTTTTTTGCAAAAAAACGCCTTACTATACATGGTCGTTTTTTTTTAAAAAAACACCTTACTTTCTATGGTCGTTTTTTCGCAAAAAAAACGCTGACTATACATGGTCGTTTTTTCGCAAAAAAAACCTTACTTTACATGGTCGTTTTTTGCGAAAAAAAACGCCTCCTAACGAATACAGGGGTTTTTTTGCGAAAAAAACGCCCTTACTATACATGGTCGTTTTTTGCAAAAAAACGCCTTACTATACATGGTCGTTTTTTCGCAAAAAAAACACCTGACATACATGGTCGTTTTTTTGCAAAAAAAAATTCTACTATACATGGTCGTTTTTTCGCAAAAAACGCCTCCTGACTATACATGGTCGTTTTTTGCAAAAAAAAAATTCTTCTTAATACATGGTCGTTTTTTGCAAAAAAAACGCCTTACTATACATGGTCGTTTTTCGCAAAAAACCGCCTTACTATACATGGTCGTTTTTTTGCAAAAAAACGCCTTACTATACATGGTCGTTTTTTCGCAAAAAACGCCTTACTATACATGGTCGTTTTTTGCAAAAAAACGCCTTACTATACATGGTCGTTTTTTTCGCAAAAAACGCCTTACTATACATGGTCGTTTTTCGCAAAAAAACGCCTTACTATACATGGTCGTTTTTCGCAAAAAAACGCCTTACTATACATGGTCGTTTTTTCGCAAAAAAACGCCTTACTATACATGGTCGTTTTTTCGCAAAAAACGCCTTACTATACATGGGTGTTTTTTCGCAAAAAAAACGCCTTACTATACATGGGTGTTTTTTCGCAAAAAACGCCTTACTATACATGGGTGTTTTTTCGCAAAAAAAACGCCTTACTATACATGGTCGTTTTTTCGCAAAAAAATGCCTTACTATACATGATCGTTTTTTGCGAAAAAAAAAAAAAAAACGCCTTACTATACATGGTCGTTTTTTTGCGAAAAAAACGCCTTACTTACATGGTCGTTTTTTCGC